>NC_042615.1:315175548-315478703 GCF_901001135.1 Rhinatrema bivittatum | reverse complement strand
GGCTATTCCTGCATAGTGGCTCCTCTGACTGCGCTCACCCGGAAGGGAGCCAATGCTGTGGACTGGCCTGCCCAAGCCTGCCAAGCCTTCGAAGATCTGAAAAGATCCTTCCTACAAGAGACATGCCTCCGCCATCCTGATCCCAGTCGGCCATTCGTGGTTGAGGTTGATGCCTTGAACGTAGCTGTTGGAGCAGTGTTGAGCTAGCACTCCGACACTGGACAGCTTCTCCCATGTTCCTATTACTCAAGGGGTTCTCCTCGGCTGAGAGTAATTATGGGGTCGGCGACAAAGAACTGCTCACCGTGAAACTCGCCCTGGAAGAATGGAGGCAGTGGTTGGAGGGAGCCAATCACTCCTTCACCATTTACACGGATCATAAGAATCTCTCTTTCCTACGCCAAGCCCAGCGGCTGAAACCGAGACAAGCCCGGTGGCCTTTCTTCTTGACCAGTTTGATTTCACTCTGCGATATTGCCCTGGCTCAAAAAATGTGCAAGCAGCCCTGTCACGATCACCAAGGTTGAAGAGACTCCTGAGACACCCCAGTACATTTTAGATCCAGGAAGGTGTGTCTCGCCGCCACCTCCGTGTCTTCCGAAGAAAAAAGACCGTAGTCCCACGCCGCTCTCGAAGGGCCGTGCTGACATGGGCCCACGAATCCCCTCCCTGGATGGCATGCGGGCCATTCCGGGACCTAGACCTCCTCACCGGTAATATTGGTGGCCAACGTAAGACAAGATGTTCGTCTCTTCTTCGGACTCCTGTCCCACTGCGCGTTGCAGAAGACCGCTTGGCGGGAAACCTAGAGGGATTGTTACATACTTTGCCTATCCCGGTGGAGCCGGGACGCACATGTCCACTGACTTTGTGGTGGATCTCACAGCATCCAGACGGGAACACGGATCATCGGGGTTGTTGTGGACCGGTTCTCCAAAATGGCACATTTTGTTTCAACTTTCGAATTGCCTCAGCGCCCTACTTAGCTAATTTGTTTTGTTCAACATGTGTTCTGACTTCATGGTCTTCCTCAGGACATTGTATCAGGCTGAGGGCCACAATTCACCGCCCGCTACGGGGAAGGCGTTATGTAAATGCTTCAAGGTCCAGTTGAGTCTCTCATCAGCCTTCCACCCTCAGAGTAACAGGCAGACCGAACATACGAACCAGACTCTGAAGACCTTCCTGCATTCCTTTGTAAACGAAAGACAGATGATTGGGCAAAACTACTCCAATGGGTGGAATTTTCATACAATCATACACACTTCGCTACAGGAAGCTCTCCCTTCCTAGCTGTCTATGGGAAGCAACTTTCGGCCGCCCTTGCCCTCGCCTGAGCCCAGCGCACTGCCAGCAGTACAACTCTCTGCCCGCCAGCTACTTGCCCTCTGGACATCTATTCAAAAAGAAAAAGCAAACAGCTGCCAACGCTGCCAAAAAATGGGCAGACGCTACCTTCAGCCAGCACCAATCTACCTCCCAGGGGACCGTGTTTGGCTGAGTACAAAGAATCTAACAACTTCGGATTCCTTCCCCCAGACTCACCCCCAGATTCTGCGGACCATTCCGCGTTGCCAAGCACGTAGGAGCTGTTTCCTACTGCTTGCGCTTACCCTCCTCTATGCATGTGCACAATGTCTTCCATGTGTCACTTTTAAAAAGCCTCTCATCCTCTCTAGGTACCATCCCCGAGCTCCCGAATCTGCAGATCCTTCCGTGCCAGGAGATACCACCTACCAAGTTCGGGAGGTTCTAGATGTCAGATTTCATCAACGTCGCTGGGAGTACCTCATCGCCTGGGAAGGCTGTGGATCTGAGAACAACACATGGAGCCAGCCCACACATCCTTGATAAAGACTTACTGAAAGCCTTCCATCAAGACCATCCAGGTAACCCTGGCCTGCTAAGAGGGGGCTTAAGGGGGGAGGTACTGTTGCGGTCCCAGTCGTGGCAGTCACGACTAGGCCCTTACCTCCTTGGTCCCGGCCCGTCTCCAAGGGTCTGCGGCCTGTTTCGCGGCATCCCCGCGGTGGGGGGGGGGGGGGTGGAGGGGACGACGCCTTCTCCCTAGGCGTGCGCACACAGCGCAAGCCGCGCTTATGAAGGCCGTTTCCCGCCACTGAAGGCTCCGCCCTATCCATGACATCAGACGCCGTGGCCTATGTAAGGCCGCCGCGGAGCCCAGGACTTTGCCTTGCAATGGGGTTCCTTGCGGTTCTCTGTTGCGCTGTGCCCCAGAGTGTGCTATTGCGATAGCAACTTCGTTCCTGCCTGAGACTTGTTTCACTCCGTGCCCAAGTCTTGCTTCTGTCTGGCTTGTTTGCAATAACCTGTTCTGCTTTAGTTCCAGCTTGGTTCCAGTAACCAGTCCTCCTTCAGCTCCCGTCTGGTTCCAGTAGCCAGTCCTGCTTCAGCTCCTGTCTAGCTCCAGTAGCCAGCCCTGCTTCAGTTCCTGCTTGCTTCAGTCCCTGCCTGACTCCTGATCCCTGCCTGCCGCTCCAGCTCCAGCTTCCGTGATCTCCTAAGTCCCAGCGGCCGGGCTCCTTCAGGCCCCACCCGGGGGAGTACCGGCTTCCAGGGTGAAGCTCACGTTCAGCTCCTGCCTGGTATCCGCCTCCTGACCTGTCACTCTTGAGAGACTATAGTACACCTCTCCCCAGTCTCTCACATGTCGGCCCAAGGGTCCACTAAACAGCTCACTCACAACAGTTGATCCCTTGTGGACTTTTCCTCGCTCTATTTTTTCAGAGAATAGCTGAAAATATGCATTGCATTATCAATGGGAGACTACGCACATACCTTGTGTTGTACACATCTCTATCTGTGATTTGAACTTTATTAGATTTAAGTGATCAAGATAAATCTTTTTTTTTCTTTCTTTAAGTGCAATGAAATTGCTTCTATTAAAAAAAAAAAAAAAAAAAGCTAAAACATCAATTTCATACGCCACTGTTAATCCAAAGGGAATCAACTAAATACTAATAGCTTTAACAAAACTGAAATGAATAAATGATTATCTATATCTGTCTGGCAAATTAAAAAGACTTGTAAAACTTTTGAGAAATCTCTCTCAGCATGTTAACGGGAAGAACAAAGGAAATTCAAACATGCTGCTATATAATTGTACAGGCTCTCTTCTTTTTTAAGTATGATTCCCAATTTTTCTTTTACAAAACTGAAATGTTGCCAGTTGAATTTTAAAGCTGACGGTAACATTGTCAATAAAACAAAGTTGTCTAATGTTAGGGAAATGGGTTTTTTTTTCCTATTCTGATTTGGCTAAGTTCTTCTAGTCTCCTGTTAGACCATGGATATACAGGATAATACAACAGGCTCACAGATGCCTGGGAGAGGAGTGTGATACTGCCTGGAGAATGTGGTCAGTATAACTTTGCAACTGGAAGGAAATAGATGCAAAGCAAGCACCATAGAGGAAATGTTGAGCTTTCAGAATGAAATCTCTGTGCATATTTTCACTCCTTGTCTAGCTCTGTCTCTTTTTCAAGTGGATAACAGTGTGCACACTGTTTTAACAGTGTGTGTAGAGTAAATTCATACAAATAGCGGGGGAGGGGGAAAGGCAATTTTTAAAAACTCATTTTTGTGCAGGTAAACTTGAATTTACCCATGTAGAAGGCATTTGACTATTGCCCCATAAGAAGTAAGTAAAAGAAAACATTCAGTAAGCCTCCTAAGTGGATAGCTACCTGTGTACCTATGGTAAACCTAAAATTTGCCCCAGGTTTTCAGACAGATGCATGTAATGCTGTTCATTAAATCCAGCTACAGGATTGCCCAGCAAAAAATGTACATACATTGTGTGACTTGATTTTCTTTGTGTGTTCTTTACACAGCCTCTATTTCCAGGCCCTATGCACATGGAGACCACCCCCAAGCACAAAGCCTAACTTTGCTGTGAGGGACCTCCAACTCCTTTCTGAGATGTTCTTACTAAAAGAGAAGCATCTCTGTTAGGATTTTGCCTACCATGCAGCCTTATTCTACCTTCATGAAGCCTCCCCACCATCAGAGGCCCTCAGTGTGCCTCATCACTAATCTTGTCAAGTTCCTCCTCACTGCCCTTGCCATGCCAAGTCCTAGTCCTATGTAAACCTGTCCTGTCATAGTAGCATTGTCTTCTCACAGTGTCACTTCTGGCTACGTGACCTGACCCTTGTTCTGCCTTATGGCCTATGGGCCTTCTGCCTTTGCCTTGCCTTGAGACCATTGGATCTATTGTCCAATGGTCTCATTGGACCAATTGCATCCTGCTTGAGGCCTTCGGGCCTATTCTGTGTTCTAAGCTTTCCTGCTTTTGGACTTCTATGTTCTTTGGTTCCCTTGTCTGCCTTGTCTAAGTCTTTTCCTAGTTTGCCTTGTTGCTCTTGCCCTGTCTGTTCCAGAGTCCTGTCCTAGTCTGCCTTATTGTTCTTATCTCGTCTATTCCAGTCTCCAGTCTTGCTTGTACCAGAGTCCTGTCCTTGTCTTGTCTCACTTTTGTCTTGTCTAGTTCCAGGTCCTACTTAGTATCCAGCTTTGCATTGTCCTGCCAGCCAAGCCTGCCTTGGTTCATGCCTTGTTTCTTCTAGCCAGCCCTGCTCACATCTTGTCTCCAGCCAGTCTTGTCCAAGCTTTGCCTGTGTGGACTCACCACTATAAGGTATTGCCGCTGCAGAGAACTACTGGCTCCCAGAACCCAAGGCTCAAAACCACAGGGGAGGGGGCTGATTAGGCAGAAGACTGGCACTTGTTTTGCTCCGAGTCCTTCCTTGCAGTCCTGTGTCATCCCTAAATTGGTTTCCCAAACTCTGAGGCCCATAATAATCTCTTTCCATCAGCTGGGAGGTGGACCTGGATGCCAGCTATACCTCCTGACATCTCTTCCTCTGGTGTTAAAGCCGCCAGTCAGGCTACCATGTGGAGTTGGAAGATAATGCTAAAACTTGGCATAATTTGAGTTTTTAACATGCTCATCTTTCTCTTCTAATCGATATAGTACCACCAGCTAAGGACCTTTTGACCCCTTGCACCTTCTCCTCCCCCTCATCTGCCCACACTGAATGCCTCAGAAATCTCACCCACCACTCTCTGGCTCTTGTCCTCCCCTTCATCCATTTCTTTCCTAATCCCCATGATTGTTCTCCTCCCTAATGGAAATATCTAGGTGTGTACAGGGAAACATTTTTCATTTTTTCTGTCATTTAGTTTGGGACAGTTTGCATTTATTAGTTTTGTTTGCTTTTTTTTAGTTCAGAAAATAATGCTCGCAATTTCCAAATAGTGCACACTGTTTAGAAATAGTGAATGCTGTTTCCTGACACCTAAAAAAAAAAAAAGGAAAAGGAAAAGAAAGCAAAACAATTTCCCAGACAGAAGACAATGGGGATCTCCGGAGACCCCCTCCCACCTATTCCTTCACCCTCCTGCTGGCTCTGGAGGCGGTCATCATCCCTTCTCTTTTGTTTAAAAAATACCTCCCCTGGAAGCTGGTCCCTGTACCATCCACTATTCTGACCCCTTGAAGACTCACTATATCCTGGTCTACTGGCAGCCCAGCAGTGATCCCTCTGCTTCTGCAGCTAATTGGTTCCATTTTACAAAATAGTGCTGGCTGGCCCTATACCCCAATCATGTGACAGGTGCTACCCAATGGCTTTGGTAGTCCTTGCAACATGATAAGTGAAAGGGCCAGCCAGCACCATTTTTAAAAATGATGACTGCCTGGTATGGGAGTGGAGGCTTTGTTCTTCAGGCTCCCACTAGAACACCAGGCAGGATTTGGTGAATCTGGGGAAATGGTCACCTCCAGGGGGCAGTGGGGAGGATGGGGGATGGGACATGGAGTCCCGAGACCTATCGGTGAGCTATTTTTGTGGGGGTACCGATGTACACTATTTGCATAGAATGTACACTGTTTACAAATAGTGTGCATAAAAAATGATAGCAAAACCCCACAAAATGTTGTGATATTTTGTATTGTTCAGTTTAAAAAGTGACATGAAATGACATTGTCTACGTTGTTTCAAATACAGCACATCCCTACAAATATATCCAAAGGATTGCTTCCATTTTTGCCACAGAAGAATAGTGAGGATTAACCTCCATCTTTTTCAATTTGGAGCTGCTACAGATTGTCCCTCAATACATCTCCCCCCTGTTGAAGGATCAGCAGCTGGAAAGCCCTCAGCTATTCAGGCTGGGGCTAGTAGAGGACTTACTGCCCCTTTAACAAAATCTAGCTTCAATAAAATTGAAGGGTCTATTGAGGAGCAGATCCTCCAGCAGCTGAAGGGCATGATATAAGAAGGTTGCTGACTAAGGTTCAGACAACTTTCCAGAGTGGATAACTTTCCCTCAAGAACAGATGTCATGGTCCTCAGTGTCTAACTGGAAACCCTTTAACTGCCAGACCATCTTTGAATTGCTTAGTAAGTAAGTAGATTATTCTCTACCTATATAGTTAATTTTTAAAGAGTTACACAGGGGTTATGCATAAAATTACCATGTATCCATGCATCTGCTTGAGAGGACACATGTACTTGCTGTGAAACACATAAATGTTAATGGAAAACAAATGGGGCGGTTTAAGGTCATTCTGAGGTGGGGTTTTGGAAGCACACGCGCAGCTTGCTATTTTGTAAGTGATATACGTGCACACATTACCAAACTTGTTTGTACCCTTTTGCACCTGCTATTTGACTTGCACAATTGAAATCACGTGTGGTATGTCTGTAGTTTCTGGGTAGGAGTTCTGAGTGAAATGATGAACATCTGGGTGAGCAGATGCAGATATTGGTGAACTTATGATTCCAAGTATGTTCATAAGGAAGTATTTTCATAAACATTATTTGTATAGAATATACAATACCTTCCTCTGTGTTAATTTCTGCATTATTAAGCCTGCATTGTTACAAATATTGTGCAAATAAAATATATGCCTGTATTTTATAAAATAGGTAAATAAAGTACATATTTTCAGACATTACAAATTTATGTGTGCATTGAAACATCCAGTGTACTTTTGGGGCAGAAATACATGATAGTTTATAAACTGTACAAGTCCTACCACAGTTTATAAAATACTAGTATAAATCTCTGTGGACCCACTTATGTGCGCATTTGGTGCCTCACATGTAGTTTAGAAAGTTGGGCTTACTATCAGGCCGATACAGTAAACATCGCAGGAGAGCAGGCGAGCACCCGCTCTCCTGTACGCGCGACTCAGAAAAAAAATGTATTCAAATTAGGGCCCACAGTAAAAAGAGGTGCTAGGGACACTAGCGCGTCCCTAGCACCTCTTTTTGGACAGGAGCGGCGGCTGTCAGTGGGTTTGACAGCCGACGCTCAATTTTGCCGGCGTCGGTTCTCAAACCTGCTGACAGCCATGGGTTCAGAAACCAGACGCTGGCAAAATTGAGCGTCCAGTTTTCAACCCGTGAGCCGCGGGCCGATTTAAAATGTTATTTTTTTTGATTATTTTTAACATTTGGGACCTCTGACTTAATATCGCCATGATATCAAGTCGGAGGGTGCACAGAAAAGCAGTTTTTACTGCTTTTCTGAGCACTTTCCCAGTGCCGAGAGAAATTAACGCCTACCTTTGGGTAGGCGCTAATTTCTGAAAGTAAAATGTGTGGCTTGGCTGCACATTTTACTTTCTGTATCGCACGGGAATAATTAATAGGGCCATCAACATGCATTTGCATGTTGCGGGCGCTAGTAGTTTCGGGGGGAGGGGGGGGGGGTTGGACGCATGTTTTCAGTGCGCTGTTACCCCTTACTGAATAAGGGGTAAAGCTAGCGCGCCGAAAACGCGCGTCCAAACGCGGGTTAACAGTGTGCTCCACCGGAGCGCACTGTACTGCATCTGCCTGTATGCTGGAAGCCATTTATGACAATGCCACAATCCTGAGAAATTGGGTTTGTGATTACCCGGTGTACGCATCTTCCTGTGGACCTTTCTTTGTGTTTTATGACTCCAATTTACATGGTAAATATTTTAAAACAAATCCACATTTTATATTTGGGTATATTTTCCATACTGGCTATAGATTTTATTTCTACATGAGAGCAATGTGTAGATGTGCAAGGAAAGGTACACTAAAAAGTACAACTTCCCACTATAACATGTGAACACATTAACACACAAAAAGCAGGTAGGAAGCAGGGGGTGGGTATCCATCATCAGGGACAACCATTAGTTTTGTGCCCAGAAAAAGGTCACTAGGTGGGATGTGGCCATGGCATTTAGATGCTTCAAAGGATCCAGGAACTGGTGATCTAAGATGGAGTAAGAGGGACAAAAGTATAAAAGATTTCTGTATAAGAGAGTTAGCCTTCAAGCAGAATGGGCTAAATGTAACAGGCTGTTTTGTTGTGGACTGTAAATAAATGCTTTAACACTGGCAGCTTCAAGAGAAAAAACCTTTTTATTCAGTTCTACAAATTACCATGCAATGAAACAGGAACAGGTCTCTCAGAGATCGCGTGTTGATATAAAGTGTTAAATAATTCAACACCTCTAATTCATACACCAATGAACTGCAATTATCAAAATATATTTTCAAGTGGTTAGTAAAAGCTAAACATTTCGCTAAGTGGGTGATGCAAATTTCTTATCTTTAGTATGCAAATATGTAAAATGAGCCTAGAGCAGAGTTGGGCTGCAAGCATCCCTGCATCCCTGAACTTTGTTCCAATTCTGCATTCTTTTCAGTATAGCAAGTACTAGCAAGCTTCTTACTAGCCATTTCTAGAAACTTCTGTTTCATACAGGGTTGCCAACTGGCTCCAGATTTTCAGGACAGGTTGATCCAGTCCAGGTTTTACTCTATTGCATGCTGGAACTTATTCTGCTTTCCCTATTGCATTCCAAATGAAAATAAGAACCTGCATGCAGTGGAGTAAAAACAGGACTGGATCAGCCTATCCTGAAAATCTGGAGCCTGTTGGCAAACTTAGGGCCTTATTTTCCAATATCGCATTGGTAACGTTACCAATGCAAATGAGGCTTCTTTCGTGCAGTGGGGAAACATCGTGTGCGGCGATGTTTTCGCCATTCGCGAAAACATTAGCGCCACACGCGATGTCTTCCCACTGCACGATGATTCTTTCAGGGTTTTATCGCGGTGCACGATATTTGGCACTTTTTGGGGAGAGAGAGAGAGAGAGAGAGAGAGAGAGAGAGAGAGAGAGAGAGAGAGAGAGAGAGAGAGAGAGAGAGAGAGAGCACCTTACTATAGTGCCTATGCCCTACATAGGTATTTGAATCCCTATGGGAGGGCTACCTACTAACTCGGGGTGGGGATTAGGTATGAGTGTCGGGGGTTGGGGGCCACTTTTGCATTCCACATGAGACCTACTGACAGAACAGTGGTCTCTAGTGCAGATTTGCTGGCCGTCGGAGTGAGGACGCTCACTCCAAGCGGAGATTTGGCCAACATTTTCTCCACCTAGCATGTTGTTGCCCAGGTAGAGTGTCCATCAAGCTAGGTGGAGAGAACGTTGCCCAAACCACTTCTTGGTGTGAGCGTCCTCACTCCGACGGCCAGCAAATCTGCACTAGAGACCACTGTTCTGTCAGTAGGTCTCATGTGGAATGCAAAAGTGGCCCCCAACCCCCGACACTCATACCTAATCCCCACCCCGAGTTAGTAGGTAGCCCTCCCATAGGGATTCAAATACCTATGTAGGGCATAGGCACTATAGTAAGGTTCTCTCTCTCTCTCTCTCTCTCTCTCTCTCTCTCTCTCTCTCTCTCTCTCTCTCTCTCTCTCTCTCTCTCTCTCTCTCTCTCTCTCTCTCTCTCTCCAGAACTACCGTGGATGGCGATAATCCTTTTAGCAGCCGCGCTACCACTGCGGTTGTTTCGCCGCACACGATACACAGGTTCCCGCTTTACATATGCTCCGCCCCCTGAATACCAAATGACTAATTTGCATTCGCGAATTGCGTTAACAGCTGTTAACGCGATTCGCGAATTTATCGCACGCGGTAAAGTGCTTTGAAAATGAGGCCCTTAGTTTCATACTGTCTGATTTTGTCTTGCAAATACTACATTTAATACTAAGCAAAAATGCAATATGTGACTTGCCTTTATACTGCTTCTTTGCACTTCACTGTATGTTTTCTGCGAGGCACCTCTACAGTTTACTCATTGAAAATGGGAAAAGCCTGTGGGACTTCTGGCCCTATGAACAGTCAGGGCTGAGATGTGTTATAATTAGGTTTCCATGGATTGGAAAAAAGCAAAATGCTACCTATCCAGACCCAGTGACTATGACAACTCTATGCTAGCACAAGCCAGAGTCTCAGAAGATCCACTGCAGCCATGATAACTGCCTGGAACAGTTGCAACAGGCAGAAATAGGAGGAGGAAGCTGCCTGGTGGGATATGGAATTAAAAGGAAAAGAAGGCAAGAAAGAGACAGAGGGTGGTATAGAAGAAACCAAAGGGGGAAACAGAATAGTATGCCAAAGTCTGCCTGTACCCAAACAACCTGTCAAAGAGGCCCATATAATAGAACTCCTTTGAAAAAAAAAAAGGAACCTTGGATATACAGGTCAAAATTGCCATTAATACTTAATTAGGATACCAAATATTTGAAAGTACTGAATTTCTGCAGGGATCAAATACTGTATTTGTACAATCACCCATCTTTGGAACAGCACCTCTATAATAGAGATGTGAATTGTGTGCCAGATCGTCTTAACGATCAGATTCGGCTGCGGGGGGGCTCGAATCTGATCGTTAAGATATGTGAATTGGAATCGTTTCCGATTCCAATTCACATTTTTTTAGGAGGCCCGCGCCGCAAAAAAAAAAAAAAAAAACCACATCCGACCCTTTAAATCGACCCCCCCAAAACCTTTTAAAGTTACCTGGTGGTCCAGGGGGGCCTCGGGAGACCTCGGGAGAGATCCAGAGGGGCCTCGGGGAGAGGAGAGATCCAGGGGGGCCTCGGGGAAAGATTTCCCAGGTATCACCTGTTCTAAAAAAATTTAAAAAAATGGTGCCGATGCCCCTTTGCCCTTACCATGTGACAGGGTATCCGTGCCATTGGGCCGGCCCCTGTCACATGGTAGGAGCACTGGATGGCCGGCGCCATCTTTAAAGATGGTGCCGGCCATCTTTACTCATCAGCCCATAGTATAATATGGGCTGTGAGTAAAGATGGCGCCGGACATCCAGTGCTCCTACCATGTGACAGGGGCCGGCCAATGGCACGGATACCCTGTCACATGGTAAGGGCAAAGGGGCATCGGCTCCCTTGAAATGGGTTGGCCCCTAGAATGGAGCACAAGCCTTCAAAGTGTGGTGACGTGGAGGAGGTCTCACTGTGAACAGTGGATCAACATGGGTCAACAGGTACTAAGAGATAGCCTGCAACACTGGGGAGACTTCCCTTTCCTTTGAAAGGAAAGGGCTCCCTTGGAATGGGTTGGCCCCTAGAGTGTATAATAGTACAAATTGTTAGGATTTAAGCATGTGCAAACAGATCATGACTTCATGAGCAAGATGGAGGAAGTTCTCTTCTCTGCCCTGAAATGAAAAGAAAATTGTTTGTTTTATTTAAGGATCCATGCAGTGAAGGATTAGAATTTTGAATTGCCAGAAACTGAGATTTCCCTTTGCAACGAGGGTTCAGCCGTTAAGACCAAAAGAAGTTCTGATGTCATCTCCCACCCTACAATATCCCACCCTACAAAATCTACAACATCAACCTATGTTGACTTTGTACCCTACAGAGCCTCTGTAAACTATGGGAACACAGAGGATGAACTAGAGTGCAACTACCACCAGTTTTCCATAGTACTAGAAACATTACTGTTGGCACCTAAGAAAGATTTCGGGTACATGGCCCATATATTATGAAGCGCAGGAAAACTATTAATCATATGAAATATACAAGCTCCAAACATCTGAAGTCAGCTTTTTATGTTCTTGCATTCCAAATGTGGATGGACAGGCACAGCAATTGAGGATAGATGTCAAGCCCACGTAGGGACATAAGGCAAGGATGGACAGGCTTAGCATTTGAGGTCTAGCCTACGTAGGGACATAAGGCCTGGATGGACAGGCACATCATTCGAGGATAGAGGTCAAGCCCACATAGGGACAAAATGCCTGGATGGACAAGCACTGCAATCGAGGATAGAGGTCAAGCCCACATAGGGACATAAGGCCTGGACGGACAGGCACAGCAATAGAGGATAGAGGTCAAGCACTTTTAGGGACATAAGGCCTGGATGGACAGGCACAGCATTCGAGGATAGATGTCAAGCCATTTTAGGGACATAAGGCCTGGACAGACAGGCACAGCATTTGAAGTCAAACCTTTGTAGAGACGTAAATCCTGGACAGACAGGCATAGCATTCGAGGAAGAGGTCAAGCCCTTTTAGGGACATAAGGCCTGGGCAGTCAGGCACAGCATTTGAGGTCAAATGCTCATAGAGACGTAAAGCCTGGACGGACAGGTACAGCATTAGAGGTCAAGTCCTCATAGACACGTAAGGCCTGGACGGACAGGCACAGTATTCGAGGATAGAGGTCAAGCTCTTTTAGGGACATAAGGCCTGTATGGACAGGCACAGCATTTGAGGTCAAACCCTTGTAGAGACGTTAAGCCTGGAAGTACAGGCATAGCATTTGAGGATAGAGGTCAAGCCCTTTTAGGGACATAAGGCCTGGACAGACAGGCACAGCATTCAAGGTCAAACCCTTGTAGAGACATAAGCCTGGATGGATAGGCATAGCATTTGAGGATAGAAGTCAAGCTCTTGTAGGGACATAAGGCCTGGACTGTCAGGCACAGCATTCGAGGTCAAACCTTCGTAGAGACATAAAGCCTGGATGGACAGGCACAGCATTAGATGTCAAACACTTTTAGGGACATAAGGCCTGGACAGACAGGCACAGCATTAGAGGTCAAACCCTCATAGAGACGTAAAGCCTGGACAGACAGGCACAGGATTCGAGGTCAAGCCCACATAGGGACACAAGGCCTGGAAGGACAGGCACAGCAATCGAGGATAGAGGTCAAGCCCTCATAGGGATGTAAATCCTGGATGGACAGGCAGGCACAGCATTTGAGGATAGAGGTCAATCCCTTTTAGGGAAATAAGGTTTCCCTAAAACTTGAAAGGTTTAATGATCCAAAGACAATGACAAACCTTTTCCGTCAGAAAAAAATCAGCAGAACCAGGGGACACGATTTGAAGCTCCAGGGAGGAAGACTCAGAACCAATGTCAGGAAGTATTTCTTCACGGAGAGGGTGGTTGATGCCTGGAATGCCATTCCGGAGGAAGTGGTTCAATGGAGGAAGTGGTTCAATGGCAGGGGAATAAGACCAATAATTCACGCATACCCAGCATAGCTCTCTGCTTCAACGACAGGGGAGAAAGACCAATACTTCACGCATACCCAGCATAGCTCTCTGCTTTAACGGCAGGGGAGAAAGACTGATACTTCACGCATACCCAGCATAGCTCTCTGCTTCAATGGCAGGGGAGAAAGACCGATACTACCCAGCTTAGCTCTCTGCTTCAACGGCAGGGGAGAAAGACCGATACTTTACGCATACCCAGCATAGCTCTCTGCTTCAACGGCAGGGGAGAAAGACTGATACTTCACGTATACCCAGCATAGCTCGCTTCTTCAACGGCAGGGGGAATGAAGTAAAGTGGATCTATATACAGACAAGAAACAAGGACTGAATTACATAGTCTTAGTAAACAAATAAGCATGGGTGTAACTTGCTTATTGCGGCGATTACTACCCCTAACTAATTAAGCTAGATATTCGCTTAGATGCAGTTCTAACACTGCTCTCTACATTAATGGTGGGGGTGGAAGGGGGCGGTTACTAACCCAAACCAAATGTGCCTGATACTTCACTTTCGATGCATATCCAGCATAGCTCTCTGCTTCAACGGCAGGGGAGAAGAAAAAAACTGATACCTCACGTATATCCAGCATAACTCCCTGCTTCAACGGCAGGGGAGAAGATAAACAACCAATAAGGGCTGTATAACATAATCTGGGTAAAAACAAATAAGCATGGGTGTAGCTTGCTTATTGCGGCGGTTACTACCCCTACTACCTCTAACTAATCAAGCTAGATATTTCACTTGGATGCAGCTCCATCACCGCTCTCTACATTAATGGCGGGGGTGGAAGGGAATTAGAACCAAGAGCTAAGAGAAACAGATAAGTATGAGAGAACAAATGAGGGAAGCTTGCTGGGCAGACTGGATGGGCCATTTGGTCTTCTTCTGCCGTCATTTCTATGTTTCTATGTTTCTAAGTAACCTTTTGGTTCTAAGAGCCAAGACTAACAGAAGTATGAGAAAAAAAAAAAGTGCAAAACTTACTGAGCAGACTGGATGGGCCATTTGGTCTTCTTCTGCCACCATTTCTATGTTTCTATGTAAGTGGTGAAGACCAGAACTGTGAAGGACTTCAAAGGGGCATGGGATAAACACTGTGGATCCATAAAGTCTAGAGGACATGAATGAAGAGTGGGTGGCTCATGGGAATGACGGCTACTACCCGGAGATAATACCCTTATTCAATAAAAATACACACGGTTAATGTGACTCCAACATTGCTCTAAGCTTCAACGGCAAGAGGAAATGTGGAAAAAAGGATTTGCATTCACAAAAAAGCGGGGAGTAGCTTGCTTGTTACGGTGGCTACTACCCTAAACCAAATAAGCCTGATACTTTACTTTCAATGCATATCCAGCATAGCTCTCTGCTTCAATGGTAGGGGAGAAAGACTGATACTTCAAGCATATCCAGCATAGCTCTCTGCTTCAATGGCAGGGGGAAAAGACTGATACTTCAAGCATATCCAGCATAACTCTAATTCAATGGCAGAGGAGAAAGTCTAATACCTCACTTTCAATGCATATCCAGCATAACTCTCTGCTTCAACAGCAGGGGGAATGAAGAAAGGTGGATCTATATACAGACAACAACCAACTAGGACTGAATTATTTAGTCTGTGTGGGCAGGTGGGCGTGGGTATGGCTTGCTTATTGCGGCGGTTGCTTATTGTGTCTTGCTTATAATGGCGGTTGCTACCCTAACTAATTGGGCTAGATATTTCACTTAGATGCAGTTCCAACACTGCTCTCTCATTAATGGTGGGGGTGGAAGGGAAATAGAACCATAAGGTTACTAAGAGCCAAGAGTAACATAAGTATGAGAAAAAAAAAAGTGCAAAACTTGCTGGGCAGACTGGATGGACTGTTTGGTCTTCTTCTGCCGTCATTTCTATGTTTCTATGTTTCTATAAGGCCTGGATGGACAGGCACAGCATTTGAGGTCAAACCTTTGTAGAGACGTAAAGCCTGGATGGACAGGCACACCATTAGAGGTCAAGCCCTCGTAGAGATGTAAATCCTGGACGGACAGGCACAGCATTCAAGATCAAACCCTCGTAGAATTGTAAAACCTGGATGGACAGACACAGCATTCGAGGTCAAACCCTCATAGAGATGTAAATCCTGGACGGACAGGCACAGCAATTGAGGATAGAGGTGAAGCCCATGTAGGGATATAAGGCCTGGGCGGACAGGCACAGCATTTGAGGTCAAGCCCACATAGGGACATATGGCCTAGACGGACAGGCACAGCATTCGAGGATAGAGGTCAAGCCCTTGTAGAGACATAAGGCCTGGACGGACAGGCACAGCAATCGAGGATAGAGATCAAGCCCACATAGGGACATAAGGCCTGGATTGACAGGCACAGCATTCAAGGATAGAGGTCAAGCCTTTTTAGGGACATAAGGCCTGGATGGACAGGCACAGCATTCACGGTCAAACCCTTGTAGAGACATAAAACCTGGTCATACAGGTATAGCATTCGAGGATAGAGGTCAAGCCCTTTTGGTGACATAATTCCTGGACAGACAGGTACAGCATTCGAGGTCAAACACTTTTAGAGACATAAGGCCTGGACATACAGGCACAGCTTTAGAGGTCAAACACTCATAGAGATGTAAATCCTGGACAGACAGGCACATTATTCGAGGATAGAGGTCAAGCCCTTTTAGGGACATAAGACCTGGACTGACATGCACAGCATTCGAGGTCAGGCCCACATAGGGACATAAGGCCTGGACGGACAGGCACAGCAATCGAGGATAGAGGTCAAGCCCTCGTAGGGACGTAAATCCTGGACGGACAGGCAGGCACAGCATTAGAGGATAGAGGTCAATCCCTTTTAGGGACATAAGGCCTGGACAGACAGGCACAACATTCGAGGTCAAACCTTTGTAGAGACGTAAATCCTGGGTGGACAGGCACAGCAATCGAGGTCAAACCCTCATAGAGACTTAAATTCTGGACGGACAGGCACAGCATTAGAGGTCAAGCCCTCGTAGTGATGTAAATCTTGGATGGACAGGCACAGCATTCGAGGTCAAACCCTCGTAGAGATGTAAATCCTGGACGAACAGGAACAGCATTCGAGGTCAGGCCCTTGTAGGGACGTATGGCCTGGACAGTGGACAGACAGGCACAGTGTTTCAGGTCAGGCCCTTGTAGGGTCGTACGGCCTGCACAGTGGATGGACAGGCACAGCGTTTCAGGTCAGGTACATGTGCTGCAGTGCTTATATTATCTGGAGCATAGGAGGCAGTTGGAGCTGCTGCAAGGCTTTCAATTACTTTTATTTATCTTGCCATTCACAGGGAAAATTTGGAAACCCAAGCAAAGGCAAGTTTACTTTCAAAAACACTAGCATTTCCATCAACTCTGGTGCCAGCCTTGAGCGGTGAGGGCTCAAGATATCCCCTGTCATTGAAATACATGTTCACTGGACACACTGGTTGGTGGACATGACAGATATCGCTGAACCACTTTGGCTAGGTGTGGCCAAACAGTGGACTTGTGTGCCCAATATGCCAGCAGATCTGTCTGCATCTCATCTGTGGGCTCTGTGAGATACCATGTCACTGACAGTTGTGCTGGTGTCTCCTTTGCTTGGGTGGCCCCAGAGTCACTCATGCCAGCTGCTTTCTCCCTAGCCTGTAGCACAGAAGATGAATCTTTATGGGCAACATGCCTTTGGTGAACTGAAGGGGAGAAGGAGGAGGTACTAGTTGTCGCTGACAGAGTGCTGCTCCTGCTTGGGCTAGCACAACTCTCTGAAGTGCACAATGTTTCCTCCTCTGCTTCACGCCTAATCTGTCTCTGCCTATGGCACTCCTCTTCATGGACTTTTGCTAACAGCAAGTCCTTCACCAATAGGACAATCGTACTGTAGGGCGAGTTTCCCTTTGAAACGGTGATCACAGACTGTGGCAAGCATGTTGTGTGCTCTTCTGTTAAAGGCCTTAATCTCTCTTGCACCTGCTGCTGCAAAACGTCCAGACAATGCAGAACCTCAGCTGTCATTCCCTCTGCCTTTATAAAGGCCTCCAAATTTCCATCCAGGAAATTAACTACAGGGATGATGTCAGCCAAGGTGGCACTTCTGGAACGCAGCTCCTCCGTGACATCCTTGAAGGGCTGCAGGATTTTTTACCAGCTGACTCATGACTAACCAATCATGATGCCCTAGGGGATTCTGCACACCTATGTCCATTGAACCAGAAAGTTCATGAAGGGGTGTCTGCAGCTCCACTAACCTCTGCAGCATCATATAGGTGGAATTCCACCGGGTGGCAATGTCTTGAATGAGACGCTTGTGAGGCATCTCCAAATCAGTCTGCTTTTGTCGGAGAAGCTGCCCCGCCTTCACACTTCTGTGGAAGTGTGCTGCTATGTTCCTGCATTTGTGTATTAATGTATGCAGGTATTCATTCTCTTGGTGATTGGACTCCAACCCCAGAGCTGACTTCATTACCAGGTGCAGAGTGTGTGCAAAACATCGGATGTTCTTAAAGCCCGTTGGTTATTGCCTTAACTATGTTTGCACCATTGTCTGTGACAAAGAACCCTTTCCTGAGGATTCCTGTCTTGCTGGTGTAGTTCCCAGCCCTCCAGCATCTGTCTGATGCATGCTAGTATATTGGATGCGGTATGGGCCTGGTCCGTCAGGTGGGTGTGCAGTAAAGCCACCTCCACCCTGATACTTGTTCACTAATAGAGCTGCTGCCTGCCCCTGCCACAGCCAGGTCCCACCAGTGCGCTGTCATGGAGAGGTAAGAGTGTGCAGCAATCATGGCAGTCCAGATATTGCAGGTGAAATGCACACTCCCCTATGCCTTAGCTAGCAGCACTTGGATGCGACTGCAACACTGCTTGTACAGGCTGGGGATGACCTTTCTGCTAAATGTGGTTCTGGAGGGGACTTTGTAATTTGGAACTACAGCCTTCAGAAAATGCTTGAAACCCACATTCTCCACTATCTGCAAGGGCTGGTTATCAAGGGCAATCATTTCCCCAATGCTCCTGGTTAAAACCTTTGAGGCTACCTGCCTCCTACCCCGGGATAGCATTACTGCACTCCACCCCATTTCCTCCATGGTGGGTTGTTGCTTCTGCCACATATCAGGGGATTGCTGGCCTGCCACCTGACTGCTACAAGGGGCTGTGGGCATGGGGTGACTCTGCTCCTTTTCAACCACTTTATGCTGCCTGGAAAAAGGGGTCCCCTGTTACTGCCACCATCCCCAGATGGCAGTACTGTTGTTGGGTGTTGCCTCTTCATATGTGTCATTCCAAAATTAGATAGATGTCCTATTTGCTTGCCTCTGCTAATAGCCCTGCCACAGTAATTACACCGAGCAAAACACGGGTCCTCTGTTACTTTAAAGTGGCTCCAGATTGTAGATGTCTTTCCTGATCCTCCCTTCTGTATAGCCTTGGGGGTGGATGCTGGCACTGGAGCTGAAGTAGTGGGTGCACCCTGAGGAGCAATGTCAGGGACATCAGTCACACTCTGTGCCTGCATTGACTGCTCTTCCTCCTCCTCCTCATCAGTTTCATCTCTCCCCTGCTGCACTGAAGTGGAGGCTAAGACAGGATTAACGAATCCTCCTAAAACTTCGTCAGCTATTAATTCTTCCGTTTCTGATGAGAATCCCACACAAGATGATTCTTCATCGGAATCAGAAGCAAACAGTGCCTGTGCTACATTGTCAACGCTAAGTCGAGACTGCTTTCCCACTGCTGCTTTTGGGTGTCAACATTTTGTCTTGCATGACTCAGCCTCCCCTTCCCTCACCTCCAAAACTACAGGGGCAGAAACAGGTGGTGGCGATGCATCATGTTTAGATTTCATTTTTTTTCTGGATGGAACTGCCTGCCCCTCCAAAGATTTTAGATTGCAACAGGTCTCTTTTTAATTTTAATGGGGGACTGGCACTCCCTTTTGAGGTGTCTCCTCTCCCAGTCCCAATCACCCAACCACATCTTGCTTTCCCTGATATTATGGATTTAATTTCACTGCCTACTAGGGATTTCAATCAAAGTAATTATTTCCAAAAGGGGCCCACTGGGGATTTGGCATCACAGACCACCGCTGTCCCAATATACATGAGTCTGCAAAGCTGGCTGCCCACAGGAACAGTGCCTTGATGTGCACTATTGCAATGTATGTGCACACAACAAAGTGGTAACTACAAAAGAGGCCCACTGGGGATTTGGCTTCACAGAGCACCGCTGTCCCAATACACGTGAGTCTGCAAAACTGGCTGTCCACAGGCACAGTGCCTTGATGTGCACTAATGTAATGTATGTGCACACAACAAAGTGGTAACTACAAAAGAGGACCATTGGGGATTTGGCTTCACAGAGCACCGCTGTCCCAATATATGTGAGTCTGCAAAACTGCCCAGTGCCCACTATCACTGATGCCCAGTATACTGCCTTCTTTGATTAAAAGAGCACAGAGAGACAGTGAGTTCAATGAAAAGAACTCTGCAGTTAACAAAACACCCTTGTTTGGCACAGCAACAAAATCGATGAAATATCTTTTCTAATAGCAATTCTGTCAAACTAGCTAGAAATTGAATATATCTCCCACCCACAACACCCAAATGCTGCTTGCAACCGACCCCAGGGGGTAAAATAAGGAGCAAAATGCTACTGCTAGTGCTAGCAACTTCTCTCAGTGGCAGAGAGAAACTATCTCAGATCAATAAGAATATTTGCAGGTAAAAAAAACAGGACTAGTAGCTGGCACTGCAGCCAAATGCAGCTAAATGCAGAATAAATATGTTTTTCTATTGAAGTAGCTAGCCTAGCTAGCAACTGAATACAGATTTGAGAACTCAGACTAGCTCTGAGTGCAGCCACCTTCCGCAGTCCACCTCCCCAGACCACCCCTGCAAAGAAAGTGCATGGCACGCCACGTGCTTAAGTATATAAAGTGCTGGGTCATCAGCAAAAGTGTCCCCCGACCACTGAGTGAGAGCGTGATTGGCTGCATTGCCAAAATTCTTATCACAGATATGTTGCATTCTGGTCTCTTTGCCAAACTGTGCGTCTCACTCTATGACAGGGCTGTGAGGTCACTGATGATTCACAGGAAAGAGCTGGTTTTTGGCTACGGATACACCCAAATGGCGTTCTCCTATTTCAAATGGCTGCTTAGCAATCACTGCGAGCGCGCCAAAAGAATAAAACGTATGATTTGTTATTCGTGGGGGATCGCGATACATGTCGTGAACCCACGAATACAACGGATATGGACCTATATGTTGCGGATTGCCAATACATTGCAAACAAATGCACACCCCTATACATTACTCTCCCACAAGACATCAGAAGTATGGAGGTACTTTAGAGTTGGGGAGGATCAGTGTTTTTCAGAATTAATTCATTGTCATTCAGCTATCAGTAGAGGGAAGAGTCTGGACCAGCATCATTTGAAAAAAAAAAACCAAACCAGTTAGCCCTGATTTCAGAGGAGACCATCAGTATTATTCTGCCTAGTCTGGGGACCCCATCTTCCACTCAAAGTAGCAACATTAGGAAAGCCAAAAAAGGTAAAAGTTTGTCTCCAAAGCTGAACCCTCGATTACTTCCCCTATGAGGTGACAGACACACCCTCACATCAGCAGCAAGCCGTCATGGAGCAGATGAGTTGTTTTATCGCATCATTGCCCCATAGTAAGAGGCCAGCCAGATCAAGGGTGGTGGCAGGGTGTATCAGAAAAATGATTGCCCTGGATGACAAGCCCATGCAGATCATGGAGAACATGGGATTCAAGCAGCTGCTGTACCTCTTAGCCCACAGTTTCAAAATTCACTCCCCCCCCCCCCCCCACACACATACACAGCAATCAATAGGTTATTCCCACCCTGCATACTCAGTGCTGAACTCATATGCAGGTGCAACTTGACAAGTGGAGGGGAGAAGCATCAATTTCACCGGTGATATCTGGATAATCCAGAATAGTATGCATGTTTACCTCTCCCTGATGGCACATTGGTGGTAGCTGGATAAGGCAAGGTCATACAGCAGCTCTAGTGTGGGTAAATTAGCAGGATACAAATGGGCTATGCTATACACCCAGGTGTTAGACATCAGCCTTTTCATTGTGAATATTTTAACAGAATAAGAAAGGTGAAGGGCTGGCATCGAGACAAGAGATACAGGACTGGTCTTGCTTTTTCATTACAGATAGTGGCTCTAACGTGAAAAAGGCAATGGTAGATATGGGCTATGAGCAGTAGGGATGTGCATCGTTTTTATGACGAATTAAAATATCGTACGATATTTCATAATTTGTCATGTATCGGGTGTCCCTGAAAATGATAGGAATGAAGAAAAATTAGTTATGTCATTTATCCCCCTTTTGAGTGGACGAGTAGCCTAGTGGTTGGAGCAGCAGGCTGAGAACCAGGGATAAAATCCCACTACCATTCCTTATGAGTTTGAGAAAATTACTTTCCATTGCCTAGGTAAAAACTTAGAGATCTATTTAGTATACCACATTATTTACCCTGGAGGGAAAATAACACGGGGTTCACTAACCGTGAGTACTGAGTATTGCAAGTTTTTGAAACCTGCAGTATTTTTCCTAGTGGTAGAGTATCATCAGGAAAAATACCACAGCAAATCAGGGTTACCATATTTTAAAAGAATCATGTGGTCCCTGTA
The DNA here is from genome assembly GCF_901001135.1 of Rhinatrema bivittatum. NCBI lineage: Eukaryota > Metazoa > Chordata > Amphibia > Gymnophiona > Rhinatrematidae > Rhinatrema > Rhinatrema bivittatum. The sequence goes on along the minus strand of NC_042615.1, from coordinate 315,456,637 downwards.
TTGCCCCAGCAGAGTTTTAAAATTAGAAAGGGGTCTAATGATATCCACTCTTTCACACTCCTGCTGTTCCCAGAGTCAAAAAATTTTCAAAATTAAAAAATGTCTGGTATTTATCCCCACCTCCATTCCCCATGCCACTCTCCTTGTTAGCCAAAAATGTTACCACCCCCCCCCCCCCCCCCCCCAGCCTCTGGCCTACCTCTTCCCCTCACCTCCCAGAGCTCCATAGCACTTACTGTAATTTCAAGTGATCTAGTAGTGGTGAGCAGAGTGCTCCAGTCTGCCTCAGATTCCATTTTCCCCCTTTTATGTGATGGGGCAAATTAGTACCTGAGACTGGCTGGCTCCATTTTGTGTGCCAGGGCACATGGAGGCCTACGGGATTATCTGCTCACCACCACAAGAACATTAGGAAGTTACAGTTAATGATCCAGGATTCCTGGGAGGGTGAAATTGGAGATAGGACCACGGGATATGGCATTACCTTTTTTGACAAAAAAGGGAGGGGCTTGAGGGATTAGGGTAGGGCTAAACACAGGCCACTTTTTTTCTATTTTTGAAACTTTTGCCACCTCAGAGGGTAGCGGGGGGCTGATCTCACTAGATCCCTGCAGATTTCTATGCTCAGGCCAGTGAGCACGATAGAGGGTCACATATCCCTTTAAGAAACATTGCTGGAGCATCAGGACATGTTTTTGCATCCCAGTGATCTCGGAGAAAGTTAGCTACACCTCTTGAGAGTTCATGCAACTGTTGTTGGTGCCCTCTTTTGAAGCCTTGGCATGTTCTTCCCACTCTTGCTGCTTCTTTGCTCCTCTGACAGTGCCTTGGAGAAATCCTGCCATCGCTGGTGCCCCTTTGCCTCTTTACAGTGCCTTAGGCTAGCTATTTATGCCACTTTTGGTGTCACGTTGACATAGGCTTGATGCGTTGGCATGTCTTCACCCTTCTGATGATATCTACCTACCAGTTCAATTAGAAATGATTACAAAATCCAAATTTTGGAGCCCAAAATAGATTGCAATTAATCCCCCCATTTTCTTTAACGGTAAACAAATATATGAATAAAACAAATGACATTTCTTTTTTGATGGAAACTAACGAAACAAATGGAGGTGGCTTAATATTGATTTAATTTATATGGCCTTTTTTGCATGTATTTCAAATCATTTACATAGCTGCTGGGTTTGTTCATGGTAGATAAGACGTTTACCGCACAGCAATTAATAGCTTACTAAATCATCCTCCTAGTTAGCAAATGGAAGTACGTGGGCTCTTGTCTCTTTTTGTAGTTCAAAAATATTTTTATAGCTAGATTGCATGCACACATCATAACCCCTTTTGCACCTGCATATAACCTGTCTAAACCTTTCAGAATCTCTCCCTGGGGAATAATTTTGAAAGGAATATAGGTGCTCATCGATGGAGTTAGTTGCCTAGATCCTTGGGTTAGAACACTGGCCTGGGAGCAGCAGCTAAATGTAAGTGTGCTGTTTCACAGTGCAGCAATATTTAGAAACTGAAAAACTGTATATTCCGGTAGAGGGGATTAGACTGGATGACTATTTAATTTTCAAACATACATACCTAATTCTAGCACATAACTGACGTACAGAAACAGATGCAAAGTAGTATGAGGAGAATAATTTTCAAAGTAATTTGCTTGGCAAATAGTGATTTACTTTTCCAATTTGGCTGTTGGAAAATTGCCCTTCCTCAATGTACATACTTTTAGAGAAGGCATTGCCAAGGGTGTGTTTAGGCCGGGGGAGGTAAATAATGCACATAGATAGTAATTTCCATAAAAAAAAGACACCAGCAGATAAAAGCCAGTGAAAATGTTTGTTGGTACTTTGTAACTTTAGCAATTTCCCACGTGAAATTGTGTGTACAATCGATGTAAAATACGCAGGTTTGAAGTACCCTCAGACTTTGTCTCAATGCGAACAGTTTGAATGTTTTCCACACAGCAAAAACCTTGAACACTTTATTAGCTAAAAATATAGATTTCACAAAAAAAAAAAGCATCTATTTACATACTGTATAAACTCCTCAAGGAATTATTTCACACATCAGTGTATCAGATGAATGTCTGCTGTCTGACTGTGTTCTGTTTTAGCATGTCCAGAATTATTGCCACTTTCAAACTGTTAAAATGGCTACCTGCTGCTTGGATCCTGCAAGACAATAAGGTGATTATAATACATGTGAGAGAAATCAGCACTATAGGCCATAAGAGTACAGGAGGAGAGGGGTTTTCATAAAAGCAAGATGGAGTAAGTCAGTTAAGAGCTTAAAAATATTAATAGCTAGAATTTTTTTCTGCAAATTTTTGTGTTGTCTCAATCCTTGCCAGTAGATAATGCACAAATATGTTTACACATATGTCTAGTACATAAAGGAGCAATGGCATTATCATCTACCAGTAATTGCCTTAGCCAGAAGAAAAGATTTGTGTTATCTAGGTCACTAATGTCCCTTCAAGGACAAAACATAATCATAGCTTGCTTTCAGAGAGTAAAATATTAAAAAGAATATATAAAGTAGTCAGAGAACACAGATAAGTAGAAATGCCCTTCCTTGTGTTTAGATGCATACACAAACCATTTGCTTCCTCACTTCTTTTCTGCAGCTTGGTATGTTGTCTCAGTGTTTTTGTAAGTAGTAGCAGGTTTTGTCAGCAAGTGGCAAGGGAAGCAATTGCACAAGAGAGCAGAAGAAAAAAAAACCTCCTCCCACTCTATTGTCACCACAGAAAATTAGTCCTGATTCAGAACATCTAAAGTGTTCAAACCAGAAAGCATCAATGGCATTAGATAAACAACAACTCAAGAACACCAGGGTCAGTTCACTTTGGAGATTTGGGCCTCCGCTTAGCCAACAGTGACTGAATATTGTGTTTTCTGAAATATTTAGGGGCTAATGCAATAAAGTGTGCTTAATGTAGTGCACAGGTTTACCCATGGTTGGATGTGCGTTTTGGATGTGCTAGACTAGCACTCGATCCAATAAGGAGATTAGCGCATCCAAAATGCATGTCCACACAACTGCACAGCCGATAGCGCTCGTCACATGTAAATTCCATGTAAATGAGGCTATTAGCTATCTCCCCCCCCCCCCCCCCCACAAAATGCAGAAAATCACTGGACACTCAACATGCACTTTTTAACGTGGAATATTTAACTCCAGCTTCAGATCTGTCGTTAAATCAATCTACGAGTCAAGGGCTCAGGAGAAATTTAAAAAATACTGTCCTGTGTGGTTCTTACCTTTATCCTTTCTTGCTTGCGATGTTTAAGATTGCAGGTATAATGTAACGGCTTGATGAAAAAAAAATTCTGGACACATAATAGACATGCACAAGAGACACATTCCAGGCCGATTTCACCCCTTGCTATTGTACGTGTATATTTGGTGTCAAGAAATCAACCTGATGCGGGATAAAACAGATGATCGTACTGAACACCTGTTGCGATTGTAGGCACACAGCCACGTCTCCTTGGCGCCTGATGCATTTGAGGGCTAAGGACACATAATTCTTTCTTAGCATGACCTTTTTAATGCAGCAGTTCATTAAAATATAGCATTGGTCGCCCAGGAGAGGTGACTCTGTGCATGTTAGGAAAATGGGCGCTCAGTATGAGCATCCATTTTAATGCACATCTTATTGCATCGCCCTGCCAATGTGGTAAAAGGGATATCTGGCTTTTACCTCTGTGGTTTAGGGACACTCAAATAATTATTAAAGGAGGACAAAAAAAGATATTTGGAGCATGTAGGATGTGCAGCCAATTAATAATCACTATTATTTGGCTCAACACCATCCCCATATACTTATTCCACCAAGATAAACATATTTTATTCAGCTCCCTGAGTCTTCTGCCATAAAAATATTTATTCCTGTCCAGACGAGAAGTAATATTCAGTTGCCTCCTTTTTGAGTACATAAGAACATAAGAACATAAGAAAATGCCATACTGGGTCAGACCAAGGGTCCATCAAGCACAGCATCCTGTTTCCAACAGTGGCCAATCCAGGCCATAAGAACCTGGCAAGTACCCAAAAACTAAGTCTATTCCATGTAACCATTGCTAATGGCAGTGGCTATTCTCTAAGTGAACTTAATAGCAGGTAATGGACTTCTCCTCCAAGAACTTATCCAATTCTTTTTTAAACACTGCTATACTAACTGCACTAACCACATCCTCTAGCAACAAATTCCAGAGTTTAATTGTGCGTTGAGTAAAAAAGAACTTTCTCCGAATAGTTTTAAATGTGTCCCATGATAACTTCATGGAGTGCCACCTAGTCTTTCTACTATCCGAAAGAGTAAATAACCGATTCACATCTACCCGTTCTAGACCTCTCATAATTTTAAACATCTCTATCATATCCCCCCTCAGCCGTCTCTTCTCTAAGCTGAAAAGTCCTAACCTCTTTAGTCTTTCCTCATAGGGGAGCTGTTCCATTCCCCTTATCATTTTGGTAGCCCTTCTCTGTACCTTTTCCATTGCAATTATATCTTTTTTGAGATGCGGCGACCAGTATTGTACACAGTATTCAAGGTGCAGTCTCATCATGGAGTGATACAGAGGCATTATGACATTTTCTGTTTTATTCACCATTCCCTTTCTAATAATTCCCAACATTCTGTTTGCTTTTTTGACTGCCGCAGCACACTGAACCGACGATTTCAATGTGTTATCCACTATGACGCCTAGATCTCTTTCTTGGGTTGTAGCACCTAATATGGAACCCAACATTGTGTAATTATAGCATGGGTTATTTTTCCCTATATGCATCACCTTGCACTTATCCACATTAAATTTCATCTGCCATTTGGATGCCCAATTTTCCAGTCTCACAAGGTCTTCCTGCAATTTATCACAATCTGCTTGTGATTTAACTACTCTGAACAGTTTTGTGTCATCTGCAAATTTGATTATCTCACTCGTCGTATTTCTTTCCAGATCATTTATAAATATATTGAAAAGCATGGGTCCTAATACAGATCCCCCTGAGGCACTCCACTGTCCACTCCCTTCCACTGAGAAAATTATCCATTTAATCCTACTCTCTGTTTCCTGTCTTTTAGCCAGTTTGCAATAGAGATGTGAATCGTGTGATCGATCGTCTTAACGATCGATTTTGGCTGGGGGGGGGAGGGAATCTGATCGTCACGGTTTTGTTTTTTTTTTAAATCGTTTAAATCGTAAATCGGGGGAGGGCGGGAAAACTGGCACACTAAAACAACCCTAAAACCCACCACGACCCTTTAAAATAAATCCCCCACTCTCCCGAACCCCCCCAAAATGTTTTAAATTACCTGGGGTCCAGTGGGGGGGTCCCGGTGTGATCTTCCACTCTCGGGCCACGGCTGCGTTAATAGAAATGGCGCCGGCGCTACCTTTGCCCTGTCATATGACAGGGCAAAGGTAGCGCCGGCGCCATTTTGGTTCCTGTCCCCCGACGTCACGAGGGCAGGAGATCGCTCCCGGACCCCCGCTGGACCCCCAGGGACTTTTGGCCAGCTTGGGGGGGCCTCCTGACCCCCACAAGACTTGCCAAAAGTCCAGCGGGGGTCCGGGAGCGACCTCCCTGCACTCGGGCCGTATTGCAAAATGGCGCCGGCTGTATTGCCGTATTGCAAAATGGTGCAGTATGGCGCCGTATGGTGCCGTATGCAAAATGGCGGCTGTATGGCCGGCGCCATTTTGCAATATGGCAATACGACCATACTGCCATACTGCCAAAATCGATCGTTAAGACGAGCGATCACACGATTCACATCCCTGGAGTTTAATCTGTTTCATCCCTCCCCCTTCCCCAAAATCCTGGGGGAGATGGCTTGGAAAGGAGGCTATATCGAGGTTCTTTTTGAAGATAGTATTCAGGGTTCTGTGACCAACATTGTCCAAAGCACAGAAGGGTAACACAATCAGAGTATACACACGCACACACATACATTCACACACACAAAGGGATAGCGGGAACACACACACTTTGGAAAAATGTGACCAAGTGACACCCACAAAACAAGACAAGAGAACAAAGCATGTGCATACTGGCATAATACAGATATACCAACTGAACAGACACTTGTGAATACATAGACAAGGTGCCTAATATATGACTGACATGGTGCCTAATATATGACTGACATGAACAGAGAGATATTTGGAGTTTTAATTTTTCCATCCAATCACAACAGGTCATTCAGATCATTTTAGTCCTTAGAAACATTAATACCCATGAGGGCACTCTTGCCAGGACTCTCCTGGTAACCAGAGGCAGGATGCCCTACTCCAACCCCTGTGAAAGACGTGCCACTAAAGCAGCGAGCCACCTGCCCACCCAAAGCTTTCCTGAGCCAATTTCAGCACACCGCCATGATGGAAGAAATGTTTCCTTTGGGGACTGTGGCCATCCCGAATGTGTTACCAAAGGTGGATTCACTGCCCCGGACCAACCTATCGTCCTGCCAAGTTGAATTCTCTGGGCAGACTGCCATGCCCCCCCCCCCCCCCCCCCATTTACCTCTTAAGAGTTTCACGCCCTATTGAACTCTCTCTTCAAAGTTCTTTTCAACTTTCCCTGATGTTGCTTGGTGACATTTTGGTCTTGTGTCGTGCTGGTATTTAGCTTTAGAAGGAGTTTGACAATCTCTTTGGGCTGCATTCCCAAACAACTTGACTCTGAGAAGACCTTGTCCCAGAGCACCTGGGGCCACTACCGGCCTTCCAGGGGCTGAGCCTCGATCAGAAGGACTTGGGCCCCTAAGTGATGCTGGGGAGGCAGTCTTCTGTATGCTACATTTCCCATGCCTGCCAGACAGGCAGGGATTCGATGTTAGGCTCTTCCCTCTTCCCTCGCCGTTTACTGAAGGAATTCTGGTTAGTTTCTTTTCCTCCACTTAGTAATATTCTTAAATTCAGCAGGTCGCCATGTGGAATTACTTTGTCTGGATTATGACTTACTCCTATGCTTGGGGAGGGAAGTACCAAATGAGAAATTATATTCACTAATATGATTTATCTTCAGGTTTGTAGCCTGAGTGGGGAATGAGACAGGGTCCCAATCATCTCAATACCACAATTCTGTGCCCTCTCACTTGTTGCACCACAGACCAGATGAACTCATCACACCAGACTAAAAGAGTAATTAACCCTTTTACTATTATTTTATAGAAATGTGATTCGGCCGAACCTTTCTGTTCGGCCTTTGTTATCGGCCCGCCATGGGAAATTGTGTTTTCCCGTGGTTTTGGCTGATTTTATTTCGTCTGTCCCCTGAAATGAAGCCCGAAACCCAGGGGGGCAGATGGGGGTTGTAAAAAAAAAACAAAAAAAACCCCAAACCCACCCCAACCCCAACACTTCAAATTTAATTAATTGCTACCCCCTACCCTCCCGACCCCCCAAGACTTGCCTGACTGATCCCCCAGGACTTACCAAATGTCCCTGGTGGTCCAGCAGGGGTCCCGGGAGAGATCTTCCGCTCTCGGGCCGTCGGCTGCCAGTTAAGATGAGATACTGACTCTATGACAAAAGGCAAAGACATAAACCTTCTCCCTCCTCTGCAAAATTTAGATTACTTAACTCAGTCTCTTTGGAGAGTGATCCAGCCACATACTTATGGGACTGGATCACTCTGTAAAGGAAGTCACTCAGTGTCAAAGTCTCTAATCTCCTGGATGCTCTGTCCTTTGTTGGGATTTTACATGTAGCTCGGCTATGAAGCAAGAACTAGGGGTGTGCATTCATTTTGAACTTATATGTAAAACGCTACTTATTTTTTTTTTTAACTTAAAAAAGTGATGAGGCGAAAATGATCGGATTTCCAACTTATTCAACATAGCTATGTTGAATACATTGGACATCACGATCGTTGATCCTAAATAAAAATTTAAACCCCTCACCCTCCTTAATCCCCCCCAAGACTTACCAAAACTCCCTGGTGGTCCAGCGGGGAGTCAGGAAGCCATTATTCTATTCCTTTGCGAGGAGCACGTGACGTCCGCGTCACGTCGGAGTGACGCGGCCGTCACGTGGTCCACCGCGGTTCCGCTCCCGGACCCCTCTTTGGACACAAACGGAACTTTTGGCCAGCTTGGGGGGGCCTCCTGACCTCCCCAAGCTGGAGTAAGATCGCGGGAGATCGCGCGGGACCCCCCACTGGACCCCAGGTAATTTAAAACATTTTGGGGGGCTTCGGGAGGGTGGGGGATTTATTTTAAAGGGTCGGGGTGGGTTTTAGGGTGCCGGTTTTCCCACCCTCCCCCGATTTATGATTTTTTGACATTAAATCGGGGGAGTTGTTATTGTATCGCGGCTTTAACGATTTTTGACTATTTAAAATATATCTGACCATTGTTTTAAATCGTCAAAAAACGATTCACATCCCTAGATGCCGCATCTCAAAAAAGATATAGTTGCACTGGAGAAATTGGAGAGAAGGGCGACTAAAATGATAAGGGTCATGGAACAGCTCCCCTATGAGGAAAGGCTAAAAAGGTTTGGACTGTTCAGCTTGGAGAAAAGACAGCTGAGGGGGGATATGATAGAGAATTACAAAACCATGAAAGGACTTGAACAGGTTAATGTAAATAGGTTATTTACTCTTGCAGATAATAGAAGGACTCTGGGGCACTCCATGAAGTAGCAAGTACTCATTAAAAAAAAAAATCGAAGAAAATTATTTTTTAACTCTACACATAATTAAGCTCTGGAATTCATTGCCAAAGGATGTTGTTATGGCAGTTAGTGTAATTGGGTTTAAAAAAAGTTTGGATAAGTTCCTGGAAGAGAAGTCCATAAATTGCTTTTAATCTATAAGGAATAGCAGCTTGGGATATATTTAATGTTTGGGTTTTTGCCAGGTACTTGTGACTTGGATTGGCCACTGTTGGAAACAGGATGATGAGCTTGATGGACCCTTGGCCTGACCCAGTATGGCTTGTTCTTATGTTCTTATGGAAGGAGGGAGACATAGAAGGATTGGAAATGAAAAAGTAGAATAGAAAAAGGAAGGAGGGAGGTAATGAGTGGGGAAGTAGGGCAATATGAGAATGATTCAGCAGCAGAGAGGGTAGGAGGAGACTAGGGATGTGAATCGTTTTCCATATCGTCTTAACGATAGAAATCGTGTGGCAGGGCAAGAAAATCGTCTTAGGCACGATTTTTTAGTTAAAAAATCGTTAAAAATCGTTTTTTCCGATTAGTGCGCACTAACTCGAGTTAGTGCGCACTAACGGGAGTTAGTGCGCACTAACTGGGAGTTAGTGCGCACTAACTGAAAATGATACAATTTGACACTTTTCAGGTCAGTTAAGGTCAGTTTAGGAATGAATATGTATTCCTATTGGCTGCCCTCTTATTTATTCATGTTACCAAGTTTCCTACTGACAGTATATGGGGGATGGGAAATGGAAACAGTTGGTAGCTTGACAAAACAAGTAATGTGATCAGTCAATGTGACTAGAACTTGTGCCCTAACCCTGATACCAGGGGTATTGTGATCTTCCTGCACACAGTGCCCTATCCCTATTAATACCAGGAGTGTTGTGATCTTCCTGCACACAGTGCCCTATCCCTAATACCAGGGGTGTTGTGATCTTCCTGCACACAGTGCCCTATTCCTGATACTGGGGGTGTTGTGATCTTCCTGCACACAGTGCCCTATTCCTGATACCGGGGGTGTTGTGATCTTCTTGCACACATCCCGATATCAGGGATAGGGCACTGCATGCAGGAAGATCACAACACTCCTGGTATTAATAGGGATAGGGCACTGCATGCAGGAAGATCACAACACTCCTGGTATTAATAGGGATAGGGCACTGCATGCAGGAAGATCACAACACCCCTGGTATCAGGGATAGGGCACTGTGTGCAGGAAGATCACAATACCCCGGAGGAGTGAGGGTCAGGCAGCTCCCCCCTGTCTGTGAAGCCAGCCTCTCACTAGTAATGCAGGGAGGGAGCTGTCTCAGACTTCACCATCCACCCCCCCCCCCCTCACCCACACACCATTCACTAGCTGGGACATGGGGGAAGTCAGGAGTGAGGGTCAGGCAGCTCCCCCCTGTCTGTGAAGCCAGCCTCTCACTAGTAATGCAGGGAGGGAGCTGTCTCAGACTTCACCATCCTCCCCCCCCCCCCCTCACCCACACACCATTCACTAGCTGGGACATGGGGGAAGTCAGGAGTGAGGGTCAGGCAGCTCCCCCCTGTCTGCGAAGCCAGCCTCTCACTAGTAATGCAGGGAGGGAGCTGTCTCAGACTTCACCATCCTCCCCCCCCCCTCACCCCCACACCATTCACTAGCTGGGACATGGGGGAAGTCAGGAGTGAGGGTCAGGCAGCTCCCCCCTGTCTGTGAAGCCAACCTCTCACTAGTAATGCAGGGAGGGAGCTGTCTCAGACTTCACCATCCTCCCCCCCCCCTCACCCACACACCATTCACTAGCTGGGACATGGGGGAAGTCAGGAGTGAGGGTCAGGCAGCTCCCCCCTGTCTGTGAAGCCAGCCTCTCACTAGTAATGCAGGGAGGGAGCTGTCTCAGACTTCACCATCCACCCCCCCCCCCTCACCCACACACCATTCCCTAGCTGGGACATGGGGGAAGTCAGGAGTGAGGGGCAGGCAGCTCCCCCCTGTCTGTGAAGCCAGCCTCTCACTAGTAATGCAGGGAGGGAGCTGTCTCAGACTTCACCATCCTCCCCCCCCCCCCCTCACCCACACACCATTCACTAGCTGGGACATGGGGGAAGTCAGGAGTGAGGGACAGGCAGCTCCCCCCTGTCTGTGAAGCCAGCCTCTCACTAGTAATGCAGGGAGGGAGCTGTCTCAGACTTCACCATCCTCCCCCCCCCCCCCTCACCCACACACCATTCACTAGCTGGGACATGGGGGAAGTCAGGAGTGAGGGTCAGGCAGCTCCCCCCTGTCTGTGAAGCCAGCCTCTCACTAGTAATGCAGGGAGGGAGCTGTCTCAGACTGGTATCAGGGTTAGGGCACTGTGTGCAGGAAGATCACAACACTCCTGGTATTAATAGGGATAGGGCACTGTAAGAGATGACTGTAGTAGATTGAATAAAGATCTGATGTTTCTGCTCTCCTCACACCAAACAAAAACAACACACAAGCAGAGAAGCCCTTCTTACAAAGCTGAGCTAGTGAGTTAAGTAGGAGGAAAAGTAAACATACTGGTGCCAGTGTGGCTACTTAAAAAATACACTTACCAACAATCAATTACATATATTTGAACTGTGTACAGTTCCAGCCAGGACCACCTTTCTAAAATGCACAGTGATTGGCAAATTCAACATGCACTAGCATTTCAGGTGCCTGCTAACAAAAATAATAAACAAACAAGTTCTAGTCACGTGAGTGCTGATCATTACATTACTTTTTTTGTCAAGCTTCCAACTGTTTCCATTTCACATCCCCCCAACCATATTGGTAACATCAATAGATAAGAGCACAGCCAGCCAATAGGAATACATACATACATATTCATTCCTAAGTGACCTTTACTGACCTGGGAAGTGTGAACACTTTGTTTCATTTTCTGTTGGTGTTCGTTAGTTTCCAGTTCCATTTCCCATCCCCCCAACCTTCACCTCATTGGTAACCTTGGTAACATCAATAGATAAGAGGGCAGCCAGCCAATAGGAACACATATTCATTCCTAACTGACCTTCAGTGACCTGGAAAGTGTTTATTTGTATCATTTTCAGTTAGTGCGCACTAAATCGAGTTAGTGCGCACTAACGGGGAGTTAGTGCGCACTAACTCGAGTTAGTGCGCACTAACACGATTTAACGATTTTTAACGATAAATCGTTAGAATTTCTATTGTATCGTGTTCTATAACGATTTAAGACGATATAAACATTATCGGACGATAATTTTAATCGTTGAAAAACGATTCACATCCCTAGAGGAGACGTATGTAGAAGGTAGTGAAGAGACGTGTGTGAGGGGATATGAGATCAGGGTAGGAGTGATGTGGAAGGGGAATATTGGAGGTAACATAAGAGATAAAAGAATGAATGGTAGGTTGATGAAAGCCTGGGAGGAGAGGAAACTGGAGGGCTGAGAGTTGGGGAGACAGAGGCAAGAAGAGCAGATGAAGGAAAAAGGGAAGGGAGATGGTGAGTAACAAATGTAGAAGATGGAGGAATTTGACCTGATGTATGTGAGGAAAGGTGGCAAAAAGTGAAGCAGTGATGAGGGAGAAAAGAGAGGCATAGAAGAGATAGAGAAAACTAACATGAAAATATGAAAGATTTGAAAGAAACAGATGAGAGGGAAAGGAAAGGTGGATAAGAGACACGTGGAAGTCTGCAGGACTCCCTGCATTGAATCCTGTTTCAGCATACTACTGATGAACTCAGCTTTTCCAGCTGCCAGTCAGTAGTGGTATCTCCACTTCTCCACATGTCATCTGGTGGTGGTGGTGGTGGTGGTGGGGTGGAGGGGGGTCCACTTAAGCATCCTCCCCAATGAGAGAAGAGAAGACTGCTCCCCACCTGCAGAGACCATGGAAGGCTGGAGGAGCCCTGGACCGAGTCCTGTTCCAGCTAGCTGAGAGTACTGATCTGCAGGGGTTTGGAACAAATTGTCTTCTGGTTCTTTCATTGGGCAACAATTTGCTTTTGCTCTCTCAGACTGTCATCTATATTGTTTTGTTGTTATTTTAATTTATTTTAACAAAACTGAAAATTTAACTTACAATACAGTGGGTTGTTTTTTTGTTTGTTTTTCTTTTCTACTAAACTTAATGGTAGCTAACACTGTTTCAGTCTTTTCTGCCCACAGGTCATGTGACTACAGTACTCATTCTGTACATGTCATGTTCTCATCATCCCTTGCACAGCTATGATAGTGTTTGTCAATCCTGTGCTTTCTTAAATTCTCTGAGCATGTCTAGCTAAAGAAAAGTGAGCTTTACATATTAGCAGCAGGCACATATACAGCTATAATGAAAACATCTTCTTAATTCATTTCTCCAAGCCTTCAGCAGTTAGTTTCTGCAGGGCTTATTTCAAAGGATAGACTGCAGAGAGAGAGGATCAATTAATCTGCTAAATGAATTTTAAAATCCATTCGCAATACTGTTGATAGTCTCAGACCCCCTCCCTGTGTTTGGTAATTACCTCAATATTTCCTCTACACATGCTTAAATGGCTTCCACTTGGGCTTCCTGTGAAGAAGAGCGCTCCCTTAGCCGATCTGAGGCATGAGAGCAAGGCTTCTTGCCTTATCGCTCTGCCTCATTCCGTCTGCGGCCAGCGGGGGTTCGCCTAATCACTGTTATTGGGAGAGCAGCTGAACTGTCTGGGGGGACGCAGATAGATGTGACACCAAAGGAGAGTTGGGCTTGCCGACAGTGCACGTACCACATAAAACCCATCATGCCTTACTTTTCCAGTTTCAAAGGAAGAAGAGACTTGATAACTTGAGACTTGTTCATTAATTACACAAATACAGCAATCAAAATTAATATCAGCATTCACAAAGACAGGGGGATTTAAATCAGTGTTGCACTGCCAGCTTTTAGAGAATGTGTAGAAGTCTCAGGGAGACTGAAGGGAGAAGGAATAAATGGAATGAGAGAAAGAAAGTGAGAATGAGTGAAATGATACTTAAACAAGGTGCTGTCTAAGAAATGGAATTAATACCATGGGGAAAAAATGTTGTGAAGTTTCAAGCTGTGAAAGAGCTTCAGAATAAACTCAAACGTCAGATAGATTTTTCTTCAACTCTGTAGTCAGTACATTTGTTAAAAGAGAAGTAAGATATTTTACTATAAAAGTAAAAGACAAATTTATAAACAAGAGAAAAACATATGTTGTGATTATTTACCTTTTACCTTATACAATGAGTGACTTTCTTAGTACTTTGAGTTGAATAAATCTAATACACAGTGAGGGTAAGTTAATAACTATCGGGCCGATATAGTACAGTGCGCTCCGACAGCGCACTGTTAACCCGCCATTGGATGTGCGTTTTCCCTTACCCCTTATTCAGTAAGGGGCCGAAAACGCGCGTCCAACCCGCCGAACCTAATAGCGCCCTCAACATGCAAATGCATGTTGATGGCACTATTAGGTATTCCTGCGCGATTCAGAAAACAAAATGTGCAGCCAAGCTGCACATTTTGCTTTCAGAAATTAGCGCCTACCCAAAGATAGGCGCTAATTTCTTTCAGCACCGGGAAAGTGCACAGAAAAGCAGTAAAAACTGCTTTTCTGTGCACCCTCCGACTTAATATCATGGTGATATTAAGTCAGAGGTCCCGAAGGGTAAAAAAAGTAAAAAAAAAAAATAAAAAAAAATTTGAAGTCGGCCCACGGCTGTTGGGTCGAAAACCGGACGCTCAATTTTGCCGGCGTCCAGTTTCCGAGCCCATGGCTGTCAGCGGGCTCGAGAACCGAAGCCGGCAAAATTGAGCTTCAGCTGTCAAACCCGCTGACAGCCGCCGCTCCGGGCCAAAAGATGGTGCTAGGGATGCATTAGTGTCCTTAGTGCCTCCTTTTGCCTGTTTCTACCACCGGACCTCATTTAAATACAGAATCGTGCACACAGGCGAGTGGCCTGTGTGCGTGCCAGGAGAGCGGGCGTTTGCCCTCTCTCCCGCAGACTTTACTGAATCGGCCCGTATGTGCATTTAGGTAAAGTCTATACTCCCTTTATGTCCTGGGCTGGACATTGTCTCGTCTCTTGCCCTCCACCTTTCATTGCTATCTTCATGGGTTTTTTTGACTCAAGACCTGACCGAGATATTGAGAGTGAGGGAGGGCAGATGGGCAGGTACCATGATAACCACATTCTTTCTTCTATGTATTCGTAAACTCTTCCCTAACGTGAGGCTTTTGCAGACATCTGTCAGTGTATGCAACAGTAATGGAGAGTAAATAACAGATATGTTACAGATAAAATGAGGAGCTGGATAATGTGAAATATAACTGAAATATTTAGTAAATGTCAATATGAACTGAAAAATATAGTGCATAATGTTCAAAATATATACATTTCCTATTTTACCTGTAACACACAGATACAAAGAAATTGATGGTTAAATTCATAATATTTAGGGACCTTTGTTGTCAATTATTTTCTTTTTCCTGCTAATTTATCAGTAGTTATTTTAAGAAACAAAAATGGGAGAAAATCAGTGGAGAAAATGAATCATGAATAAAACAAAATGAATCCATGCAGGCAGTTTTTTTTTTTTTTTTTTTTTTGCCCCTTGAGGCCTGTTCACTATTCATCTATTCTGTGTTTTTGTAAAAACATCTTGATGAATTAGGTCAACCTTAAGGTACCATAGGTGAAACAAATACTTTGGCTATGAGAAATTACCCACATCAGAAATACTGATTGGTTTACATGAATAAGCTAACTCAGTTTAAATTACTGCTGTTGATTTCAAAGGCATTTATCAGAATAACTTTTGAGTTATCTGTTTAAAATGCCAGGGTTTGAATATCAGCTGCCCTTATATATTATCCAGCTAAAATGTAGCAGGATAACATAGGGACATTTCAGAAGCATTCTGTGGCAGAGAAGAGTTAGCCAAATAAATTATTCTGTCAACTCTAAATATGACCATTATCAGTTCTAAAGTTATCCAGGAATATGTTCCTGGATAACTATGGAGTTAACTTGGCTCTATTCAAAAGAAAATAGTTGGTTAAGCGGTGACCTCCTATTAAAGAAAAACACAACAACAACAACAACAACAACCACTCTAATGGCACAAAAATATGATCTCGCTATTCCAAGCCTTCCTACCCCCCCCCCCCAAGCTCCTCCAAACATTACCTAAAAGAGTGAATTGGTATGGCGCAGTGTAGTATTCTGAGAGAAGCACTGGTAGCTTCCAGCATTACTATCAGAGCAACAGTGGAAGCCACCAGGAGCAATACAAGATTACTGTGATACTGGTGGCCAGAGGGGTTTGGCAGGATGCCAGGTAGGTAGGAGTGTCGGGGGGGAGAGAGGTACTGATAAGGTGCCGGAAATACGTTTCTTAACAAATGAGGGGAGGAAATGGGGGAGGGGGGATGATAGACCCACATACCAATTTAGGCCTGGATTTTCTAAGGTCGCAGATCTTAGAGAATCCGGCGCTATCAGGGGGTGGAGGGGCGAAGTGGGGGCCGCGCCTGCGAAAGCCGGCAGCGATCGCACCGCCGCGGTTCTGTTGCTTCCGGTTTTCGCACCCAATAGCGCCACTGTAAAAGGTGCTGCTATTGGGTGCGCTACTGGCAGCGAAAAGGGTTCTTACCTTTTCGTGGCCAGCGATCTTTCCACCGCGTCCGCCCCGACTCCGCCCCCGACTCCTCCTCTTCCGGGCCCGACTCCGGCCCCGACTCTGCCCGAGCTAACTATTGCATGCTAAAAGTCCCTTTTCATATGCGATACGCTACGAAAATAACCCCCTTAGTCTTTTAGACAATATTTGGAGGGGCATGGAGGGTAAAGGGTAGGGATGTGCAGAGCAAAATTTTATGTTCATATTTTTTATGTCCGAAAGGGGGTCCCACTTGCGGCCAATATGGACATAAAAAAAATCCAATGAGTTGGGTATATGTACATATGTGCAAAAAAAAAAATTAAACCCCCTCACCCTCCTTAATCCCCCCCCCAGACTTACCACAACTCCCTGGTGATCGAGCGAGGAGTGAGGACGTCATTTCTGCAATCCTTGGCGAGAAGCATGTGATGTCGGTGGCACGTCGAGTGACGCGGCGTCACGTGATTCCCGGCTCGTTCGCGCCGGACGGCTCGTTCGGCCCAAAAAGAACTTTTGGCCAGCTTGGGGGGGCCTCCTGACTCCCCCAAGCTGGCCAAAAGTTCTTTTTGGGCCGAACGAGCCGTCCGGCGCGAACTTGCCGGGAATCACGTGACGCCGCGTCTGAGTGACGCGGCGCCACGTGATTCCCGGCTCGTTCGCGCCGGACGGCTCGTTCGGCCCAAAAAGAACTTTTGGCCAGCTTGGGGGGGCCTCCTGACCCCCCCAAGCTGGCCAAAAGTTCTTTTTGGGCCGAACGAGCCGTCCGGCGCGAACGAGCCGGGAATCACGTGACGCCGGCGTCACTCGACGTGCCGCCGACGTCACATGCTTCTCGCCAAGGATTGCAGAAATGGCGTCCTCACTCCTCGCTCCATCACCAGGGAGTTGTGGTAAGTCGGGGGGGGGGGGGGATTAAGGAGGGTGAGGGGGGTTTATATTTTTATTTTGGCTCAACAATCGCGATTTCCCACATATCGAACATATCTATGTTCGATATGTGGGAAATCCGATCGTTTATGTCAAATCAATTTTTTAAGTAAAAAAAAAATATGAGTTGCGTTTTACTAATGCGGTCAATCCGAATGCACACCCCTAGTAAAGGGGTTCAGGCAGGTTGGCCCCATTTTTGTGCCTTTCGGGGTAGAGGTTCAGGGAATCAGGGTAAAGAATGTGAGCAATCATGTGATGGTGAAATGATCAATAGCACCCGCTTAGGTGTCACTTTAATTGTGAAAAAAATTTCTAGTTAACAGATTCCAAAATTGATTCACTTTGAGGAGAACTTTAAAACCAGTGTGCGTGGTGTTATATGTACACACACATATATGGCTGCCAGCAGATCTAGGCAAATATTTTATAACCCGGGCAAATGATATACATGCATTCTATAAAATACATGCATCTTTACCCTGCAACATATGCACGTATGTATGCTTACCTACAAATACAATGCATTGAAACCATGTATATCAATGCATTGAACGTGCACACTTTTCCTACCTATTTACAAAATATATGCCTGTATATTTCACACACAAAAGTAAAGTGGAACATACTCGACAAGTCAGCCAATTTTAAAACATGCAAGCCTAAATGAAATTAACCAGTTTACCAATTGTGCACCAGTCCACCCAGTCCTCCAGGTCATTGAGAGCTTCCTGGTTCTTCAGGCTGAATTTGTCCCAGTTCACCCAGACATCCCACCCAGTTATACTACACAATAAACATGTTTACAAATATGCCAAATAATTAGCAGGTATACAGATATGCAAGATAGCTGGCAAATGTATACAGGTAGGCATCCCTTACAATAGCAACTTAACGCTTATAAGTGTTGGACCAGCCTGGAATGCCTTTAGACCATCCCTTTCTTAGGCACAAATATGTGCACGCCAAAGTGAAAAATACATGCATATTTTTTACTCTTGTAAAATATGGAATACATGAGGCTAATTTAGTGCATTCATAATGTTTTAAAATTCACCTCAATGTGAACATTTATTATGCAATAAAAGATACCATTTTTTTTAATTGTCCTGGATAACACAAAGCAAATAGATGGTGATGTACAAAACTCTTATATTGTTAAGAAATTATTGAATACAGACTTTCCCAAAAATCTCTCTTAAGAATCTGTTTATGGATGTACATTAAAAATGCATGCTAGCACATGTTTCTTAAGCACACTAGTGTCCCAAAGTGAATGCAGGATTTATTAAAAGGTGTTAAGCCCTTAGTAAATCCCACATTCATAGTTCTGGCACCTGTAATGCACAAGCATTTACAGCTGTAGCAGTATAAACACTTTTACTGCAGCTGGCTATGATCGGCTAAAGGTACATGTAGCTCTGCAACTGTACCTCTTTCCAGCAGATGGCCTATTTCCTCCCAAGCTGAACCCACCCTCTTAGCAGACTCACTCTCATATTAAAGCTCTGATTTCCCCCATTATCATACATGGAACTGCAAGGGATCTCTTTGGCATGAGCAATGTCTAGTTGTTCCTGTTCCACCAACACCAAGATTTAAAATAGTGCTGGCTGACCCAAGGTTCTAATTTGCCCTGCACATAAAGAGAATAGGACAGCATTTCAGCAGGTGCCATTCTGAATTTCAGTAGAGTAAGAGCAACTAGGCATCACTCATTCCTAAGAGGATACTTGCAAGTCCATTTTAGGAAATGGGGAGGCTACAGGAAGGGACCTGGAAAGGGATGCCAGACCTGAGGTGGTACTTTGAGGTTTTTCAACTGACAATAGAGATTATGGAAAGGTGACAGGTTTTTAGATAGGGGTGAATCTGACGAGAGAAGATTCTGCTTTGGAGAAAGGGAGGAAGGTCATTTGCTGGAAAGGTCTCACACTTGGGCCTATGTGCTACTTTTATGGATCATGGGATGGGCGATGGGGGCCAAGAGCATTGACAGAAGCATTCACTCGAGAAAAATTAACTATACTTCTCAAGATGTAATTCTGAGGCTTAACATATCATAAGGATTCTCATGACTCCTATTAAGCCATTTTAAAATTATTGAATTGCTATGCATCCATTTGCATGGAATACAATGCACTGATATTTGTCACACTATAAGGGGAAAAATGTCAGTATTATTAGGTATGCTTAAGCGAATGTTATTAATAGTAGATGTTAACACATTGGGGCAGATTTTAAAACTTATGCGCGGGCATAGATTTGTTCGTGTAACCCGGCGCGAACAAATCTACGCCCGATTTTATAATATTCACGTGCTGCCGCGCACATGTTATAAAATCCAGGGTTGGCGCACGCAAGGGGTGCACACATGTGCACCTTGAGCATGCCGAGCCTGAGGGTAGCCCCGATGACCTTCCCCTCCCTTCCCCTATGTAACCCATCCCCCAGCCCTAACTAAATCCCCCCCACCTTTGTTGAAAACGCCATGCCCCGGCATAGGCCGCTGTGCCAGAGCACTTGACCACGCCTCCTGGGCTGCCCCGGCCCGTCACCACGCCCCGGCCATTCCCCAGACCGCTCCCGATCTGCCGTCACGCCCCCGGCCAAGCCCCCGGACTGCCCCTTTTTTCAAGCCCCGGGACATACGCGTGTCCCGGGGCTTGCACACGCCGCCGAGCCTATGCAAAATAGGCTCGGCACATGCAGGGGCAAATTTTCTCGGGTTACGCACGTATGTTACGAGCATAGCCTTTGAAAATCTCCCCCATTGTTTTTACTTGCATTAACCACCAAATTCATTTAACACAATCTAATTAATAGACTCCCTTAATCAAAAGTTCAAGTTCCACACTACAAAAAACATGGTTTACTAGCATTATATTCAATATTGAATCAGAGGGACAAACAAATCTGGAGTTTAGTATAGCAACCATCTGTTTTGATGAATCACAAAAGAAATAAAAATGTCCAGTTTTGTGACATTCCTTATTGACCAGCAAGAAAAATAATAGTCCCTCTGAGCTTTAAAATGAAAGAGTCGTACAATCTATTTTTCATATTTTAATCCATTGGCAAATCCTACATTTGTTCCCAGATGAATGGATAGCCTTCAGGCTCCCAGCAGTCACTTACAGAACTCCCAGTAGTAGTAACCTGGGATGTTCCTCCCAAATGCCAGTTTTACTGAAGCAACTAATGTTCTGCTCCTGTCATTAGTACACATGCCATTCGTCACAGTAAGAGTTCTCTTTTAACCAGTGTTATCAGTCCCTGGGGAATCCGAGAAAAGTTCAAGGAGAATTTGAGAAGTGGTTTAAACAAAAGGTAATTCTCTATGCTTGTCAAAAGGCTGGTGTTTTCCTTTCCTGTCTTTTTTTATAGTTTAATCCCTCTACTACCAAGGCATTTGATGCCTATGCAGCCATGGGAGTTTTGTGAGGAACATATATATACATATATTTTTTTTTTTTGTAATACAATTTTCAAAGCATGCTAACTTTCAATTTCTGCTTGTATGCCTTTGTACACAAACCATTTTCCTTAGTACAGTTAGGACTTACAATAGATACCAAACACATGTGGGTATCTTATCACATTTTCGCAGAATCCGTCTCTAACTGGAACTAATGTGCCAAATTAATAAGTTTTCCATAAAAATATATTCAACAAAAATTATTGGTAGGCATCATAGATCCCTGAAACTCTTATTTTGTCTAGTTTCGGAAAATACCCTCAGCTGC
Source organism: Rhinatrema bivittatum (assembly GCF_901001135.1). NCBI lineage: Eukaryota > Metazoa > Chordata > Amphibia > Gymnophiona > Rhinatrematidae > Rhinatrema > Rhinatrema bivittatum. The sequence goes on along the minus strand of NC_042615.1, from coordinate 315,435,656 downwards.
TGAGGATTTCACTATTTTTATTTTGATGAGCAGGCTGGATGGGCCATATGGTCTTTTTCTGCCATCATGTTTTTAAGTGTCTGTATTAAATTGTTCCCCTTCCCCCTCCCATAGCTGTTGCACTGGAGGTGGACCCTTGGCCTGGTGCAGGATTGGTATGGCCCTCTGGTTGGACGCAGAGAGTGCCTGCCACCAGGAGGCAGAGCCCATGAGGCGACAGAGGCTAGCTGGTTTCCGCAGGTTGAGCCCTTGGGTACCCGTACCACCTGGACTTAGGTGGGCCTCAGAGGGTCTCCCGGAGAGGTAGTGGAGAGGTGTGCCCGGAAAGTCTCCCGGAGAGGTAGCGGAGAGGTGTGCCCAAGGATGAGCGGCTGATGCAGAGAGGATGGACCAGACCTGAACTGGAGACTTGAGACTCGAGACCTCGGGACCTCAGGGAGATAACAGTTCAGGAAGGCTCTCCGGGCGGAACAGGCAGTGCCTGTGGGTCTGGTCGGATGAAGGCTGCGGGCAAAGTTGAAGTAGGTTGGTCTGGTGGTCATGGAAGGCAAGAAGAGGGTATCCAAGTGAAGTGCAAGGGTCAAAGCCAGGGTATCCATCCAGAAGTGGTCAGCCAAAGCAAGGGTCAAATCCAAGGTCAGTCCAAGCATAGTCAAGGCAAGCGAGGATCAGTTCCAGGCGGCGGTCAACTAGGTCAAGCAGGCAGAGGTCAGTTCCAGGCAGCGGTCAACATGGTCAGAAGGCAGGCAAGGTCAGGTCCAGGTAGTGGTCAGTCATAGTTAGGCAAGCTGAGTTCAGTACCAAGAATCAGTCCGAAGGGTACTACCAGGGAACATGGAGCAGGAACAAGACAGATGCTGGAAGACACGGAGGACCACGGGAATGCTGGGACACAGGAGACGCTGGAACAAGGAGACACTGGAACACAGGATCAGGCACAGGAGCAAGGAACAGGCAAACTTGATACACCAAGGTGTCGACCCGATTGCCAAGGTCAGGCTCTGGGGAAAAGGCCTCGCCCTTATATACCAGGGTTATGTGATGTCATCTCCTGGCGCCGTGCACCAAGTTTCCATGCTGGGCCCTTTAAAGGGAACCACGGTCCGCGCACGCCTAGGGTCGGGTCCGACGCCATGGAGGACGCCGAGCCCCGGCATGAGGAGTACTGAGAGCCGCAAGGCCCCAACGGGCCTAGGGACACCTGGCAGCACCGCGGGCGATGGGAGCTGGCTGCGGCTGCTAGAGACAGGGAGCCGGAGCTGGTGGATGGAAGCGAGAGGTGAGCAGTAGGGATGTGCAGAGGGATGTCATATGTTGTATTCGAAATTCGGATTCATCGGGGAGCAAATGCGTTGCATTCGGCCGTAAGGCGCCCCGATGCGTTAATACGGCGAGTTATATTCGTGTCCCAGCTAAAATTAAAATTAACTATAACCCCCCAACCTCCTGACCCCCCCAAGACTTACCAAAACTCCCTGGTGGTCCAGCAGGGAGTCCAGAAGCCATCCCCTGCACTCTCACACCCTCGTTGCCGGTTTCATCATGGCGCCGATAGCCTGTGTCACAGGGGCTACCGGTGCCATTGGTCAGCCCCTGTCACATGGGCACCGGCACCATCTTGTGCTCCTACCATGTGACAGGGGCTGACCAATGGCACCGGTAGCCCCTGTGACATAGTATGGGCAAAGGCTATCGGCGCCATTTTGAGTCCTGGCATCGGACGGCCGGCGTGCAGGAGGTCGCTCCGGGACCCCCAGGGACTTTTAGCCAGCTTGGGAGGGCCTCCTGACCCCCACAAGACTTGCCAAAAGTCCAGCAAGGGTCCGGGAGCGACCTCCTGCACGATGGCTGTCCGATTCCAGGACTCAAAATGTTGCCGATCGCCTTTGCCCTCACTATGTCACAGGTACCGACGGTCGGCCCCTGTGACATAGTGAGGGCAAAGGCGATCGGCGCCATTTTGAGTATTGGCATCCCTGTCACATGGTAGGAGCACAAGATGGTGCCGATGGCCATGTGACAGGGGCTGACCAATGGCACCGGTAGCCCCTGTGACAAAGGCTATCGGCGCCATAATGAAACCAACACCGAGGGTGTGAGTGCAGGGGATAGTTCCCGGACCCCCCGCTGGACCACCAGGGAGTTTTGGTACGTCTTGGAGGGGGGGGGTTCAGGAGGGTTTGTTTAAATTTTTATTTAGGTGGCCGAATAAAACAGAAATATGTTAAATACGTGGGGAGTCGCGATGCGTTTCACCTCCCCATGTATTTAACAGATAGGACAAAATACGTTGCGGATCACAAATATGTGGAAAACGGATGCACACCCCTAGTGAGCAGGCCCGGTCGCGGCACCAATGCGGCCGAGACGCGCAACAATAGCTTCTGCGTTTACAGTCTCCCTTTTCCATAAGATATCATCCAGACATGCCCTCCCACAACCTTTTTTTTATTCCTACACCCTCCCTCCCCATGTATCCCACCAAGCTTCTTCTTGGCTCCATCTTATGTGATTCCTTTTATACTTTTCCTGCCTTTCACATTTCCATCCTCTGCCTTTTACAATGATAAGCCTGCCCGCTTCCTAATAGTCACTATTATTGCCCCCTCTTTTCTTTTTTAACTCCTCCCAACTTCTTTCACCTTATCTATGCACAACAAACTTCCTTTTGACATAGCTGTTTCCCTTGTCTCTCTCTTCTCAAACCAGTCTAGTGTTCCCTGCTATATATATAGTTAGACCACTAGTGTTTTCATTAGAAACAATATGGAAAGCTTAATTGTAATAAACAAGAATTTTACATTATCATTAAGACCACTGGTAAAAAGAATAGAAGATGTTGATGGCCCACGCCATTTTTAAAGATGGCGCCGGCCATCCAGTGCTCCCTCCATGTGACAGGGGCCGGCCAATGGCATGGATACTCTGTCACATGGTAAGGGCAAAGTGCCATCGGCGCCATTTTGATTACTGGCAGCCGACAGCCCGAGAGCGGGAGATTGCTCCCGGGACCCCCACTGGACCACCAGGTACCTGTAAAATGTTTTTTGGGGGTCGGGAGGGTGGGGGAAGCTAAGGGATTAGTTTTAAAGGGTCAGGGTGGGTTTTTTGTTTATCGGCTCGGGCGCAGCCAATAAACAAAACCGCGATCGGGCCGGACGAAAAAAAAAAACACGATGTGAATCGGAACTGGAATCCGAACCGATTCCGGTTCTGATTCACATCTCTACTTACGTGTTCCTGGTTCCTGAGTCCAGTCCAGTCCATATTCTATAGGGCTAATGAGTAAAGATGGTTGGCACCATCTTTAAAGATGGCGCCGGCCACCCAGTGCTCCTACCATGTGACAGGGGCCGGCCAATGGCACTGATACCCTGTCACATGGTAAGGGCAAAGGGGCATCGGCACCATTTTTTTTAGAACAGGTGATGCCTGGGAATGGGAAATCTGTCCCCGAGGCCCCCCTGGATCTCTCCTCTCCCCGAGGCCCTCCCTGGATCTCTCCCCGAGGCCCCCTGAGGCCCCCCTGGACCACCAGGTAAATTTTAAAAGGTTTTGGGGGGGTCGGGAGGGTGGGGTCGATTTAAAGGGTCAGGTGGGTTGGGTTTTTTTAGCGGCGTGGGCCTCCCTAAAAAAAAGGATTGGGAGGGTGGGGGAGGCTAAGGGGGGGGGGGGGTCGATTTAAAGGATTGGGTGGGTTTTTTATTTTATCGGGCCATCAGCGCCATTTTAATTAGTGGCAGCCAAAATGGCACCGATGGCCCGAGGCGGGAGATCGCGCCGGGACCCCCCCCCCCACTGGACCACCAGGTAATTTAACATTTTGGGGGGGTTCGGGAGGGTGGGGGGAGGGCAAGGAATGGGTTTTAAAGGGTCGGGGTGGGTTTAGGGGTTTGTTTTGGTGTGCCGGTTTTTCCCGCCCTCCCCCAAATAATTCCTGTGCCCTATATAACGATACAATACAAATGCCCCTGACGATAAATCGGGGGCATTTGTATTGTATCGTGCACTCTAATGATTTAGGATGATTTTAAAATTATCTGACGATAATTTTAATCGTTCAAAAACGATTCACATCCCTAGCAAACATTGAGGCAGAGGAAGTGAGCCACAAAGACCCACAGCTCTCTCTCTTACTCTTGTGGCCAGATGAATGGTAGGATAATTCAATCTGCAGCAGAAGTCTTCTTATCTTTCTAGCCAGAAGGTGATACTGAGGTAGTATGGTTAGTTGGGCTTGCGAGACAAAAACAAGTAGATCAAACATGGGGCAGAGAGTAGGTAGAATGTTCAGTGATGAGTGATGAGAACCATTACTGAATAGTAGCAGTCTTAGCTCCACGTATCAAACAGCTTAGCTCTCAGTGTTTTATTTTCTCCTCCAAGAACTCTTCCCATAATATTGATTCCATGTTCTACTTCCTATACTAGTCCTTTCCTTTCCTTCTGCCACAACACTTTCTTTTCCTATTATCTTGTTCTCTGAACCTTCTAAAGGCCGCCTTTCCTTTTACACACGCAAATATATATTCCTTTTCAATTTCCTTATTTTTCATTCCTCAATGTCTCCAAACTCTAGTCACCAGCATCTATAAATAGTTGACTCATGCTGAGCACATGTCAGCATCTTCCACAGCCATCACATGTCTGAGCTTTTTATTAAAAAACTGTTTCTACAACATGGAATAGAGTATGTGATCAATCATTGTGCAATCATTGCCCTATTATACAGTTTTGGAATCATAAACTAGCCCTAGAAAGACTTCAACCAGTTGGGTGAAAAAAGCAAGAAAGCTTCTCCGTGCTTACCAGCTAATCTATAATAACCAGTATGTGCTGAGACTATATATGTCAAAGGTTGAAGGATGTGTGAAGCTTATAGAACCAAATTTTATATTTGAGGAGAGGAAGTTTAATACTTTTTGCAGTATTTGTAAGTCTAAAACCTGACTTTCCTTTTGAAAATCCTGCAGCAAACTGGTGCTACAGGAATTCTTTGCTGGTGCAAAGTATGCAGAGAAAAGAACACATTGGGATTTCCAAACAAAATCCCTGCACATGTTTTACCAAGCCCTCCTAACTCCACCCCGGTGGCACTTCTTTTACCTAATAGAGGAAGGTCAATTTTCAAAGGCATTTTTCAATGGGTAATTATCTGTTTATCTTTGGAAATCCCTTTGAAATTTGCTTCCATAGCGCCCAATTTTAAGTAATGCTGCTAAGTGAGCTCATAGGCAGGTATGTGGCAGAGTTCAGAAATCAGTGGCAAGAGTCACACTGCTCTAAAAATCATCTTATTTCTGCGCACGTAAGTATACACGTTGCTGGCAAGTCAGCACCTGCACTTTCTGTGCAATCAATTTCTGTTTGAAAGATGAAAGAACTATGACAGAGATCCAAGATACTTTATTACAGTATCAGTTATGAGATTTTTCATCATGCAGATCACCTACAAATTGAGGAAATAGGACTTTCTGTTCCTGTTTTTCCTCTCAGTAAAAGTAGGTGTCCTGATTACAATGTGAGCACATTCTATTGCTTCCAAAATGATAAGTTCGCAATTTCATAAAAGTTTCTCATATGCATTTTTTCAATAATGGATTTGTTCTGCACATACCTTGACAGGGATGAACCTCATTCGTAAGACAGGATGGGAATAATCTCAGTCTCTCAAATTTACGGCTAACACCCTCTTAGTACTTGCACTGCACAAAAAAAAAGCCTCCTTTTGGAATTAATAGAATACTATTTTTATCATAACAAATTGGACTTGGAAATTCTTCTTAATCAGGCCAGTCACACCCAATTTAACTAGCAGTATTTCTGTATCTTTCTGCCACATTTTCTTGGTCTCTGAGTGCTTCTCTTGGTTCTTAAGGATCTTAGATGTCTCCATATAATCCACAGAATGGTTGCAGGGTACTGACACTCATATCAGCAAGCCCATTTATTTATTTATTTGTTTATTCACAATTTCTTCATTTCTCGCAGCTTCATAATGCATGTCTCGTGCGGATTACAAAGTTACATCCAAAAATCATCACAATATAAAATTAAGCAAACATCATACTCCATAAAATCTAAACTTAAAACTTGAAAAATTGAGTAATTATAAAAGCCTTCATATTTCAATTATAAGCTTCTTCAAAGAATATTGTTTTAATACATTTTCTAAACAATTTTAAATGCTATTCTCTTTCCCCACAATATCTGGTTTTCTAGCACTGATAATCCTGTCAGTAGGAATAAGAATGTCCCAAGTAAACACATCTCCTTCATTCTTTTCTATTCTGTTATGGTTTGGTGTTGGTACTGCGCTTCCAAATCACTGGTCACCCAAACAAACAAATTGATCTGATCTGTCTGACAAGATTTACTTCTGGTAAAAACATGTTATATTGGATCTTGCAGTTCATTGGATTCCAGAAACTGCATTATCCTCTGATTTAGCAGTAATTCCATTAATTTGCTTACCACAGAGGTCAGATTAACAGATCGTTCCCAGCTTTCTACTTACTTCTACTTTTATGAATAGGAACCACATCCTCCCATCTCTAATTCTCCAGAACTACTCCCTACTTTAAAGTAGCATTGAAATGGTGAGCCAGCTTGTTGCGCTCCCACTCGCGGGCTGTGCCGCTCACAGGCACTTACCTTCGTGTTCCAGAGGCTGCCGATGTCCGCCCTGTCCCCCGCAGTTGGGAGGCCGCAGTCCTCGCTCCATGCGGTCCAGAGACCTCCAACATTCCTGGTGCCCTTCGGGGGAAGGGGCCGCCACCCCCGGACCTCTCCACATGGCAGGAGGCTGCCATCGACATTCTCCTGTGGCCCGGAGGCCGCCGTCATGCCGGCGTGGCAGGAGCCACACCGGGGTTCTCCCTCATGGCAGGAGCTGCCACCATTCAGCCTTGCGGCCCAGAGGCCTCTGACATCCTCTTCTGTGGCCGGGAGGCTGCTCCAGAGCTCCCCTTCATGGCCCGGAGGTGTTTCCTGGTGGCAGGAGCCGCCCTCAAACCTTCAGCGGCTGGAGTCGCCTCCGATGTCGGGGCTTCCTTCGGGGCCTACTCCGGCTCCTCCTCTTCTCAGCGTTGTCAGCAGGGCCACTGTCCATGGTCCTGCCCTCTACTTCCTGTTCCTTAGGTGCGGGGCTACGCCTCTCTTCCTCCTTTAAAGGACCAGCAAGGGAGTGGTCCCCCTGGCCCCAGCTGATGACTTAATTTCTGGAACTCCCTCTCCTGCCTATGAAAAGCTCTTGGCTTCATTCCTGCTTTGCCTTTACAAGGAGCTGGTTCTTCTCCAGGACTCCTCATTTCTGCTCCTGCTTGGCTTCCTCTGTTCTTCGTGGGTTCCCTCGTTGTCATCTGTGCCTGGTTTCTACTGATGTCCTTCCATGTTCCTGTTGTTTCAGTTGTCTTCATCGTCCCAGTTCCTGATGTTCCAGTTGTCCAGATGTCTTCATCATCCACATCCTGATGTCTCCATTGTCCAGATGTCTTAAAGCTCCACTCCGACCCATCCCTGCGTGGTCCGTGACCAGCCCACCTGGGTTGAGTAGGGCGCGCAGCGGCCTAGTGATCCGTGACCACCCCTGCTAGGGTGTGTAGGGCACTGGTGGATCTAATTCCATTATTCGGGGCCAAGGATCTTCCATCTATCGGGGCGCCGGCCGTCCATTATTCCTACCATGTTACAGGGTCCATCCAATGGCACGGATACCCTTCACATGCTAAGGGCAAAGGGCTATCGGCGCCATTTTATTTACTGGCAGCCGACGGCCCGAGTGCGGGAGAATGCTCCCGGGACCCTCGCTGGACCACCAGGTATTTTAAAATTGGGGGGGGGGGGTCCGGAGGGTGGGGGGATACTAACAAACTCATTTTAAACAGTCGGCTGTATTTTTGGGTTATCAGCTAGGGCGCAGCCGATAAAAAAAAACCCGATCGGACTGCAAGATAAAAATTTCACGACGTGAATCAGAACCGGAATCCGAACCGATACCGGTTCCGATTCACATCTCTACTACACTACTACCTAAACCTCACCTCTAGTTACTAGATGGGCCTCCTATAGTAGCATAATAGCTAACTACTACAAGGGTCTTATAGATACTACAAGGGTCTTATAGATAGCAGTTTCTCTCTCTCTCTCTCTCTCTCTCTCACTCTCTCTCTCTCCTTCTCCTGCCTAAAAATGCCCAAAACACAATTTGCAAAATAAATCATGGCTTGCATTATGGGCTTAACACCAATGAAAAAGGTGTAGTTGTAGTTAAATTCATACATTGTGATTTTGCAAAGCCAGCCCACTTTTACAAAAGTCCTGCACCCATCTCCACCCCAATCCCTCTCCTTTCAAAAATTAGCATTGCACCATGCGTTATGGTGCTTTTCGCATGCGAAAGCGCCGTAACGCAAGTTGGAAAATGACCCCCTTTGTGGCCGTGGGCAATGCAATTGATCTTTCATTGCCTCAGATGCAAACTTAAGACCTCATTTACTATGCATTTTTCCCGTAGACACAGAATGGGAGATAAGCCTTAAAAGTACATTTTAAAAGCTCAACGCATGCATTGATTAGGAGATGCAAACATATGTTGGGCTCTTGCGTGTCGAGTGGATTTTAAAAGCTGCCTGGATTTGCACATAAATGCTGCGGTTCACACATCTCAGAACTTCTCAAAGTGGGGTGTGAGTGTGACTTGGGTGGGGCATGGGTGTTTCAGGATATGAACAAGAAATTTGTGCATAAATACTTATGTGATCTAGTGCACACTGAGCCTCCCTGCTGTGTAATTTTACTTCTGCTATAGATAGCATATAAGTAAAAAATATATAATAAGCCAGTCTGGGGTAACTGGGGGCTATACAGGCTATCAAACCAGGAAGGGGTGGAGGACCTATCTATTAATGGGTAAACTGGGAATGAACTGGTAAAACGTGCAAATGCATCAGCGTGCGTCCCTTTAAAATCCCCCTATTTACACGGTAGAAGTGGGATTTGCATGCACAGGTGCGCGCGCGCACTTAACATATAGTGCACGTGTGCTTTGCCAAGCTATTTTATAAAACGAGTGCGTATATACATGTATTTTATAAAGCAGCCATGTTGCTGGGTGCAGGCCAATGAACACACACACACATGAGCACCCACGTGCCGGTTTAAAAGTTACCTTCCCTGTAAATCAGACCCGAAGATTGTATACCCTCTGGGAATAGAGGAATACCTACAATCCATGAATATAGTTCTGCATGGGTATGCCATAAAAAGTAGAATAGAAATAAAATATTTTAAACAATCCCAGAAAACCTATCATTCAGATCTTTCACTGTATCCGCAGACTGGAGAATAGCCTAATGCCAATGTTTTAAAAGAGCTCTATGAGAACTCCGAGACAGAGTCTGATGTAAGTGCTGGGTGGAAGCTATTATTAAGAACTAAATTTATGGCTATGCTTTGGAAGTTCACATGTTGAGACAGAAAAAACATATATTTGTATGGAAAAAAACAAGTCTTTGATTAAAATAGATTTCTTGAATCATATAAAAATTAAAGTTTCTTTGGACAATGCGAAGAGAACATTTTTAGGCAATCATCATATCAGCTGAAAACAACTCACATGAGTTGTTTCAAGTAGCAAACAATCTACTACAAGGCTTTACTAATAAGGTTGGAATTAGTAAACAATATATTGATATAAATGTCATTGCCAATTTTTTTCAGGAATAAAATAATGCATTTGGAAATCCTTAGATCAAGCTGATCTCTTAGGAATGAATAATAGTGAAACTGATATTATTTGGACAACAAAAATAACCTGGCTGAGCTTTCAATTACACTCTATGGAATCTGTAGAGGGAATTTTCAAAGATATAAAGGCTTCCATCTGCTAATTGGACCCATGTTCATCCAGGTTGTTTCAAATAAGCTAATAATATTTTACTGAGTGGGCTGGCAAAGATGCCCACAATTAAAAAAAAAATACTGTATTGTTCATTTTAAAGATTTTAACAATCTAGAAAGCTTCAGATCTGTAGTTAACCTGCCATTCTAAGCTAAAATATTTATTTTATTTATCTATTTTCTGGTTTTTCTAGACCGATGATGGTATAAACCTTCATACCGGTTTACAATGTTTCTATACAATAAAATTCAACATAGCGTACAATAATTCATAAAAACTGAAAAGAATCATAAAATCTAACTTAAAACTAAATACACATTAAAACTATAATTGAAAGAGCCTTAGAACAGCAAGTGCAGTCCCTCTTGAACAAGCAGAAAATATACTGTATTAGATCCTTGCATTCAGGCTTCAACCCAAGGCACACTACCAAAATGGTTGGCAGATGAAATCCAATGTAAACTACATAAAGGGGGAGCTGCTATCTTGATCCTTCTTGACTTGTCAATGACCTTTGACACTTTGAATCATTCAATTATTTTGAGAGCTTACGAGGAATGAGCATGGGGGATTATATATTAAAATGGATTCATTAATTCCTTTTGGAAAGAGCTCATCATGTGCTTCTAGGAAATGGTTGGATTCATGGATACTTCATTGGACTGTGCCACAGGGTTTGATGCTTTCCTTGGCCTTGTTTAATATCTACATAATATACCCCTTAGGAAAGGTTATCAGACAATTTGGTATCTGATTTAAGATGTATGCTGCTGATATGCATCTTTTAATGTCTTTGCAATCAAAACCAATAAATGCAATTAACAACTTAAATAACTCTGCAGATGTTACGGTCCCGGGCCATGCCCCGGGACCTTCACTCAGGGACTGAGTGAACCTCGTTGCAAGGCGAGGCATAGCTGTGACTGCCGGGTTTAAATAACCCGGCAGCGTCTGATGTCACTGGGAGGCTGTCCCTGGGTTTCCCGTGCTGGCCCCTTTAAATCAGAAGCCCCGGTGACCACGTGCACCTAGGGGGTGGGGCCAGCTGCGGATCATCGACGGCATCTCCCTTGCAGGGAGAACGTCACGGTAGGCCGTGTTTCGGGCTTCTGACCCGGTTCGTCCATTGATTCCGTTTTCAGCTTCCGTCCCTGGTTCTGGCTTCCGACATCTGACTCCTGGCTCCTGACCTTGCTTTGCTCATCGACTCCGGCTTTGGCTTCCGTCCCTAGTTTTGGCTTCCGACATCTGACTCCTAGCTCCTGACCTTGCTTCATTCCTTGACTCCGGCTTCAGCTTCAGTCCCTGGTTTTGGCTTCCGACATGTGACATCTGGCTCCCGACCTTGGCTTGTTCCTGGACTTCAAATTTATCTCTCGCCACTGCTACAGGTACCCATTCTCCACTCACCCGGAGGTTTCTCCTAAGCCCCATACAGATGCCAGCACCCTTGCAGTACTCAGGGGACCCAAAACTATGTCACAGATTCTTGAATCAATGCTATATCCGCTTCAACCTACTACCAGCTCAGTTTTCCACAGACCAGATCAAGACGAGCTACATCATCTCCCTATTGGATGGGAGACCGTTAGCATGGGCCTCTTCCCTATGGGAGTGTCAGGACACCCGTCTAGCCAATTTAGTTCAGTTTGTCACTTCCTTCCGAAGAATCTTTGACGAGCCCTCCTGTGGACCCACAGCCGCGTCCGAATTACACCAGCTGCGGCAGGGTAACCAAACCTTAGCAGAGTACGCAGTGGAGTTTCAGACCCTTGCTGCCGATCTGAACTGGAGAAGCGAATAGCCTGCACGGCATATTCCTGGAGGGGCTCTCTCCACGACTTCAGGATAAACTGGTGGCCAGAGATCTCCCGGACGACTGAATGATCTTATTGATCTGGCTGGCCACGTCGACAGCTGCATCTACCCTGGTTCCGGGAGAGGAGACCCACTAAGAGATTCGGGGCCTCCGGAACCACGCCTCCCCGAACCAGGCACTCCCCTCCTTCCTCCCTGGGGCCACACGATACAGAACCCATGCAGTTGGGCTGGGGCCCCAATTTCCCAAGAGGAGAGGAGGAGAGGCGCCGGTCCCATGTCCTGTGCTTATATGCGGTGGCAAGGGACATTTTCTTGCCCACTGTCACGAGCGTCCTGGGAACGCTCGGTCCTAGAGTAGTCGGGGAGTTAACTCTAGGTAACACTACGGTCCATCTCCCTGTGTATCGTTCCTGTAACCTTAATTCTCCCGGATGGGAACTCGGACACCCTAGCCCTGGTAGACTCCAGAGCCAGGGGAAATTTTATCCTCCAAGACCTGATGCTGCAACTCCAGCTTGGGGTTCCCAACCTCAGAAACCCCCGTTCGAGTGTCTTCAATTCAGGGGACCCCACTCCCAGGAATCATTTCCACTCATACCAGCCACTAATTGCTATGCACCGGCCTCCTACATGTCGAGGAGATCTCATTCCTGTTCCTGGAGAGATCCATACATCCAATCGTTTTAGGCCTGCCATGGCTTCGGAAGCATAAGAACATAGAAATTGCCACGCTGGGTCAGACCAAGGGTCCATCAAGCCCAGCATCCTGTTTTCCAACAGAAGGCCAAACAGTCCACAAGGAATCTGGCAATTACCCAAACACTAAGAAGATCCCATGCTACTGATTGCACTATTACTAGCAGTGGATTATTCCATAAGTAAACTTGATAATAGCCATTAATGGACTTCTCCTCAAGAACTTATCCAAACCTTTTTTGAACCCAGCTACACTAACTGCACTAACCACATCCTCTGGCAACAAATTCCAGAGCTTTATTGTGCGTTGAGTGCAAAAATAATTTTCTCTGATTAGTCTTAATGTGCTACTTACTAACTTCATGGAATGCCCCCTAGTCCTTCTATTATTCGAAAGGGTAAATAACCGATTCACATCTACATCGTTCAAGACCTCTCATGATCTTAAAGACCTCTATCATATCCCCCCTCAACTGTCTCTTCTCCAAGCTGAACAGCCCTAACCTCTTCAGCCTTTCCTCATAGGGGAGCTGTTCCTTCCCCTTTATCATTTTGGTTGCCCTTCTCTGTACCTTCTCCATTGCAACTGTATCTTTGTTTAGATGTGGCGACCAGAATTGTATACAGTATTCAAGGTGTGTCTCACCATGGAGTGATATAGAGGCATTATGACATTTCCGTTTTATTAACCATTCCCTTCCTAATAATTCCTAACATTCTGTTTGATTTTTTGACTGCTGCAGCACACTGTGCCGACGATTTTAAAGTATTATCCACTATGATGCCTAGATCTTTTTCCTGGGTGGTAGCTCCTAATAAAGAACCTAATATCGTGTAACTAGTAGAGACTCCCTCCAGATTACATCCTGGGGTCCGACCTGCTTTAATGAGTGCCTGTCTGCCCGGCCTCAACCACTGGTACCACTCTTGACACAACTGGCGCTTACCACCCCAATATCATGCCTTTCGAGACGTATTCTTGAAGGAAAAGGCCGAACTACTCGGCCCTTCGATTGTGCGATCAACCTGATCCAGGCACCACGCCACCTCGAGGTCGGGTCTACCCGCTATCACTTCCGGAGACCCAGGCCATGTCCGCCTACATCAAAGAAAACTTGGACTGAGGGTTCATCAGACCGTCCAACTCCCCGGCTGGAGCTGGGTTCTTCTTCGTAGGAAGAAGGACGGGTCCCTCCGACCCTGTATCGATTACCGTGGTCTGAACAGCATTATGCGTCATGACCGCTACACGCTACCTTTGATCCCTGAATGATTGGATTGGCTACAAGGAGCCAAAGTCTTCACGAAATTGGACCTCCGAGGGGCATATAACCTGGTGAGAATTCAGCCCGGTGATGAGTGGAAGACCGCATTCAACACAAGAGTTGGCCATTACGAATATCTAGTCATGCTGTTCGGCCTCTGCAATGCCCCGGCAGTGTTTCAGAACCTCATGAACGAGTTACTCAGGGAAATGCTACACACCTCAGTGATTGTTTACCTTGACGATGTATTAATATATTCCAAGGACTTGGAGGCGCACCACCAGGATATCCATCAAGTACTACAGAAACTGCGAGAGAATCGACTGTATGCCAAATTGGAGAAATGCCAATTTCAACAGGAACCACTACCCTTTCTGTGGTACATTGTATCCTCCACAGGGTTACATATGGACCCAGAGAAGGTCGCGGCCATCAAGAATTGGCCCTCAACCTGTGGGAGTCAAGGCGCTTCAGCGGTTCCTTGGCTTTGCCAACTTCTACCGGCAATTTATCCCACACTATTCCAGCATGGTGGCCCCGCTGACGGCTCATATGAGAAATAGGGCCGACGCTAGGAATTGGTTGGCAACAGCCCTTAAGAGCCTTTCAGGATCTGAAGAACGCCTTCCTCCAGGACACTTGCCTCTGGCACCCGGACCCCCAACGCCAATTAATCGTGGGAAGTTGATGCCTCCGACTTGGCAGTCAGAGCTCTTCTAAGCCAATTGTCCAATAATGGTAAATCCCTGCCATGCTCCTATTTCTCCCACAAATTTCTCCCCTGCAGAGAGAAACTATGGCATAGGGGACAAAACTACTGGCCATCAAGCTAGCATTCCAGGAATGGCGCCAATGGTTGGAGGGAGCCCAACACCCAGTAGTCGTTTCCATGGACCATAAAAACCTAGAGTACCTGAGCCGCGCCCAGAGCCTTAATCCAAGAGTGACCACTCTTGTGGTCACTCTTTTTCAGCCGATTCAGTTTTTCCCCCGTTACAGATTGGAGCTAAGACATCCGAGTGGATGCTCTTCCTGCACGACAGAGACTGACAATACCATTGACCCGCCTCAATATATCCTGGACCCGGCCAAAGTTCTCTTAGCCACATCTGAGGGTGGTCCCTGCGGGTAAGACAGTGGTACCCTGCTCGTTAATGAAGGAAGGTGTTAGCATGGGCCCCTGATTCCCTGACCGCAGGGCATCCAGGGACTGCCCAGACACTAGAACTTCTGACTGAGTCAAGAGAGACATTTGGCTCTATGTCCAGTCATGCCCTACCTGCGCTGGGCAGAAACCCTTTGCATGGACAAACCCTGGGGTCTCCTTCAGCCGCTACCCGTACCTACTGAGCCCTGGACCCACCTGTCCACGGAACTTTATTGTGGAATTACCCCACCCTCTGACGGAAAGACCATGATCTGGGTCATGCTCGACTGATTCTCGAAGATGGCTCATTTCATGCCTCTCGCTAAACTACCTATAGCACCAGAGTTGGCCAACCTTTTTACACAGCATATCTTCCGACTACACGGACTTCCTTTGCACATCGCTTCAGACCTTGGTCCCTCAGTTTACGGCGAAATAATTGGAAGGCCCTTTGCAAGAAGTTCAGAGTGCAACTGGATCTGACTACCACCTTTCACCCCCAGGGCAATGGCCAAGCCGAGCGTACCAACCGAACTCTAAAGGCCTTCCTCCGGGCCTTCATTGGAGACCTTCAAAATAATTGGGTCGCCTTGTTACCCTGGGCGGAGTTCTCATACAACCGCGATAAACACTCTGCGACCAAACTGGTCCCACCTTCCAGGTGGTCTATGGGAAGACTCCCAGGCCTCCATTACTGTTGCCTCTGATGGTGCTGTCCCCTGCAGTACAACTTATGGCCCAACAACTGTGCCACCTCTGGCAGTCCACCCAAGAGAAACTTCATCTGACAGCTGCCCAGTCTAAAGAATACGCAGACAGGTCTCGACGACCTGCACCGATCTTCCAACCGGGGAATAAAGGTATGGTTAAGTACCAAGAAATATTCAGCTACACATCCCCTCCATGCAGTTAGCGCCCCGCTATATCGGTCCCTTCACTGTGGCAGAACTTATTGGGGCAGTGTCCTACCGGCTACGATTGCCGGCCACCCTGAGGATCCATAATGTGTTCCATGTGTCCCTGCTTAAGCCTGTGGTGTTCTCCCCATTTCAGACCAAGCCTCCGGAACCGACCACCTCTACCGCCGAACAAGGTGATACGTATACCGTGAAAAGCGTCCTGGATGTCCGATTCCACCGTCGTTGGTGGGCGTATCTCCTCTCCTGGGAAGGCTACGGCCCCGAAGAGAATTACTGGGAGCAAGCTGCCAACATCTTGGACAAGGGCTTTCTCCACCATTTCATGTGGATCATCCAGGTAAACCCAGGGCTCCAGGAAGGGAAACGTAGGAAGGGTGGTACTGTTACAGTCCCGGGCCGTGCCCCGGGACCATCACTCACTGCGCTGTACGATCTGGCCATGGGAACTCCTCCTCATCAGCAACCCAGGCCCAAAATGCGGCCTACCGCGGTGTTCTCCTGCAAGGGAGATGCCGAAGATGATCTGCGGATGGCCCCGCCCCCTAGGCACGCGCGCGGGGCTTCTGATTTAAAGGGGCTAGCGTGGAAAACCCAAGGACAAGCCTCCGGTGACGTCAGATGCTGCCGGGTTATTTAAACCCGGCAGTCACAGCTATGCCTCGCTTTGCAACGAGGTTCACTCAGTCCCTGAGTTTATAGTTGCTGCGTTTGATCTTGGATCATCTCTTCAGGCTTCTGGCTTTTGACCTGGCTTGTCCATTGACTCCATCTTCAGCTTCTGTCCCTGGTTCTGGCTTCCGACATCTGACTCCTGGCTCCTGACCTTGCTTTGCTCATCAATTCCCGGCTTCAGCTTCCGTCCCTGGTTTTGGCTTCCAACATCTGATTTCTGGCTCCTGACCTTGGCTTGTTCCTGGACTTCGACTTCATCTCTCACCACTGCCACAGGTACCCATTCTCCACTCGCCCGGAGGTTTCTCCTAAGCCCCAGCGTCTCTGGCCCTACAGGCTCCTCCCGGGGGGACCGCGGGCTTCAATGAGTGAAGTCTCATCTGACCTCCTGGGCACCATCTCTTCATTGGACTAGCTCGGCAGCCTGTTCTTCAGATCCTTGGTCGCAGATGATCCACCTAAGACCAGAGGCCCGGGTCCCTATGGGCTCCTCCCTGGGGACCTCGGGCTTCCAGTGGTGAGTCTCTTCAGTAGGGATGTGAATCGTTTTAGGACATTAAAATTATCGTCCGATAATTTAATATCGTCTTAAACCGTTATGGAACACAATACAATAGAGATTCTAACAATTTATCGTTATAAATCGTTAGAATCGTGAGCCGGCACACTAAAACCCGCTAAAACCCATCCCCGATCCTTTAAATTAAATCCCCACCCTCCCGAACCCCCCCAAATAACTTAAACATTTCCTTGCCAAATCCTACCTCCTTCAATCCCCCACCCTCCCGAACCCCCCCCAAATGACTTAAATTACCTGGGGGTCCGGAACGGCAGCGGTCCGGAACGGGCTCCTGCTACTGAATCTTGTTGTCTTCGGCCGGCGCCATTTTCCAAAATGGCGCCGAAAAATGGCGGCGGCCATAGACCAACAGGATTCCACAGCAAGAGGTCCTTCCGGACCCCCGCTGGACTTTTGGCAAGTCTTGTGGGGGTCAGGAGGCCCCCCCCAAGCTGGCCAAAAGTTCCTGGAGGTCCAGCGGGGGTCAGGGAGCGATTTCCCGCCGCAAATCGTTTTCCGTACGGAAAATGGCGCCGGCAGGAGATCGACTGCAGGAGGTCGTTCAGCGAGACCCTCGCTGAACGACCTCCTGCAGTCGATCTCCTGCCGGCGCCATTTTCCGTACGGAAAACGATTGCGGCGGGAAATCGCTCCCTGACCCCCGCTGGACCTCCAGGAACTTTTGGCCAGCTTGGGGGGGGCCTCCTGACCCCCACAAGACTTGCCAAAAGTCCAGCGGGGGTCCGGAAGGACCTCCTGCCATGGAATCCTGTTGGTCTATGGCCGCCGCCATTTTTCGGCGCCATTTTGGAAAATGGCGCCGGCCGAAGACAACAAGATTCAGTAGCAGGAGCCAGTTCCGGACCGCTGCCGTTCCGGACCGCCGCTGGACCACCAGGTAATTTAAGTCATTTGGGGGGGGTTCGGGAGGGTGGGGGATTTAATTTAAAGGGTCGGGGGTGGGTTTTAGCGGGTTTTAACGATTTTAACGATATATCACGATTTTTACCCCCCAAACGGCAACAATACGATTCCCTCCCCCTCCCAGCCGAAATCGATCGTTAAGACGATCGAGGACACGATTCACATCTCTATTCTTCAGAGTCTCTCCTCAGCGCCGCCTCCCGGCTGCGACGCTCACTGTGGGTTCTCACATCGCAACACCTGCAATACCAGCCGGCCCAAGGGTCCACGATCCTAACAGCAGGACTGGCTGAGATTAAATTAATTGGCATTCTGTCCTAATAAAACAGATGCTTTTTGGCAGAGCAGATCTGTTCCCAGCTTGAATTAAATAACATTATTAGATGGTATATGGTTAACTTTTAAATCAGGAGTCTGAAATCTAGGGTTCATCATGGATTAAAAGTTGTCTTCTGAGTCTCATATTACAGCATTAATTGTCAGTATTTGCTTAATTAACTACCGTATAGCTATTGTGGCCATATTTATAGTCAGCAGACCTTAAAACAGTAATGCAAAGCTGCAGAGTTTCCCCTTCAAATTACAGCAACTCTCTTTTTATAGGATTGCCAAACATATACCCCACCCTCATTCAACAATATTATGCTACCAGTTTTAACTGACACGTTATTTTTATTGTCTAACTGTTTCTTGCTCTTCTCTTCTCTCCCTTCTCTACCATGTAACCCGTTACGCTAGTTATTGATCTCTGTACTCCCATTCCCTGCCCCTGTTCATTGTACTTTCTACCTATTGTTTGATGTAAGCCGACATGATGTACCCTCAAATGTCGGTATAGAAAAGTCGCTAAATAAATAAATAAATATCCTTACAGAAGATTTCAATTGGTTGTAAATAGTGCTGTTTATAGTAGCTCTGTCATTAGATAAAGATAACATATCTGTCATTAGATAAAGGCAACATATTAACCTTGTGTTAAGAAATCTATACTGGCTGCCAGTCTCTTGGCAGGTGAGTTTAAGATTCTAATGTTAGCCTTTAATGTGCTAAAGAGGACTTCCCCAATGTATCTTTGGTAAGTGTCTACAAGAGCCCTGAGATTGACAAATTTTTCACAGTTATGTGTGCTTTCTGTAAACAAAATACAACAGATTAAAATCCAGATATTTTCTCTGTGATTGTGGTTACTCTGTGGAATGCTTTCACATTAGAGATTTGTCTTGAAGACAACTATATGCTATGATTATTATTAATTATTATTATACTATTAAAGCATTGAGTAAATTAAGAACAGTTTATATTCAAATGTTTAACAAGAACAGCTTATGCTTAATAGATTGAGATTTGGAGAAGAGATGCTTTTTTAAAGATTTGCATGTTATTTAATTTATTATTGTGTTCTTTAGATTGAGATTTATTTAACCATTACAGAATCTATGGATTATTTATTTAAACTTTTAAATGTGGGCTTATTTAAATTTTGGGCTTGATTCATCAAGGCATTTTTTCCCATAGACACAGAATGGAGAAATGCCTTAGTGAATCAGGCCCAAAGTGTTAGGAATTTAGAGGGTAATTTTCAAAAGCCATTTACTTGAGTATAGGCAAAATTCCATAAATATGTACTTTTACCTGCATTTAATGGCAGCACTTTGAGGGGCAGGAAATGCAACAACACGTAGTTTTGCATTTTCAAACGACAAACATTATTTTGAAGTGAAACAGTGCCATCAGAAAAAGCATATTAAAATATCTGTGGGTACATGTTCCCTACACAATTTTCAAAGGGAAAGTATGCAAATATTTCCACTTTGAGAATTGGTGCAAAGTCAACAGGGAAAAGAAAAGACACACAAAGACTGCAGCTAACCACAGAGATTTGAAAAATGTACCCTTCCTGAAGGATCTCCCTTAAGCTCTTTTTAGAATGCCTACTGGGGTATTTGTTCCAGTCATTCAGAACAATATATTATAGGGATGTGCATTCATTTGAAATGAATGGGTATAACAAATAAGCGAATATTTCTTTCATTTGTAGGCCTCAAAACAAAAGGAGAGAGTCCCATAAATGTAAATAATAATGTTCATCTCATTGTATATGTTTCCCATTCATATATAATTCTATGGCTTTGCTATGAAGAAAAACAGGTGCATCTCTTGCCTATGTGACATCACTGCCTTTTCAGAACCTTATCAGAGCTGAGGCAGGACAAGCTGGCAAGAAGACTAGCCAGAAGGCAAATAATGATGGAGCATCTTTTTAACTAGCCTATAACTGCTGTCTGGATCAAATGACCCTGATGACTTACCACTGTAAGACATGAGCATGTGCAACAAGCTCTGAATTTCTTCTCCAAGATTTGGTAGAGAATAATGTGCTATTAGAAGATTCCACAGAATGTTAACAAAGTTTACAAACTTTGATGGTAGATTTCAAAGCAGTGTGCAGTAGGGATGTGAATCGTTTTTCTGACGGATGAAAATATCGTACGATATTTTCAAATCCGTCAAGTATCGGGGGTCCCCAAAAGCGATAGGAAAACCCCACAAAATCTGTGTGGTTTTCTTATTATTTTTTTGGGGGGGAAAGAAAGGGCACACAGAAAAAAAATCCCCAAATCCATCCCGACCCTTTAATCTAATTATTTAGAATCCCCCACCCTCACGACCCCGCCAGGGGTCTCGGGAGTGATCTCCCGCTCCGGGCTGTCAGCTGCAGTAAACAAAATGGCGCCGGCCATCCATTGCTCCTACCATGTGACAGGGGCCAGCCAATGGCACTGATAGCCCCTGTCACATGGTAAGGGCAAAGGGGCAATCGGCGCCATTTGTTTATGGCAGCCGACAGCCCCAGAGCAGGAGATCATCCCGGGACTCCTTTTGGACCACCAGGTACTTAGAAAGTTTTGGGGTGGTTGGGAGGGTGGGGGATTTAAATAATTAGATTTAAAGGGTCAGGGTGGGTTTTTTTTATTTTCAGCTCGGGACATCCTGAATTCTTGAATTCACTATGACTGGTAATTTGCCTTAAAAAGTTAGGAAGTGAATTCCACAGCAAAGGTCCTGCCACTGAGAAGGCTCTTTCCCTGGTCATATTTAGTCTTGCCAGTCTAACTGTGGGAACATCAAGCAGATATTGAGATGTAGATCTGAGGTGTCTCGTCGGTTTATACAACCGTAGAGATGTACAAAGCCATGTGGAATCAGGGTCATGAATTAACGAGTGAATTAAAGAGAGAACTTTGTATTTTATACGAAATTTAATCGGAAGCCAGTGTAGCTTATACAAAATAGGAGAAATATGATGTCTCATCGGCAATCCAACTAATAAACGGGCCGCTGAATTCTGTATTTGTTGTAATGGTTTTATCGCGGAATCTGGAAGACCCAAAAATAGACTATTACAATAATCTAGACCAGAAAATATGAGAGCTTGAAGCACAGTTTGAAAATCATTTTTGAAGAGTAAAGGTTTTAATCTTTTTAAGGTGTGCAACTTAAAAAATGAGTTTTTTACCAAATTAGAAACATGGTGTGATAAGGATAAATTTGTATCTATTTGGATTCCCAAATTGCGGGCGACTTTCTTAACTTTAATTACCTCACTACCTAGAGTGACCAGTGGAGGAGGGCCATTTATAGGGTTCTCTAATACACTCAAAAGAAGAAGTTCTGTTTTTTTAGCATTAAGTTTAAGTCGGCTATGGCTTAACCATTGTTCAATTGTCTTAACATAAAGGTTAAGACAATTGTCTCAGCCCAAGAAGATTTATAAGGGACGTAAATTTGGATGTCATCCGCGTAAATCTTAAAGTGAACATCCAATGTAGCTAGAATATGGCACAGTGGAAGCAGATAAATATTAAACAAAACCGGTGACAGGGATGACCCTTGCGGTCCCCAGTATTTTGCATATAAATTGATGAAGCTTTGCCTTTAAAGTTTATTTGGCAAAGTGGCAGCCGACGACCTGAGAGGGGGAGATCGCTCCCAGGACCCCGCTGGACCATCAGGAACTTTCAGTAAATCTGGGGGGGGGGGGATCGGGCAAGTCTGGGGGAGGGGTCAGGAGGGGGGGGGGTTTGCAATTAATTCTAGAATATTGAACTTATGTTACATTTTTATTGGTTTTCTTGTCCTCTCCATTAGAGTTATTCAACAATACCTGAAGGAGGTTTTGAATATTCTGAGTGATACTATACCTTCTATAAAGAAGGCCTTCTATCCATCTTCCAGGAAGAGCTAATGACAACCAAAGAAGGGACCGTGCAAGGAACAGACATCGTCTCTGACAGTCTCGATAATATTATAGAAGGAACCAGTGAGGAGTCATCCAAGATAACCACTATTTTGGTGTCCTTTGTCTTCTCTCAGGAATAAACAGAAGATATATTGCATCCATTTTTTTCATAAGAGTTTAATCTCTATTTCCAGCAAAAAAAATCTGGATATTTTCTGAATTATGTAATGCTACTCAGGATATTAGAAAGAATTTTCTCGAGTTGTGCCAGAAGGCAGTTTCTCTTGGTTCTAAAATATGCATCCATTGCCCTGTTAAATGTCTAGTTACTTTGGATATATCTGGTAAATCTCGTTGAGTCAGAACATCTTATGTTTTCTTTTGGGTCTATAAAAGGCAGAGTGGGATAACAGACTCCAGTATACTGAGTAATGACTAATGACTGCACTGAATTGTTAAGCCAAAGCTCTAAATTAAACCCGGTGGTCTTATGATTTACAATTTCTTCTTCCCTTTTTCTTTCATGGTATACTCCTCACCTTTTCTTGGACCTCCTTTAAAATTATAGTATGAGGGCCATAAGATGTACCATACATGTTTTGGTTTTAATATATATTGGTTAGGTTTTTTTGTCTTATTTCTTTTGTGCTATTCTGGTACATGCATCATTTTTGTCTTTCAAATGCAAATTAAAATAAGAGATGTAGGAAAAATTAAAGGATAAGTTGCAGAATTTCTTCTACAAGAATAGTCCAATCTTTTTGGCTTCATGCTTTTCCTCTATGGCAAATATCAGCAGTTGGGGCATTAATCAGTTTCATTATCTCTACCCATATTTCAGATGTGCATAATGTAACCTGGGATGCAATACCCTCAGGAAAGGGGAAATGAGTGGGAGAAGAAAATGGAAAGGGACTGATACCCTTGTGGTATTATTTATTTATTTTTTTGCTAGTATGGACTAGGGTAGGGCTACCTAATCCAGGTCAACCACAACAAACTGATTTCAGTCCTTATTTTTCTCATTACATACATATAGTTTATTTCCCTGGGCTCTAGTTCCAGGAAAATTAGAACTAGGCCTCTGGTATGCCAATGGGACAAACCAAGACTGGTTGATTCGGATTAAATGGAAACCCTAGCTTAGAGGGGGCAGTTAAATTATATGTTTGCTCCAAGTTTTATTCCCATTAACAAATTTGTTCTAGATTTAATTATCAAAGTATCTTGACATTTTCAATAGGAAGCAAGAAAAGAAGTGAAAATCAACTTTAACCCTATTAAAAATTACCTCTCTGTTATCATGTTGAGGTATTTTGAATAGAGTAGGCCTATACTCCATGGAATTTTGTCCCCACAATTTCCCACACAAAAAGCAGGAACACTTTTGTGGGGTACTTTGGGTAGGGCAATAACCAAATCAAGACCCACCCATGTACATTTTATTTGATTATTTTTGGCAAATCTCCTGGATAAAAACTACCCAGGAGGTTTTCCTACACACAGGTAGTTTGATTATCTATCCCATTGAATCAGTCAGCAACTGAAAAAACCACTGTAACATGTTACACGTGGCAGACATATCTTCTAGTGAAAACATCAAGAAATTTATTATGTATTATTAATTGTATTATGTAATGGATATGGGTTGTATGAGCTCTTACTGCTGCAGCATAGTTGATGATGAACCCCCAAGGCCTATGCCAACAGCGAATGAACTGACTTGATAATTGGCCAGACTAGAGCTTCAACTTATACCAGCTGCCTCCCCCTTGGGTTGAGCCCTTGGGTTCTGAAAGAGGGCAAGACTTAGGCTGAGGCCCTGGGACAGAGCTCATAGATAGAGTCCAAGCAGCAGAAAATAATGGCCAGGTCTAAGCGAGAGGCAGGCAATTGGTGGTCAAGTCCAGAGCAGCAAGCCGAGAGAAACGTGGATACACAGGAAACACTAAGGACAGGAACAAGGAAGACAGACCTGGATAAGGCTGGACTGGGTGACAAGACGAGGCTGGGCTAGAAGACAAGATGAGACTGGACTGAAAGACAAAGCAAGGCTGGACGATGAAGCAAATCAAGGCTGCACAAGGCAAGGCAATGAAGCATGAAGCAAAGCTAAGCTGGATGAGGCAAGGCTGAAAGATGAGGCAAGGCAAGGCAAGGCTGGAAGACAGAAAAAGGAACAAGAACAGTGGCAACATGCACTGCAGGGAATTCATGAGGACTAATGAGGTGAAGACTAGCAAACTGAGAAGACTTCGTGATATCATCAGGAGATGCTGCAAGGACTTTCACAACATGGGCCCTTTAAGAGATTGGCTGTCATGTGTGTACACAGCTAAGGAAGGACGCCTGGAAACTGGGGTCATGGCAGCATCCTGCCGCATTGGGCAGCACGGCAGCAGAGGTGAGTGAAACAGCTCACAGGGACATTTTGTGAGCCGCCAATCATAACAGTTCCCCTCCTCAAAAGCTACCTCCCCTGTATTATGGGCCTTGGCATTCTGGGGAATTTCTTATGGAACTCCTCTATAAGTTGTAGGTTAGCAGCTGGCTCCCACAAACTTTGTCCTTTGAAAGGTATCTAAGCCTTGGCTGAATTGCAGAGACAAAGCGCCTCAGGCAAACAATGGACGAAGGTGCCCACTAGCCCCAAGACGAAGAGGATGGGACTCCATCCAGAGGCAACCGACTGCCAATAGCGGCAGGAAGGTCTGAGTCCTCTGTGTCAAGACTTGACAGGGATTGGGTCACCTCACATGGTAGGAGAACTGGCCCACTCTCTCCTGTAACTGCCATAGGAACATCGGTGTGTTGGTAATTAGTGGTGTCTGCAGGGGTGGAAAGTGAAGCAAGTGAATCAGGGACCACAGTTCTTGCCAAGGAGATTGCAGGCTGAGATTTGGGCAGACACTTCTTGGCAGTGGAACTCCCAACCAGAAATCTGTAGACTTCACCAGTCAACCTCAGGCTGGCGGTGATGGAACCAGGGTAGGCACAGGATAATATTATTGCTTTAGGCAGAACATACAGAGAGATCTGTTCCCCATGCAGGATGCCAGTCTGCATAGGTAGGGGAACCATAGACTTCATGATACAACCTGGCAAATATTCTCCATGGACAGAAAAAATGATTGCTGAAACTAGGGGAACTATTGGAATGCCATACTGCTATACAAGAGATTCATGAATAAAATTTCCTCCGGCTCCAATGTCAAGGCAGGCTTAAGCATCAAAATGGGTGTATCTGAACAAAAGATGCACAGGTAAAATAAATTGTAGAGATGTGCAGGGGCAGGCTAGGGTGGCCCCTCAAACCACACCAAGGTTCAGGATTTCTCCTGGCTTGACTGGACAATCATCAGTGAAGTACCCGGAGCACCACAATACAAGCATAATTGGAGCTCATGCCGCATCTGCTTCTCTTCTAGAGATACCGTGAAGCGATCCACCTACAATTGGCTCTTCTAGGATGCTAGCAGGTTCTGAAGCCAACATGGGTTCCATAAGGTCAGGTACCGGACAGATGGTTTGATGACTTGAGGCTCTCTTTTTCTCATTCCTGGAACCTCAGGTCTATTCACACAGCTAGTCTTATCAGCCCTTCCAGGGTAGATGGTAGGTCTCAGACAGCTAGATCATCTTTAATGCATTCTGAAAGTCCTTGTCAGAAAATTGCAATCATCCTGTAATTGCCTCAGTAGAGTTCGGAGGCCAAGGTAGGGAAGTGCACCACGTATTCCCACACAGACCAGGAGCCTTGCCTGATCTGCAGAAGTTCAGAAGACTTGGAAGTTGTGCAACCTGGCTCATCAAATGCATGTTGAAATTCTTGCAGAAACTGTGCCAGATTCACAAATTAGCAAAGCCCAAGTCAGTGCAGTGGCATTCAACATAGAAAGAATGTAAGTTACCTTGACAGGGTCAACTGGAAATAATGATGCCTGCAGCTCGAATTACATCTGTCACTGATTAAGAAAGCCTCTACAGCTTCTGTGATCCCATCATACCTCAGAAGTGGAGGTAAGTAGAGTGTGGAAGTAATAGACTGCAATGATGGAGTCACAGCTGGCATCACCGAAAGTGGAAGGACAACTGTGCCCTGCAAGACGCTGGTAATCTAGTCGTATTGACCATGCTGCTGCTGCAACTGGTAGACTATACTGGCTAGGGCAGTGGCCTCAGCTGATTTCACTGAGCTCATGGCCTCAACAATCTGTAATGGATATGGGGTGTCTGAGCTCATAGTACTATGGCATAGTTGATGCAGTCTCAAGGGTGAACCCCTGAGGCCTACTCTGGAATCAGGTGAACAGACTTGATAATGGACCAGATTGGAGCTTCACCTATACCAGCTGCTTCCCTCTTGGGTTGAGCCCTGGGGTTCTAGAAACTGGCAGGAATTTGGCAAGACCTTGTGACAGAAGTCATAGCTAGAGTGCAGGAGGCAGGCAATCATAGTCAGGTCCAAGCAAGAGGTCAAGATCCAGGTGGCAGGCAATTGTAGTCAAGTCCAGGCAAGAGATCAGGTCCAGAGCAGCAAGCTGAGAGAGGTGGACACAGGGGAGGAACAAGGAAGACAGACTGGATGAGCTGGGCTATAAGACAAGGCAAGACTGGAAGGTGAGGCAAGGCTGGAAGACAAGGCAAGATAAGGCTGCATGAGGCAAGGCAAGGCTGGATCATGCAAGCTGCAGATGGAACAAGGAACAGGAATGCTGGCAACACACACTGTAGGGAATGCAGAAGATAGCATGCATACCATATGATGCCTTAGGGAGCAGTCAGGCTATACATTTTGCACAGTGGTAGACTTCAGAAAGAGGCTTGCTGTTGGCTCATGAGGTAATCAGCTGACATCTTCTCTTGCCTTCATGCTATACACAGAGCTGATGATTGAGAGTCTATCAGCACACCTGCCTTGGTCTCAGAATCCACAATGTCTAGAATGCACTAACACTACAGGAGGCACATCCTATAGGACTAAAAATCTGCTATGTTGGCCACAAGTCATTTTTGCAACCATCCCTTCCTGACGGCTGCTCTCCTCCTACCTCTCTCCTTTTGCTCCTCCTCTTGCTGCTAATGGATGTCTGTCTGCCGCGGCGTCTGTCTGCCATCCTCTCCGGCATCCCTGGACCGGCTTGGGTGCTGCCTCCCTCCATGCTCCTTCTGTTCCTTAGGGAGCACGCGCCACATGGCCCTCGATATTTCCTACTTGGTGCGAACCTCAGGGGTGTCCCCCTGTGATGATGTCATGCTGCCTGGATATTTAAAGCCTACACTGTTTGCTAGCCTTTGAGTTAGCAGGGGGATTCTTATGGATGGGATTCGCTCTTCGAACCCAGCTACTCTGCCTCCAATCTTAATTGGACGCTTAACGCTAATTGGGTACCACTCCTCGGGGGCCTCACTTGCTTTTCAGGTCGCTATCAGGAAACCGGTACTCGCTCCTCGAGGGCCCATGTTCCCTGACTCGCTGCGTGCTCCTACCTTCTCTTCTGCATGGAAGAATTTGCTACCTTCAACACCAGTGAGTACTACCATCTCCACCTCAGAGCTTTCCCTGGAACCAGGTACTAGCTCCTCAAGGGCCTGCCTCCGTTCCAGCCCTGGTGCCATCTCCTACGTGGAACCGCTGTTTGAGTACATCTCCTACAAGCCTCTCAGCTCTCAGGGATCAGATACTCGCTCCTCGAGGGCCTGCTCTTCCTATCCTGGGGTTCTCCATACTGGGGCTTGTTCATATTCCACTGTACTCATTATTCTCAGTTCTTTCCACTACAGCACTGCTACCGGAGAAGTAGCTGTTCCAGCGCCTGAGGAATACTAGCCCAGCCAGGCTACTTCAACTACTCATCACTGCCACCTCTGGTGGCTACACAACATTGTTTAAATAAAGATCAAATCTCTGTGTTTGTGGGTCCTCAGTTGAGACTGACCTGTGGCCCCTCATGGGACTGCCCCCTGTGGGCGTGGTCAGCTGCCACAGTGTCCAAGGGTCTACCCAAACCTCACTAATTATAACAGTCATGAAGGGCATGTGGGAATGCAAGGGTCTCAAACCTGAAAACACCTGAAATGTCACGCTTCTTTCTGGAAGATGACTAATCTGATAGCATGTCTCCCTTGGAGTCCACAGCCTATGTGTTTTAAGACTGGCCACAACTAGGAGAAGGACTGTAATGGATACTATCAAAACAAATAAACTACTCTGCAGAGTTTGTATGTACCTACATAAAGCATGCAATATAACTCTCCCTGAGCTGGACGGTCAAAGTTCCTTGCTGCACCTTGATATACCATGATTTCCCAATGGCTCTCTGTGACATGTCAGGGTAGATTAGTAGCTGTTAACATAGCTTTGCCTTGGGTTCTATGATGTAAACCTTTTCTGATGTCACATGTGAGTGCTGTTATTGTCATCACAAAATAAACTATGATGTAGATATTGCTCAGGCGATACCTCATTACCACATGTTCCTCCGACATCTCCAGAAAAGTGGTGCAGGAATGAAAGTTATACTCTCTGTACTGCCTGTAGGGCCTCCTACATGGCAAGCCCAGTGCACTCCACTGGCAGGACTTGCAGGTCTGGTTCTGGTGTGGGTTGTTCCCTAGGAGGCGTTTGAACCTCCCTTGCATGTTGTTGTTATTGTTGTTGCTGTTGTTGAGCAGCCTGAAGCAGCCAGTATCCAACTACTAATACACTTTCCCCAACATTGTAGCTTTAAGACAGGGCAGGTAAGAAAAGGGGTTTTTAATGGCCTACCAGAGCTGTGTCTCTCTAAGGCCTCTTTTTATCATGTGCAATATTTTCCACTGTCTGAGATAACGGCTGCTGTTGAGCAATGAACACTTTTTTTCTAGGCTACTGCAAATCAAATAGGTGTTGTTATTTCCGATGTTAAATCCTATGTTGTTATGTATTACTTTTCTGCAAAATATGGTGAGTCCCTGTATATTTTTTTAGCTTTTGCATACTCATTATCATATTTACATATTAACACAGTGCGATAGTCATCACAAGCCTATTGTGCATTAGACCCCATTTATTGCACATTGAGGTCCTAATGCAGCTTGATGAATGACCCTATAAATATGTACTTGAGGAAATGGAGAATTGAGTGACTCAAGATCTCAAGGATCAGCTGTGGGATTTGAATCACAGTCAGAACATAGAATGACCCTCACCATATAGACAAATTAGAAGTAGAAATCTACAGACAAAAACTGAATTCTTCTTTGCTCTGCCATCCACTCCAGTCTTAACACTCCCCTCTGTACCCTTCAATTTCCTCAAAAGGGAGGGGAGGGCATAGGCTAAACCCTGGGAACAAGGCTGAAAGCTCGGGTCCTGTCAGAGGTGTAGAAAGCGAGTCAAACCACTTAAAAATACATAAAATCTAAAACACAAAAATAAACAAACAAAGCAAGGTGAAAAGCAAAGCAGTACTTGATATGGCTCTTTATTTGTGCACATAAAAGTCGTGCAGACAAAGTAATAAAAAGCACTGATGGTTCTGTGAGTTTGTGTGGCTGTCAGGACCTATTATTTTGTTTTGACTGCCATATTCTTTGTCACAACCCCCTCCCCCCCCCCCCCACCCCAAAATATCAAGCAACCAAAGAGATTGACTATTCTGCATAATGGTTAAGCAGGTTCTCACCCCATGTCTCTAATGGAATTATTTTATTTATTTATTTTAATGTAGTATATTTCTTTTCCAAGTTGTTTTAGCATGCTGAAAGATAATTCCACCCAGTAGGTACTAAGCAGCATTTCAAAAGCAGTTATATGATAATAGTAATTATTATTTTGATTATTATCATGTTCTGAAAATATTGCTTTTCATATGTAACAATTAGGAGTTTAGGGGGTCCTATCCAGAACAGTGATTTTTTTTTTTCTGTGTGTGAAAGGCATATATGCAGTTATCTCAGATTCATGCTGTTAGTTGTCTGTATCTTGAATCTTTGGTTTACAATATACAGTGTCACAGGTGTATTTCACATAACTCTCTTTTCATTCTATTTCTAAGTGCCCTATCACTCAAAATATTTTTCTGTTCCCCCAATAAACCATCAATAAACAAAGCTGCCAGTGTTATGCTGGTTTAAGCCACTCCTGCTTAGAAACATAGAAACGTGATGGTAAAAAAAAAGACTGTATGGCCTATCTAGTCTGCCCATCCTCTGAGATTGCTCCTGCTCCCTTGAAATTCTCTCAACCCTCTTGAGCAATCATGTTGTCAGTAGTATTAGACACGACCCTATATGTCCTGAATGTGAATGGTCCAATTTGGCAATTATGTCACAAATAGTTCTGCACAAACAGCATGATCCAATTGGATATTAGCCAGCGAGGGGCCATGGAATTGAAAGGGAATTGAAGTGGAGCTGTTCAGGTGATTAATAAAAACCCATGCATTTGTAATTAATGAGAGTTGTCATTGCATGATCCTCTTAAGTGCTGCAATCAATTATAGCTTTTACATTTTTTACTGGTACATGATGCTGAACCACTTCTCTCAGACCTCAGAAAACAGGTTTTAATGCTATGGTATTAAATGTGTTTGGTATCCATAGTGGTTGAATGTCTTTTTGTCCTGCGGAAATGCCATGACATTTTGTCTTTAAATTCTTCAAAAGTGCATAGCAGGTAACCAGATAAAGAAATGACTGACCTGTACTGCTCTTCATATGTTCATCATTCACTTTTTTTTCCCCTATATTGTTACTTAAATCACAAATTTGCTTTGTTCTCTTCCTAGGACCTCGTGGTTAAAAAACCAGGAACTGCCTGTCTTCTCCTGGGCATAACTGTTCCTAGTCCTGGGATTTGAATGAACAATAGTGTTCCATTTCAAACTGATGACTCATTGCTCCTCCTTGTATATCTTGCCAAAGGAAAAAAAAACTAAAGCATGTCAACGAAATATTTATATTCCAGCCAGCAACAGATTCACAACTGCACAAGCAAGCAAAGAAACTATCTTCAAATATTACACAAGGTGGTTTCTAATTAACTTTTAGGCTAAGGCAAAAAGATTCTCACAAAGTTTCTATACCAGGCAGGCAAGATAACTGTTCAGGAGGTAGAAGAATGACTAAGGAATCAATGGGCAAGAAACTTAAGTATTTTCTAAGAGCCAATTTCAAATTTCAATCTTATAGCACAGTAAAAACAAAAACATAAAATGTGCCTTCTATGAATGATCTCTCATCTAATTTGTCATTGGGTTTGCTAAGGATGAAAAACACATATGGGTTCATTTTCTAAACAACCTACACAGTTGCAATTACTCGGGCAGTTTTAGGGAACAATTTTCAAACTGACCTCATTGGTATAAAAACTGTGCATCCTTTTCAGCAATGAGCTTTGTGTCAATTTGCAAAGCTAAAGTATAGGGATGCACACTTCAAAAATTGCTATTTTGGTTGTTTCTTCATTTGGAGAATTGGGGATTTGATTCACTTACGGGTCAATATTCAAAACCATATTCACCCCGATTTTAAAAAGGCCACGTGCATAAATTTCGGGGATTACTCATGTGGCCAGGCCTTATGTATACCGCAAGCATTTTATAATGGGCTGAGCCACGTGCGTATCCCCTGATATGTGCCGAAGCACCGGACTGTGTGAAAGGGGTGGGCCAGGACAGTGCCATTAGCTGCTGTCCTGGGGAAGTGCGTGCAGGCAGCCGGCCGGTGCAGAGAGTCTACTGCTGCTCTGAATGACCAGCAAGGTAAATAAAAAAAAAATTGTAATAGCTAGGAAGGGGTTAGGGGAAGGGGAGGAGAAAGGGTAGGAAGGTTAGGTAGGGGTATAGGAAGATCTCTCCCAGTCCGCTCCTCAATTGGAGCAGACTGGGAGGGAACTGGGGAAGTCCTACTCGCATCGCTGTGCGTAGCTTTTTAAAATTCCATCCCCCATGCGTGCGGGAGTCCTGACCCAACTGCACATGCTTGTGAGGAATTCAAAATCCGCGCGCACATGTGCACGTGGGAACCATATTTTATAACATGTGCGTGCCAACGCGTGCATCTTATAAAATACCCACGTCTATGTGCACGCGCCAGGAACCGCACGCACATGGACATGTGTGCACACATTTTAAAATCTACCCCTTAGCTGGATAACTCACTGGAGCTGGACTACAGGAACCCTGGAGCGGAACTGAATTTCATGCAGGAATAAGCCCAGATAAACAAAACATCTGGAGCACATATCCCAGAAAGCATAGGGCCAATAACTTTAAACAGGTGTGCAGGCACACATGTGCATATGTTCGGCGGCCTGCACCCAAGGACATGGCCATTTTATAAGATATGCGTGTGTATGGCGCATGTTACAAAGTAGCCTGACAACGCATTTTAAGTGGCTGCATGCTTATGCGCACAAATGCCGCTTCTACTGTGTAAGTGGGGGGATTTGAAAAGACACGCATGATGACGCCATTACCAGTCTTACCAGTTTGTTCTCAGCTCATCCAGGTAAGGAATAGGACTTCCAAACCCCATTAGTTTAATAGCGTCCCCTCTTCCCTGTTAGCCCCAACCTCTAAAACCCCGCTGATCTCTCCATTTGTCTTTATTTTCTTACTTACATTTCATCCATAGCAAATGTAAAGTTACATGGCAGGGGACCCCAGTGCACTCCAGTGTATGTAGAATTTACGCACAGATCTCAATGTGAAATCCCAGAATGCCAACACCCCACCCAGACCAGTCCTCGCCTCTTTTTAGGAACTTTTCATTTCTGCTCATAGCGGCAAGTACGCGCGTACTCAGGCGGCTTTTAAAATCCACTTGGTGCACGCTGGCCTAACTTATGCGCGTATCTCCCAGCTTTAGCATGTGCCAGGTTTTCAAAATTCACCTTTAAGCGAGCCTGCATACCAGTAAAGGTGTATCTCTGTTGTTCACTTTATATACTATTGCTAATCCAAAGGTGTGTCTTCCTGGCAATCAAATAGTACATATCCCCTGGCCTTTCCCTGGCTCTACCTTCCATGGCTCCTCTGCAGCTTTCCAGTCTCTGCATTTGAGGGTCATGAATTCAAGCCCTGTTGTCCCTGACAGTATTCCCACCCCCCTCCTAATTGCCTGTGCTGGGGGCCTTAGGCTAAGAAGAGAGCACAGCTGGACTCTGAAATGGCAGCAACTCTAGTATCATTAAAACTGGACTCAGGCATAGCAATGCGTCTGGTGTCAGCAAAGGTAGAATTGGGCATGCCAGCACTCATGGCATCAGCAAAGCTGGACTGTGGAGTGGCAATGCCTCTGGCATCAAGAGACCTTGTTAGCTCTCTCGTGGTTACTGTATAACACTCAGATATTGGCGTGCTCTCTTCTGTTACAAATTGGGAAAACAATTCTCTTGACAGGAGATAGAGCGAAGGTCATCTGGTGCATGTAATACTGAACGTGAAGATACGATAATCCAAGGATGACTGCAAAGTGTGGGGCATGGATGTGATCAAAATGTTTTGCCTCCTGGTGGACATAAATTGTTGTCATCATCAATAGCTCAGTCTCTTGAGTTACTGGACTGGTCATAAAGGGGAGCCGTCAATAGTCTCTCTACTGCCATGATCATCACCTTTTTCTTGTAATGAAACCATGTGTTGCTGAGCCAACATGAGGTCCATGAAATCTGCTGTAGCTTTGGAATCAATCATGGTGAGAGATTGTAGTTCCTCTTCCTTCCAAGACACTAGAATTGGAATTGTCATGTGGAAGATTTGTACTCCCATAATCATATTTGATCTGAGAAGGCTAATAGCGTTTGCCCTCCACACTCCTCCTGGAGACAGGACTGTCTGTTTTCCCCCTCTGGTGTTCTGATGAGTTTCTGGCATACTGGGACACTTGACGCAATGGTATCCTGTGAGCCCACAATAATAGCATGGGTTTTCTCAATGATGTCTCTCCTTTTCCCCTACTATGAGCTGACACCTCGTGTCATCATTAATAATGGGCTCAACCAGAGATGTAGCTTACTGGAGGAGAATGCACTTCTCTTGGCACCAGGGTCTTCTTGCTTCTTCTCCTGTCTTGCATATACTCTCTCACTGAAACATAGTGCAAAGTCTGTGGTAATAAATGCCGGCAGCCATTCTCCCAAAGTGGACAGTCTGAAAATCACCCCCAAAATGCATTGCTAACATAAAATTGTTACACCAACTATACTTGTATGTTTTTAGCATGCTGGCACTCTAATCTTTTAGTATAAAAGTTATAATCAAGCATTGATGGCTTCTGTATAATCTCTTAGTGAAGGAAGGTTACATCTCTGGAAACACATGGCGACTATTCCAGTGAAGTGTAATATGCCATGGAACTGACTGCTGAGTGTAATCAGTAAAAGCAAACCTTTAATGTGCAGTTCACAGTCCTTTTTAGAGGTATTTTCTACAAGTGTATTCTACAGGCTCTTTTGAATGTTCTGTTGCTGATAGAATTGTACATCTGGTTCATGATAGATAATGGGGATTGGGGAGTGATATATTTAAATGTATCTGGACAGAAAAATACATCCCACTTTAAACTATATTTTTACATTAGTGTTTGAAGAGCCATCAGTAAGGCTTAACGGAAGCTCTGGGTAAACTAATTGATAGTGGAGATACTTTATTTTATTTTACTTAAAGAAAAAGAAAAATTTAAATTTCATAACTGGCTGTCAAGCAAAGATAGATGGATTTTCCTGCTCTCTAGTTTCTGATTTAGATAAAATATCAGATTTTTCCTATAATCTCCTGCTATGTAAGTTCAATCATTATGAATGATGAATAATATCAGCCTGAAAAAACCCACTACTTTTATTTTGTCCGTTATTTTTCCACTTTTGTTCACTGAAGTAATATAATTTGCTCTAAGATCCACCAAATATAGGGGTAGATTTTTAAAAAATGTGTGCGTGTCCAACCCACCACACACACATGGATGCACAATTTTATAACATGCTGGTGCATGCATGTTATAAAATTGGGGGCAGCGCGCACAAGTGGGGGTACTTTTTGCGATTTTTGTGTGGCGATGCATTGCTGCTTTCCCCAGTTCCCTCCCAGTCCGCTCCAATTAAGAAACGGACTGGGAAGGAATTTCCCTACCCCTAGCCAACCCTCCCTTCCCCTTCCCCTCTGCTTCCCAACCCCTAAATTTACATTTTTTTTTTTTACCTTTATGGCACAACTTACTTCAGCTCCCGAACTGGAGTAAGCTGCATGCACCGGCCGGCTGTTGGTGAGCAAGGCTCCGGGACAGCAAACAATGGTGCTGTCCCGGACAATTCCTGACCCCGTCCCTCCGCACCTAAAACATGCCCTCCGGCCCGCCTCTTCCAAGAGGCCTGGCACTTGAATATGTCCCAGCCTTGACGTGTGTGGCCAGGCCTCTTGGAAGATTCGCCTGGCCCGCGTAAGGCCCGGCCGTGTGTGTAAAGGCTGGGATTTACGCACACTGAGCATATTGTTGAATTGATTGAGACGGCTGAGGGGGGATATGATAGAGGTGTTTAAAATCATGAGAGGTCTAGAATGGGTAGATGTGAATCGGTTATTTACTCTTTTGGATAATAGAAAGACTAGGGGGCACTCCATGAAGTTAGCATGTGGCACATTTAAAACTAATCAGAGAAAGTTCTTTTTTACTCAACGCACAATTAAACTCTGGAATTTGTTGCCAGAGGATGTGGTTAGTGCAGTTAGTATAGCTGTATTTAAAAAAAAATTGGATACGTTCTTAGAGGAAAAGTCCATTACCTGCTATTAATTAAGTTGACTTAGAAAATAGCCACTGCTATTACTAGCAACGGTAACATGGAATAGACTTAGGGGCGGATTTTCATACTCCGCGAATAGGCCTACTTTTGTTTGCGCTCCAGGCGCAACAAAAGTACGCTGGATTTTAGTAGATACGCGCGGAGCCGCGCGTATCTGCTAAAAACCTGGATCGGCGCGCGCAAGGCTATCGATTTTGTATAGCCGGCGCGCGCCAAGCCGCGCAGCCTACCCCCGTTCCCTCCGAGGCCGCTCCGAAATCGGAGCGGCCTCGGAGGGAACTTCCTTTTGCCCTCCCCTCACCTTCCCCTCCCTTCCCCTACCTAACCCACCCACCCGGCCCTGTCTAAGCCCCCCCCTTACCTTTGTCGGGGGATTTACTCCTCCCTCCGGGAGGCGTAAATCCCCGCGCATCAGCGGGCCTCCTGCGCGCCGGGACGCGACCTGGGGGCGGATCTGGAGGGCGCGGCCACGCCCCCGGGCCGCCCCGGGCCGTAGCCACGCCCCCGGGCCCGCCCCCGGAACGCTCCCGACACGCCCCGAAAACGCCACGCGGTTCGGGCCCGCCCCCGACACGCCCCCCGACACGCCCCCTCCGAAAACCCCGGGACTTACGCGAGTCCCGGGGCTCTGCGCGCGCCGGTAGGCCTATGTAAAATAGGCTTACCGGCGCGCAGGGCCCTGCTCGCCTAAATCCGCCCAGTTTTGGGCGGATTTAGGCGAGCAGGGCTCTGAAAATCCGCCCCTTAGTTTTTGGGTACTTGCCAGGTTCTTATGGCCTGGATTGGCCACTGTTGGAAACAGGATGCTGGGCTTGATGGACCCTTGGTCTGACCCAGTATGGCATGTTCTCATGTTCTTATGTTCTTATGATTGATATTTCCTTAATTTACTTTTGCTGCTTCCTGTCATTTAATAAAAGGTTTTCCAATAAATTTTGTTTTTATCAGCTTGTGATGCAGTTTGCCAAATTTGTTCATGAACATTTTTTAACAAAATTGATTTATATATGTCTAAGAAAGTTTTAAAAAATTAAGGCCAAGCTGAATGCGCTATCCTCTCTGCTGGAAGTAGCCAAGCACTCTATTATCACCTATACTGATCACAAGAACCTTGAACACTTGGTGCAAGCTCAGAGATGGAATCCCAGGTAAGCCGCTGATCATTGTTTATCAATCACTTTGATTTTGAGTAGCGATATCGGCCAGCTAACAAGAACCATCAAACTGACACACTCGGACCCAAGATGGTGGCATAGCGAGTCACTAGGGCGTCTTGTTCCTTTACCTGAATTTGTTTTCCTGGCGGAATATGCCGCACTTGGCTCACAAACGCAGGGCGAGGGAGTGTCTAGCCACAGAGACATCATCGCCTCAAGTGTTAGTGGGCTGATGGACGCCCATGTGTATCAGGTCATGGAGAAAGCCGTGGAGGGCTCACTGGGAGTGGAGCAGCGAGAAGAGGAGCCTGTAACCTCCCCTGAGCTGATGACAACTTTATCTCCAGTGGAGAGATCACCCGCCCAAGAACCCAGCAGAGGCCTGTCCCCAACACCGCTGGAAGGACTCGGAGGGAGCGGAAGGCGGTGCCCTGGGTGAGTCCTTTGTTCTGGAGCCCTCACTGTTGGTGGGAGAGGCCTCTTTGTATCTGGGCAAAAATGTAGCTCCAACTGCTCTGACCTCGGGCAGTGAGATAGAACCCAAATATCCTCATTCCTGACAACGTAGTTGGTGAGGCCCTCTGAGTTTAGCCTCGAAACGATATGGGAAGCTATTAATAACTTGAATATCAATGTTTCTTCACAAGTTACTAATATTTCTAAAATGGTACAAGAAGTGGATAAAAGACTGGGCCTAGTAGAAAAAGATTTGGGTGAAGTTAAAAAGATTCAAGTTTCACAAAATGCAAAAATTAAAAGTGTATTCCTTACCCAACAAGAGATCTTAAAGGAAAATAATTAATTTAATTTCAAGTTGGAGAACTTGGAAAACATGGCTCATGCTAAGAATATACGTTTTATAAACTTTCCAAAGATTCCTTACATTCCTCCCAAGGATTTCTGGAAGAGGTATCTAATAGAATCTCTAAAGATTCCAGAAGAAACACTTCCTATAGTTGCTAAATTGTTTTATATGCCAACAACAAAGAAGGTTATATCACAAGAAGAAAAAGAGACCCAATTGAAAGAGTTACCAAAGATGAATGTTTCTGATATACTGGAACAGTTGGATGAAGAAGCAGCAGTGCCATTGACGTTGATTGTAACATTTCTACTTGATTCAGACAAGGAATGGATTTTCAAAAGTATTTTCAACACCGAAAAGAACCCTTCTTGAAATGTAAAATTCTGATGTTCCCTGATATATCTAGGCATTGGCAAACACAGAAGTGCAGGCACCAATTCCTGTTATTAAGACCTAGAGTACAGCAATTGGGAGCATTATATGTTCTTAAATTTCCATGCAAGTGCATGTTAAAATATCAAGGGGTTTCATACCAATTTTTTCTTCTTTCCCAATTAGTAAATTTCCTTAGTAATAAGGGGAAGATTTGGGCCAACTCCCAGTTTCTGGTTAAGGGAGTTTATGGAGCGCAATTGATCTCATATTAATGTGATTGACCTGTAATCACTATATTTCTTGAATTATTGTCTTTGGATTGCGGATATTAGCTGTACACATTTGGTCCTGTATTGTGGTCTAAAATATAACATATGTATCATTTTTGCTATCAAAATTATTTTTTCTTCACTTATGTGATATTTTGCCTGCATATGTTTTTGCATTTCAAGTGTGTTTTGCTTGATAAATAATGTAAAAGATTGACACAAAAAACAACTGACACACTCTCCTGGTCATTTGATTCTGAAGGAGCCCTGGAATCCCCTTAGCACATCATAGAACCCTGCCAAGATCATGATAGAGGCCACCTCCA
Organism: Rhinatrema bivittatum; assembly: GCF_901001135.1. Taxonomy (NCBI): domain Eukaryota; kingdom Metazoa; phylum Chordata; class Amphibia; order Gymnophiona; family Rhinatrematidae; genus Rhinatrema; species Rhinatrema bivittatum. Next base: position 315,396,793 of record NC_042615.1, on the reverse strand, counting down.
CTGTCCCTCCCAGGAAGATGGTGGTATTTCGGCATCTACAACAATTCAATATATCTTCCATCTTCTTGGTCTGACCGACCACATCCTCTTGGAACATGTGGTCCAGTTTACTGTCCGATAGTGAAGACATTTATGTCGAAAGTTTGGAATTATGTTAAATTTCATATCTGCCTATCACCTTCAAGGCAACAGCCAAACAGAGCAGGTGAATCAGTACCTCAAGACTTTTCTCCAGGCCTAGGTGAACCAGATGCAGGATAATTGGGCCTCCCTGCTTCCATGGGTCAAATTTGCTCTCAATAACCATATAAGTTCTAGGGGCTTGTCACCTTTCTTCATTGTTATTGGATACCACCCCAGAATAAACAGGCCTGTCCCCACTCCTGACAGTGTGGGGATTTTAAGATTTTCTAATTTACTAAAGGTCCTGGTGATTCTTTCCACAATTTTAAAACAGACAAAAATTAATCTGTTCCAGTACAAATCCACCAAGTTTAATTGACATGAAATATTTACATAGGTAAAAATATAACATGGGCAAAAGCCACACTTCAAACTGTCTCTCAGTAGACAGTCTCGAAATCCAGTGATTATAATCAGTCCCCTAGATTAATAAAAAATGAGTTATTAACATATTGATAATGCCCGTGTTAAGAAAAAGTGGCATGTTTAGAGATAAATTACTGCTTCATATTGGTAGTATCATGTGGTGCAATAAACTTAGCACACCCTGCAATGAGAGAGAGAAAGAGAAAACCTATCTATTCTGCCCTGCTAGTAGTGAAGTATTTATATCTCTATAGGAAGTGGTGGTTTAGGATTTAGGGTGGCCTGGGTAGATATGTGCATTTGTTTTGAACGAATGCACATTCCGCAACATATAGGTCCCTATTCATTGCATTTTTGGGTCCGCGAAACGCATGGCGAACCCCCACGAATGCAACGTATCATTACCAAATTTTTCTCCGTCTTGAGTGAATTTAAACAAAACTAACTAAAACTCCCACCCTCCTGACCCCCCCAAGACTTGCCAAAAGTCCCTGGTGGTCCAGCGGGGGTCCTTGAGCTATCTCCTGTATTTGCGCCATCGGCTGCCGGTATTCAAAATGGTGCCGATAGCCTTTGCCCTTACTATGTCACAGGGGCTACCAGTGCCATTGGTTGGCCCCTGTCACATGGTAAGAGCAATGGACGGTTGGTGCCATCTTGTGCTCCTTCCATGTGACAGGGGCCGACCAATGGCACCGGTAGCTCCTGTGACATAGTAAGGGCAAAGGCTATCGGCACCATTTTGAATACCGGCAGCTGATGGCCCGAGTGCAGGAGATCACTCCAGGACCCCCGCTGGAACACCACTGACTTTTGGCAAGTCTTGGGGGGGTCAGGAGGGTGGGGGATTGTAAATTAAATTTACAGGGTTGGGGTGGTTTTTTTTTTGTTTTTTCAACTTTAATGGGAAACAAATACCGAATTCAAATAATGGACAAATCGGGTTTCCCCCACATTGACTGAATGCAACATATTTGGGTCCCAACAAATACGAATACCGAATCCAATGAACACTTTCCGTCTGCACATCCCTAGGACTGGGTACTATCAATCTAGGGTGAGAAAACATAGTACAAAATTTCATCTTTGTGAGACTTTCCTCACTCAAAATGATCTCAAATCTTCACCAAGGTGTACTGTGCTGTTCATACATCTCACTCTACATGCAAAACTGGCCTCTAAACCCTAAACCACCACCAACATCTCACCTCAACCTATTAGATGGCCCTCCTATAGAGATATAAATAGGTACACACAGTGAGGCTCTTGCTCGCTTGCTCTGTTTGGGGCAGATTTTATAAAACTACGCGTGCGCATACTTTTGTTCGAGCACCAGGCGCAAACAAACGTACGCCGGATTTCAATAGATACGCTCGTAGCCGCGTGTATCTGTTAAAATCTGGGGTCGGTGTGCACAAGGCTGCCCAAAATCAGCAGTCTGCGTGCGCCGAGCCACGCAGCCTGCCTCCGTTCCTCCAAGGCCGCTCCTAAATTGAAGCGGTCTTGGAGGGAACTTTCCTTCCACCCCCCGCACCTTCCCCTCCCTTCCCCTACCTAACCCACCCCCCCAGCCCTATCTAAACCCCCCCTAACTTTGTTGCACAAGTTACGCCTGCTTGAGGCAGGCGTAACTTGTGCGCGCCTGGCCAGCTACCGGTGTGCCATGGCCCGGTCCGGGGGCGTGGTCGCGGCCACGCCCTCGGAATGCCCCTGATTATACGCCAGCCACGACATGCCCCCGACACGTCCCCGATGAAGTGCCGGCCACGATACGCCCCCGACGCCCCCCAGGAAATCCCTGGGACTTACACACATCCCGTTGTTTTGCGCATGCCGGCAGCCTATGCAAGATAGGCTCGATGCGCGCAGGGGGGGGTTGGGGTAGGTTTTTGGGGGTTACGCACATAACCCTTTGAAAATCTACCCCTTTCTCTCTTTTTCTCGCACCTGTTACGGTCTCAGGCCATGCCCCGGTCCCTCCACCTACCTCGGGGCCGGCACGGGCCGCAGGAAATCATCTTCGGCCGTCTAGGCCTGACCTGGCTCCTGCTGCGGTGTTCCCTCCTCGAGGGAGACGCCACCGATCCTCCTTGTCTGACCCTGCCCCCTAGGCACACGCACAGGGTCTCTGGGATTTAAAGGGGCCAGCGCGGAAAAACAGAGCACAGCCTTAGGGATTTCAGACACTGCAGGGTTATTTAAACTCTGCAGCTGGCTCTAAGCTTTGCCTTGCCTCAAGGTTCCCTCTGTTTAGAGCTCCTAGTTGCTGCTTCAGATCCCTGATCTGGTCTTTGGCTTCTGACTCCTGGTTTTCGACTCCGGCTTCCGTCCCTGGCTTGGTCTTCGGTTTCTGATTCCTGGCCTCCGACCTTGGCTCGTCCATTGACTTCTGGCTTCAACTTCCGTTCTTGGCTTTGTCTCCGGCATCTGACTCCTGGCTTCCGACCTTGGCTCGTCCACTGACTTCTGGCTTCAGCGTCCATCCCTGGCTGGACTCTGGCTTCTGGCTTCTCTTCATCCACAGGTATCCGATTCTTTGCCCACCAGGGGGCCTCGCCTAAGTCCCAGCAGCTCGGGGGCTGGCCTTATACACATATCTCCCGGCACTGGCACACATAGAGCTTTTAAATTTCATTTTTAAGAGTGTAAGTCCTTTGATAGGATGACTATTATAATCTGTAGCTGTACTGAATAATTGTTAGACATCTTTTCTTTTTATGTGTTGTATGCTTAAATATCTCCCTCCCCTCCAATGTGGTCTAAGCATTGGGATACATTTATTTATTTATTTATTTAAAAATATTTCTATACCATCTTTTCAAACAAATTTGACCAAAACGGTTTACAAAATTACAAATTATAAAACAACAAAATAACTAAAAATTACTTTTGACTAAAGACCATAAAATAAAATGAAATAAAACCAAATTAACAAATAAATAAAATAATAGAAGGAAAAAAAATACAATGTATCATTATAAACCCTGCTCCTTTAAGCATAGCTATACTATGTTATATATCTTAGTTTTTATTGATTGGTATTATTATGACTGAAATTTTTTTCTTTGCATTAAAACTTTCTAAATCAAGATTACTTGAATATTATATGAAAAATTTCAATAAATTTATTAAACAAAGATAGAATGATGAAAGTAAACACACTTTATATGGGGGTAGGGGGCTCTATCAATAGACACAATGTTTATTTGCGGTAACCACTTGAAAGTGGTAAGTAAATTACTTTCCTTCCTATGATTCTGAGGCTGAGATATGAAAATATAATACAGAGTCAGAATTAGTTAACCAAATTTTGGTAAAAAGCATGAACAGTCTGGGGATATATCATGTAACAGATATCATGTAACAGATTGAAAATTACTGGTGTTCTCTTAGTAATAGACTGATCATTTACCAACATTTGTCAGCAGAAGCTGTGAAGTAACACAACGCACCTGTTTAACATTCATTGGACATAAACATGGAGACTCGACTAATAGTGCAAGATATCAGATAAACAAGCTCCCTGGCTCTGGAAATCATTGCCACTTCATATTTGGAATGAAGCCAATTACCTGAGGTTCAGGAAATTAGTCAAATCTTGCATGTTCACCTAGATTAGTCTATTAATATCAAATTTTAAGAAAAATGGTGAGAGGGACAATTTAATAATCATCCTTTGAGAGGCATGAAAAGTTGATTCTTATTCATATAGTAAGAACATTATTAGCCACTATTAAGGATTAGGCTGGATTAGCAGCATGTGTTTTGAATAGATTATGGAAATGTATGTTTCAATGTTTTCTCTATTATGCATGTAATTTTTTGCAAACCTTTTATATTGGTGGCTATCAAGTATGAATAAACATGAACATAATAATTCAAAATACAATATCTAACCAAAAACATGTCTCAAAAGGGCTGTATATTTTCCTTTGCATACATATGTATGCTTTGAGAATTGATATTTTTCTTTCATTTAAATGTCTTTCCCATTAATTTTCTATGGTGTTAAGCAGTTAAACTTAAGATAAACCATGCTTTTGATTGGTTTTTAGGTAGTTTCTCTTGATTTCATGATTTGTCATTCAGCTAATGATTTTGTCTGTATATATATTCCTTGCATTTCTTCTTCCCTTTGACAGAAGTTGGTGATATCTTTCACAGAAGACAGATACATATCTTAAAATAATTGATTATGGCCATATCCATTTTAATGAGGCTGATACTGTATCACATTTTTTATAGCGTGTGCTGTCCTATAAGGCCATGTAAAGCAAGTTTATGGCAGGATCTCTGTATTGGATTTTTTTAAGAGAGGATACAAATATTGTTATTTCACAAACTTGGCTAATATTAAATTAGCAGAGATTTTTTTTTATTGCAGGTGAATCATGCCAATTATGTATAAAAATACAATTAAATAATATAAATATGAAGTATAGCAAGGCAAGGCATCACACAAATGGGGGAAAATAGTGTACTAAGTACCATGGTGAAGTCTGGCCAGACAACAGACTTGTGTTTATAATATGCCAGTGCATCTGTGTCCATATCCTTGATGGGCTCTATGAGATAGCATGTCACATAAATTTTGGTTTAGGTATCTTTTTTCCAGAGCACACTGAAGATTTCTCTTGCCAGCTACTTTAGCTGAGGCCCATGTCAGGAGAGATGGTTATTTGTAGTCAATATGGATTGGCTTTAGAGTAATGAGGTGGGGGAGGAAGTGATAGCTTACAGGGTGCTTCTCCTGCTTGCACTACTCTGAGGTAACCACTCATTCCTAAACTATATCCCACTGTACCTCTGCCTCTGGCACTCCTACTCATTTTCCCTAGCTGCTAATATCTGTTTCATGTATGTGATTTCTGGGACTGAAGGGTGAAATTCCTTTTTACCCATGGATGACAAGTATGACAAACATGTATTTACTATTTTTTTATCAGAGGTTTCAGACTCACTTGTATCTGCTGCTGCATAAAGTCCACAAACTGTGCCATGTGCATGTATAGCTGTTGAAATATATATGGCCATACATCAAAATGGCACTGCACACTCAGGAGGAAGCACCACAGAGGCATCATTTCAGCAGATGGTGCCATTTTTATTTGATGGAATAAGACAGTAAAAGGCCTGGTCCTAGGCCTTGACCTTGGAGATAGAACCCAGCCTGGGGCCTAGCCCAAGGCCCCCAGGACTGGGCCCTGTAATCAAGCCAGTGCCTAGGCCTGGTTTTGTCAAAAGGGACAAGCCTCAGGCTTGGCCCTGTCATTGGACCTGAGCCTAGTTGGGCCTTAGCAACAGGAATCATCTATGAAATTAATGGGCTTTTATGGTTTTCCTCTGCTATTGACTTCCATGTAAAACAATAAACAAATAGCACAAACTTGTCAAATGTCTGTGACCTATGATATGAATGAACAGAAACAAATTGTTTGACTCTGCATAGAAACATAGAAATGATGGCAGGAGAAAACCAAACGGCCCATCCAGTCTGCCCAGCAAGCTTTCACACTTATTTTTTTCATACTTAGCTGTTACTCTTGGCCTTTATAAATAAATTTTTGGTTCTATTTCCCTTCCACCCCCGCCATCAATATAGATAGCAGTGCTGGTGCTGCATCTAAGTGAAGTATCTTGCTAATTGTTTAGGGGTAGTAACCACCGTAATAAGCAAGCTACTCCCACACTTGTTTACCCAGCCTGTAAATTCAGTCCTTATTGGTTGTTGTCTGAATATAAATCCTATTTTATTCATCCCCCTGCCGTTGAAGCAGTGAGCTGCGCTGGATATGTATTCCAAGTGAAGTATCAGGCTTAATTGATTCTGGGTAGTAACCATCATAACAAGCAAGCTACTCCCCTGCTTTTTTGTGGATACAAATCCTTTTTTCCACATTTCCTCTTGCCATTGAAGCAGAGAACAATTTTGGTGTCGCATTAACCGAGTGTATGTTTATTGAATAAGGATATTAATCTCCAGGTAGTAGCCATCATTCCCGCAAGCCACCCCCATGCCTCTTCTCTTTATTCACATCCTCTAGACTTTATGGATCCACAGTGTTTATCCCACGCCCCTTTGAAATCCTTCACAGTTTTGGTCTTCACCACTTCCTCTGGAAGGGCATTCCAGGCATCCACCACCCTCTCCGTGAAGAAATACTTCCTGACATTGGTTCTGAGTCTTCCCCCCTGGAGCTTCATATCGTGACCCCTGGTTCTGCTGAATTTTTTCCGACGGAAAAGGTTTGTCATTGTCTTTGGATCATTAAAACCTTTCAAGTATCTGAAAGTCTGTATCATATCACCTCTGCTCCTCCTTTCCTCCAGGGTGTACATATTTATATTCTTCAATCTCTCCTCATAAGTCATTTGATGAAGACCATCCACCTTTTTGGTCACCCTTCTCTGGACCACCTCCATCTTGTCTCTGTCTCTTTGGAGATACGGTCTCCAGAACTGAACACAGTACTCCAGATGAGGCCTCACCAAGGACCTGTACAAGTGGATAATCACTTCCCTTTTCTTACTTGATATTCCTCTCTCTATGCAGCCCAGCATTCTTCTGGCTTTAGCTATCACCTTGTCACATTGTTTCACCGACTTCAGATCATTAGACACTATCACCCCAAGGTCTCTCTCCTGCTCCATGCACATCAGCCTTTCTCCTCCCATCGAATACAGTTCATTCAGATTTCCACTCCCCATATGCATGACTCTGTACTTCTTGGCATTAAATTCCAGTTGCCATATCTTTGACCACTCTTCCAGCTTCCTTAAATCCCGTCTCTTTCTCTCCACTCCTTGCGGCGTGTCCACTCTGTTGCAGATCTTAATGTTCATCCGTAAAAAGACAAACCTTCCTTCTATGCTGTCCGCAATGTCGCTCACAAAGATATTGAAACAGGACCGGTCCCAACACCGATCCTGCCGTACACCGCTTAAAACCGCTCTCTCTTCAGAGAGAGTTCCATTTGCCATCACACATTGTCTTCTGTCCATCAACCAGTTTGCAATCCAGGCCACCACCTCGGCACTCACTCCTAAGGTTCTCATTTTATTTACCAGTCTCCTGTGCGGAACTGTATCAAAAGCTTTGCTGAAATCCAAGTAGATGACATTGAGTGCTCTTCCTTGATCCAATTCCTTGGTTACCCAGTCAAAAAAGTCAATCAGATTTGTCTGACAGGATCTTCCCCTGGTGAATCCATGCTGCCTCTGGTCCAGCAATTCTCCTGACTGTAGATAGTACACTATTCTCTCTTTCAACAGTGACTCCATTACTTTTCCCACCACCGAAGTGAGGCTAACTGGTCTGTAGTTACTAGCCTCTTCTCTGTTTCCACTCTTGTGAAGCGGGACCACCACCACTCTTCTCCAATCACTCGGCACCACTCCCATTTCTAGGGATGTATTGAACAGGACACAGTGGACCCGCCAGCACATCTCCGAGCTCCCTCAGTATCCTGGGATGAACCTCATCAGGCCCCATGGCTTTGTCCACTTTCAGTTTCCCCAGCTCTTCCCATACATTCTCTACTGTAAATGGAATTACTTCTACTCCATTCCCCTCCAGTTTCTTGTTAACTAGCGATGGTCCTTCTCCAGGGTCCTTTTTAGTGAACACAGAACTGAAATATTCATTTAATATTTCTGCCATTTCTTTGTCTCTCTCCACACATTGATCCTTTCCACCTTTCAATTTCACTATACCACTTTGAACTTTTCTCTTTTCACTGATGTATCTGAAAAATGTTTTGTCACCTCTCTTTACCTCTTTGGCAATCCTCTCTTCCGCTTGACTTTTTGCTATCTTGATTACTTTCTTCTCTCCCTCAGTTCTACCAGATATTCTTCTTTGTGCTCCTCCCTTTGGAATCTTTTATATTTCTTGAACGCTGTCCTTTTAGCCTTTATTTTGTCAGCCACCTCCTTTGAGAACCAGATAGGTTTCATTTTTCTTTTGCTTTTCTTTACTTTCTAACATATAGATTAGTTGCCTTGGGTAATTGCTCCTTTTAGATTGGTCCACTGTTGTTCCACATCTCTCTTGATCTCCCAGCCTACTAGTTCTTCCCCCAGGTACTTCCCCATTTCATCAAAGTTCGTGTTTTTGAACTGCAAAACGTGGGTCTTTGTGATTCTTTTCCGTATCATTTTTGTGATATTAAACCATACCGTTTGATGATCACTGGTGCTGAGGTGGGAGTCCACCTGGACATCAGAGACATTATCTCCATTAGTGAGCACTAAGTCGAGTATAGATCCTTCTCTCGTGAGTTCCATTACCATTTGTTTGAACAGAGCGACTTGCAGGGTATCCACTATTTCTCTACTATTATTAGATTCTGCAGATGGGATTCTCCAGTCTACATCTGGCATATTAAAGTCTCCAACGATCACCATTTCTCCCTTCTTTCCTATCTTTTGGATATCTTCAACCAGATCTCTGTCCAGCTCTTCCTTTTGGTTTGGAGGCCTGTAAACCACTCCAAAAAAAATGGATGCCCCATCTTTTTTTTAGTTCAGCCCATAGTGCGTCTTCATTGCCCCATCTTCCTTGCAGCTCAGATGCTTGGATATTGTTTCTAAAAATCAATTGCACCAATGTCTTCGAGGGATTTCTACTGTGCAAACTAATCCAAAACCAAATCACCTCATAATAATTTTTAGATGTATTATATTATTCAATCTACTGCCCCACTGCTGGGTTATCCACTCTGCAATACTTTTTTTAATGACTCCGGAGTCCAGTCACCCCATGAGTCAACATTTCAAAACAAAAACATTTTTATGTGGAAAGAGGAAAGGTTTCATATATTAGAGTAATGAACCCCACCTGGGTGAACTCGCTAGACGTATAATCATCAACCCTCCTCCTCCATCCAATATTTTAATGTGTCTATGCCATGCACCAAGTGTAACTCCACTCGGGCGGATTTTACATGCCCTGCTCGCGTAAATCCGCCCAGATTTACGCGAGCAGGGCCCTCGCGCGCCGGCGTGCCTATTTTGCATAGGCCGCCGGCAGGCGCAGAGCCCTGGGACCCGCGTAAGTCCCGGGTTTTTTTAAAGGGGGCGTGCCGGGGGCATGTCGGGGGCGGGGCAAAATGATGCGGCATTTCGGGGGTGGGACCGGGGGCGTGACGCCGGCCCGGGGACATGGTCGAGGCCTCTGGACCAGCCCCCGGGTCGGATGACAGCGCGCGTAGATTTACGTCTGCTTCTAGCAGGCGTAAATCGAGGGACAAAGGTAAGGGGGGGGGTTAGATAGGGCCGGGGGGGTGGGTTAGGTAGGGGAAGGGAGGGGAAGGTGAGGGGAGGGCGAAAGAAAGTTCCGTCCGAGGCGGGAGCGGCCTTGGAGGGAACGGAGGCAGGCTGCGCGGCTCGGCGCTCGCAGGCTGCCCAAAATGGCAGCCTTGTGCGCGCCGATCCAGGATTTTATAAGATACATGCGGCTATGCGCGTATCTTATAAAATCCAGCGTACTTTTGTTCGCGCCTGCTGCGCGAACAAAAGTACGCAATCGTGCTCTTTTTTAAAATCTACCCCACTGTGTATATGTACACTTTTCCTTTTTTTGTTTTTTTTTTTGTGCACAACAATAGATTTTTTTAAAAAAAGCATGCTTGTCAAATAAATGTCCTGACTTATCTGTAGTGCAGAATATCCCGACACATCCGCGTTTCAGGTCCGACAAAGGACCTTTCTTCAGGGGATGTTTCCTTTTCAAATTGAGCGTCGGTGTGCAAAAATTATTATTCTGTAACCCATCAAAGAGTCGTGCAATTTCTGCAGGGTACAAACCAGTACTCCTCCACCATTCAACGCTACAACATAACGGTTACTGTTTTTAACCTCAGTGCATGGATGACTGTGTGACCAATCACAGCCTCTGCTGCTGTGACGTGACCACGCTGGTTCTCAAACCAACGATACCCAGTCAAGCGCCTCATTTAAACCCTGAGGCGCTTGTGTCTTTAGAGTGAATATCCAGAATGCCTTTCATTTATTTAGAGCACCAGCCCTGTCCACTCCTCTTATCAAAGGTTGTACATGATCAATAACAGTCCATTTCAATTCATTGAAAGTATGACCATGCTGCACAAAATGTGTGACTATTGGTGCTGTTAACGTTGACGTTTTAAGTTTGGACGTGCTCATTCAACCTGATACGGATCTTACGCATAGTCCTACCTATATATACTCGAGGACGAAAGCAGATGATTGCATAAATCACATGATCGGAATTACAAGTGGTGTCATGTTTGCGAAATACTTGATAGCCTGTATGTGGTTCAATCCAGACCCGTCCATCTATACTATTTATACAATGGGGACATTGTTCACACCGATGATGACCTTCTATTGAATGTTGGACAAGCGGGTGAGATTGGGCATGGACCAATTTATCTTTAATATTGGCCCCACAAGTGGTGACAGTAAGCGGTGTTTCCTTAAAAATATCATGGAGCACTAACACATGCCAATGTCGGCGTATCGATGAAGCAATCACATTGGTGGCCACCAATTGTTTCAACATGCAGACTAGCTGTGGATCTTGTTTGGCAGGTTTTTATTGCAACAAAGCCTGCCTGTCAGAATATTTTGCCCTCCTGTAAGCCTGTTTGATTGCAGATTTTGGGTACCCGCATTCCAAAAATCTATCCCAAAGTATAGAAGCCTGTATCTCAAAATCATTCATAGTCGAGTAAATGCGTCTTGCACGAAAAAATTGACTTACGGGTAACCCGTACTTAAAAGAATGGGGATGGTGGCTATGAAATCTTAGCAAATTGTTTTTGTCAGTCGGGTTACGATATACTGTCTTTCTGAACATGCCATTTTCTAAATGCACCAAAACATCATAGTCACACATTGTGTGCAGCATGGTCATATTTTCAGTGAATTGAAATGGACTGTTATTGATCATGTACAACCTTTGATAAGAGGAGGGGACAGGGCTGGTGCGCTAAATAAATGAGAGGCATTCTGGATATTCACTCTAAAGACACAAGTGCCTCAGGGCTTAAATGAGGCGCTTGACAGGGCGACTCTGTAACAGCATCGTGAGCGTGGGGTTCTTACCTTGAGCATTTTCTTTGAATTTTTCCAATTTAACATGCCCCATTCGGTCAGGAAGTGGCGAGCTCGGGAAAAAGCAATCCCTGGAGCTAACCCCGAAACGCCAAAGACTGGCCCGATGGATGCCCACATCCTTCGAGGAGGTGAGACACTGGGAGAAGAGTCGCGGGGGCAGGGAACAGAAGTTGAAGAGCTGTGTTCCCTGCCGGACTCAGAAACAACTCTGTCCCCGGTGGAGAGGGAGGCGCCGAGGAATCCAGCAATGCTGCGAACCCCGGATGGAGATCCGGAAGCTCCAGCAGCCGAAGACGCTAGCGGAGTGAGCCGGCCAGGGAATCCCCTTTCGGGGGGGAGCGGCAAGGAAGAACTGCCCGAAGAGGGTGAACTTTTTCTCGGCACCCCAGACAGGGTCGAAACGGACTCGAGCACATATGGACTAACAGCTGCTTCTACCCCATTGCAGATAAGTTTGAAATCTTCTTCTTTCTATTTACAAAAGCCAGATAATATAACATTGGAAACTTTATGGCAGGCAATGGTGGGGCTAGGCAACCTGATGATTAAACAAACAGAGCCACTTACACATAAATTAGAAGACCATGAGACACGAATTAAATCCTTGGAAAATTCTGTAAAGGTTATTCATACCCAAGAAACTGATAAGAAGATGTTATTAGATTCAGTGAAAAATCAACAAGATTTCTTGGTTAAGGACAATTTAGCAATGCTAAATAAAATTGAGAATATGGAGAACCTATTAAAAACCAGGAATCTTCGTATAATTAATTTTCCAAAGGTCTCATATATGTTACCTAGAGAAATGCTGAGTAAATATTTTCAGGAAATTCTGAAGGTGCCATCAGACCAAATCCCGCCAATCACTCGTATATTTTATATACCAACTAGGGATAATTCAAAAAAAGAAGAATTTCCTGATACTATTACTGGCCCCCTGAGAAAGACAGGGGAAGCTAAACTTGGTGTTACTGGTTTAAATGTTACAGAGTTGTTGGAATCATCAGATATGGTGCACGCTGAGCCTGCTACATTAATAGTTAATTTTGCATTGGAGATGGATAAAGAATGGATTTTGAAACTATATTTTAAACATCGTCTGGAATCATTTATGGGTATGCAAGTGAGGATATTTCCGGATATTTCCAAGACCACGCAGAAAAAGCGAAAACAATTTTTGTTGCTGAGACCGAAAGTAATACAGATGGGAGGGACTTTTACTTTAAGATTCCCTTGCAGGTGTTTGATTAAGTTTAAAGATAAATCTTTTTTGTTTTTTCTTCCTTCTCAGCTAATACAATTTCTTTCTGATAAACCTGATCAGCAGGGTGTTTGACCATTGATACTTGTTTCTGTAGCCCCAAAATGTCTGAGTTAGCCTAATCTCAATATATATATATCTCCTGCCGAAGCTGTGAATTTAGAAGGATATGTTTAAGATTATAATGACCACTTGGATCTTTGATTGTGGACTTGAAAATGTACACTTTGAATGATTATTTCTTTTTGTTGTTATATTTTATAGTAATTGTGATGTATACATTTGATTTATTGTCAAGAATGTTATCTTGATATAATATTTGAAAAATTAATAAAGAATAAATTAAAAAAAAAAAATGAGGCGCTTGACTGGATATCATTGGTTTGAGAACCAGCGTGGTCACGTCACAGCAGTGGAGGCTGTGATTGGTCACACAGTCATCCATGCACTGAGGTTAAAAGCAGTAACCGTTATGTTGTAGCGTTGAATGGTGGAGGAGTACTTGTACCCTAGAGAAATTACACGACTCTTTGATGGATTACAGAAAATAATTTTTTCACACCGACGCTCAATTTGAAAAGGAAACATCCCCTGAAGAAAGGTCTTTTGTCGGACCCGAAACGCGGCTGTGTTGGGATATTCTGCACTCCAGATAAGTCGGGACATTTATTTGACAAGCATGCTTTTTTGAAAAAAATCTATTGTTGTGCACAAAAAAAAACAAAAAAAGGAAAAGTGTACATATACACAGTGGAGTTACACTTGGTGCATGGCATAGACGCATTAAAATATTGGATGGAGGAGGAGGGTTGATGATTATACGTCTAGCGAGTCACCCAGGTGGGGTTCATTACTCTAATATATGAAACCTTTCCTCTTTCCACATAAATTTTTTTTTGTTTTGAAATGTTGACTCGCGGGGTGACTGGACTCCGGAGTCATTAAAAAAATTATTGCAGAGTGGATAACCCAGCAGTGGGGCAGTAGATTGAATAATATAATACATCTAAAAATTATTCTGAGGTGATTTGGTATTGGATTAGTTTGGATATTGTTTCTGACATAAAGAGCCACTCCTCCCCCTTTCCTATCCTCTCTGTCCTTCCTTAACAAGTTATAGCCTGGTATTGACGTATCCCAGTCATGAGATTCAGTGAATCATGTCTCCGTGACAGCAACAACGTCCAAGTCCGCCTCCACCATTAGGGCTTGTAGATCTGGGATTTTATTGCCCAAACTACGAGCATTTGTGCTCATAGCTTTCTAGCTTTCCATCTTTCCTCGTTCAGGTTACCACTGTTCCTGGACTCCTTTTGTGACCTCTTTAGTTGAATTTTGTTATCCACTTTCGCCTTTGCATTTGTCCAAGGGAAAAGATTAGTGCCTCTGATGACAGAGTCATCCATCACAGTGAGCTTTTTTCTTTGGTTTCTGATCTGGAATTTCTGTATGCATTGGGTTTCTTCTTTCTTTTCAGATAACACTTCAATCTTTTTCTCAAGAACTTCTTCAGTATTTAATACAGAGAAGGCATTTTGTTCTTGTTGCACTTGATACAGTGTGTGTCTCCGGATCACAGGTCTAATTCTACCAGAGCCCACTGTAATACTGTATTTTGAGTTCCTTAATGCCCTATGTGAGTGTGTGTGGGGGGGGGGGGGGGAGGGGTAGACTTGTGGGCTGCACAGCTACCCCTAGTTTCTAAATAAGAAATTACACACACAATTTTAAGCACTCACAAAACCACCTCTATCTAGTGTTGGTTATGGTTACACTAGAAAGCACAGACGTAAACCTTCATAGTCCTGGAATATGTCCCTTGTCACTCAGAGTTCTGCATGCAGTTTTGGTTGCCAATCTCGTGAAAGACATAGTAGAACTATGAATGGTACAGAGAAGTGCAACAAAAATGATAAAGGGGATGGAATGGTTGTCCTATAATATTAGTTCTCTTCATCTTGGAAAAGAAACTGCAGAGAGGTGACATGGTAGTAGTTTATAAAATTCATGAGTTGGGTAGAACAGGTAAATAAAATAGCAGTTATTTATCCTTTCAAGTAATAATAAACTAGAGGATACTCCATGAAACTAATAATGAGCAAATTTAAAACAAATGATAAAATTACCATATATACTCATGTATAAGTAGAGGGTATTTTGGGGCCCCAAAATCAAGATTTATATATAACCCATGGATAAGCGGAGGGTAAAACCTTGGAGGCTCAACCAATTTAGTCTGGGTCTGAAAATCTTGCTACTTAAAATCCTTCCCACCTACCTGATAGACTGCTTTCCTTAAATATTCTTCCTTGGCACAGACCCAATATTCTTATTTTTAAATGTCAGAAGTATTTTTAAACTCCCCCAGGTTCACCTAAGTCCCTGGCAGTACAGCGGGGGGCTCGGGTGCAATCTCCCGTGCCCGGGCCATCGGCTGCCAACATTCAAAATGTTGCTGGCTTCTGTTTGCCCCTACCATGTGACAGGGGATTGAACAGGGAAGGCAGCCTGAGCGGGGGAGGGATTTACAGGAGCCAATGGCCAAGGAGTGGGAGATCGCTCCTGGGCCCCCTGCTGGACCACCACAGACTTTTGGTGAGTTTTGGGAGGGTCAAGAGGGCGGGAGCTGGTCACAACACATGTATTGTATGTGTGTATAAGTTGAGCCAGCTAATTTATGCCAATTTTTTGGCATAAATTTCTCAACTTATACACAACTATATACACTACTTCATAGGATCTGCTGGGTATGTGCCTCTTCGACTGGCCACTGATGGAGACAGGATGCTAGGATTGATAGACCTTGGTCTGGCCCAGAGCAGCATTTCTTATGTTCTTATATTCTTAAAACCTTGTCCAACAATGAAATGAGCAATTACACAATTGACACTCCAGTCCCCTTCAAATCTAATTAAACCCAATCTCTCAGGAACTCCACTTGGTACAACAATGTCTAAAACACCTCAAGCAAAAATCCTGCCACTTGAACAGAATGGCATAAACAAAAAAACAGAGACTAAATTACACATTTATTTATTTTAACGTTTATAATTAGCCTAGCTACAATTCTATGCAGTGTACAAGTTAATATACAAAGTCTAATTTGAGACACAAAACAATATAAACAATAAGAACTAGGGATGTGAATCAGGTGCCCGATCATTTGCGCTTTTGGGTTCGTGTGGCCATGGGAAAATCTTGTTTTCCCGCTGAGCGGCATTTTTTAAAATGAAAAATCATTTTTCAGCTTAGTGCGCGCTAACGGGATAAAGGGGAGTTAGCGCGCACTAACTAACTTGCGCGCGCCGCCTCGCATCCCCCGGCACAGGCCACAGTGCCGGGGGACTCGGGACTGCCCTCCCGGCCCGCCCCTGAACCGTCACCATGCCTCCGGACCCACCCCCGGACACGCCCTCTCCCACCTCTTTTACGAAGTCCCGGGACTTACGCGCGTCCCGGGGCTTTGCGCGCGCCGGCGGCCTATGCAAAATTGGCGCGCCGGTGCACGAGTGCCCTGCGCGCGTAAATCCAGGAGGATTTACGCGCGTAGGGCTTTCAAAATCTAGCCCATAGCCTGTAAAAACAGTTATGCACTAGATTGCCTGTCTGAGGTATAAAAGATAAAGAAGTATGAAAGGTAATCCCTAGGTTCTACAATTTCCTAGATAATTGCTATGGGAATTCCTTGAAAGAGCAAAGTCTAAGAAGCATAAAAAAGGGAATATTAAGACAAAAATAAAAGCTATTTTCAGAGAGCCGATTCTTAATACCTAACAATCAAACAGACATTTTTGATAGAATATCAGCAATAGTAGAAGAAACAGGAAGATAAAACTGGATATTGTCTGCATAGTAGAGATGTGAATCGTGTGCCCGATCGTCTTAACGATTGGGTTCGGCTAGAGGGGGGAAAAAATCTGATCGTGGGTGATGTGAATCTGAATTGGTTCCGATTCACATCATTATTTTTTTTGTAGTGAGGCCCGACCCTTTAAAATTAACCCCTTACCTTCCCCCACCCTCCCGAACCCAGCCAAAACTTTTTACGATTACCTGGTGGTCCAGTGGGGGCGCGGGGACTGATCTCCTGCTCTCGGTCCATCGGCGTCATTTTGGCTGCCACTCAAAAATGGCGCCGATGGCCCAATAAAAAAAAAAACCCACACGACCCTTTAAAAATGACCCCTTAGCTTCCCCTACCCTCCCGATCCCCCCAAAACATACCTGGTGGTCTAGTGGTGGTCCCGGGAGCGATCTCCCGTTCTCAGGCTGTCGGCTGCCACTCATAAAGATGGTGCCGATGGCCCTTTGCCCTTACCATATGACAGGGTATCCGTGCCATTGGCCTGCTCCTGTCACATGGTAGGAGCACTGGATGTCCGGCTCCATCTTTAAAGATGGCAGCGGCCATCTTTACGATGGCGGTGGCCATCTTTAAATACGGCGGTGGCCATCTTTAAATATGGCGGTGGCCATCTTTACGAAGGCAGCGGCCATCTTTAAAGATGGCGCTGGCCAGCCAGTGCTCATACCATGTGACAGGGGCCGGCCAATGGCACGGATACCCTGTCATATGGTAAGGGCAAAGGGCCATCGGCGCCATCTTTATGAGTGGCAGCCGACAGCCTGAGAATGGGAGATTGCTCCCGGGACCACCACTAGACCACCAGGTATGTTTTGGGGGGGTCGGGAGGGTGGGGGAAGCTAAGGGGTCGTTTTTAAAGGGTCGGGTGGGTTTTTTTTTATCGGGCATCGGCGCCATTTTTGAGTGGCAGCCAAAATGGCGCCGATGGACCGAGAGCGGGAGATCGGTCCCCGCGCCCCCACTGGACCACCAGGTACTCGTAAAAAGTTTTGATGGGGTTCAGGAGGGTGGGGGAAGGTAAGGGATTTGTTTTATAGGGTCTGGGTGGGTTTAGGGGGTTTTTTGGTGTGCCGGTTTTCCCCGCCCTAACCCTTCCCCCGATTTACGATTTTTCACGATAAATCGGGGGAATTTCTATTGTATCGCGACACTTAATGATTTTTGACGATTTAAAATATATCTGACGATTGTTTTAAATCGTCAAAAAACGATTCACATCCCTACTGCATAGAAATGCCAACTGATAAATTGGCTAAAATTTGGCATAAAAGAAACATCTGTAAATTAAAAAGAGCTTCAGATAAATAAATGTGACCTACCTCCTGAGATGTTAACAAATTAATGACCAGGAAAAAAAAAAATGAATGAAACGAAACTAGACAATAGTCCAATATCTTAAAGATGGTAAAGTTAAATCTGATGATCCAGAGTGTCAAAGCTGAAGTTAGGTCTAACATTACTAGAAAAACATCAGTTCCATTGACAAAACCTTGCCGAAATACATGACAATAAAAGTGTTTCATTGCCATGTGAGAGTAGAAAACCAAATTGAAAGTTTTCAAGAATATTGTTTTGTTTTGTTCAGTAAAGGAATTTAGTTGATTAAGTACAATTTTTTCCAGGATTTTAGTTAGAAATGGTAAGGAAGAGTTGGACTGATAACTTGACAACTCTGAAGAGTCCATTGTAGATTTTTTAAATAAAGGATGTACCAAGGTACTTTTTAACATATGAGAAACTATGGGGCATATTTTAAAAAAGTACGCCAGATTTTAAAAGATACACACATAGGCGCACGTATCTTTTAAAATCCGGGGTCGGTGCGTGCAAGGCTGCGCAAAATCGGCAGCCTGCGCAAGCCGAGCCATGCAGCGTGCCTCTGTTCCCTCCGAAGCTGCTCCGAAATTGGAGCGGCCTCGGAGGGAAATTTCTTTCTGGCACCCCCCACCTTCCCTTTCCTTCCCCTAACTAACCAACCCCCCGGCCCTAACTAATCCCCCCCCACCTTTATTTCAAAAGTTACGCCTACCCGAGGCAGGCGTAACTTGTGCGCACCGGTGCGCCATGTTCCGGTCTGGGAGCTGGTCCGGAGGCCGCGTCCATGCCCCCAGAACGCCCCTGGGCCAGAACCATGCCCGCAGCTCCGCCCCCGGAATGCCCCCCGATGATGCGTGACATGCCCCGGCACACCCCCCCAGGAAAGCCCCCCAGGAAAGCCCCCCAGGAAAGCCCCCCAGGAAAGCCCCGGGACTTACGCGTGTCGAGGTGCTTGTGCACGCCGCCAAGCCTATGCAAGATAGGCTTGGCACATGCAGGAGGTGGGGGGGTGGAAGGGGAAGCTTTTCAGGGGTTATGCACGTATCTTACACACGTAACCCTTTGAAAATCTGCCCCATGCCTTAAGACAGAGAATAAAAAGATAGTAAAAAATTTACTAATTTCTGAGCTCAATATTTGGAAATGAGTATTGGAGCAGTTAATAACAGCATATCATTCATCAAAGTCACTTGACATGAATGCAAATTTGTGAAAGTTATTCAAAAGGGAGGGGTATTAATGCAGCGTGCAGTAGCGTAATTCATTATTCCAAAAAGAAAGTCACATAAACCTCATGGTTATTTCAATAAGGTATACCCTCATACCTGGGCTAATGCACACTTCTGCCTGACGGCGTTTTTAACTTTTATGTACAAATACCAATTTGGCTGCCCTTCTCATAATGCAATCATAGGGTAACCCTTTTTTTTTGAAAACCATGGTAAACACTGCCACTTATTTTTTAAGCAGGTTTTTAAATTGCACTTTTCAAATTCCACGGCCGTTTAAACCACCTTTCTTTTTGAAAAAAGTGATTTTTCTTTTTTTCTTTTCCTATTTACTTTTTTCACATGCTCTCTCTCACTCAGAATAATTTCTTAGAGATAATCAATATACTTATCTCTTTTCAATAGAGCAAAAGTCCCAAAAGCTCATCTGCTCATAAATACACTTATCTCTTTTTGATGAAGCAAGAGTCTATCCACTCTGCTAGCATGCCCGACACCGCTGGTGTTTCGAAGTTTTTTCTTCGTCAGGGGCTAAATGCTGAAAAGATGAAAAAGAAGCATGAGAAACACGACTTTTTAATATTACAATCCCTTCTTCTAAATCTCAGAGACTTACAGCATTGAGGAATGGAACAGTTCATGCGGCAAATGCAGATCCGCCATCTTGACGCTGACATTTTAAGGACACGTTTGAATTCTAAATAGACCAATCAGAGGACTAATTCTTTCAAAAGCAGAGAGAAATCATTAAAGGGCTAAAAAATAGCCCTTTAAATTAGCGAAGGCCAATCGATGACGTCATTCATTCCTCGCGGTGATTCTGAGCCTAATTTGAAGATCCATTTCTGCTCTTTATAATTAAGGATAGCACGAACATCTCCTTTTCTAATATTCACCGGCACCATGTCTAAAACGGTCCATTGTAAATCAATAAAATTATGGCCTTCTGAAATACAATGTTTTACCATGGGGGCTTCTAAATTGCTTGTCAAATGTATCTCATGCAGTAGCAATTGATATAATACAGGAAACTCTGTTGACATTAACACATCGTGTTCCGTCATCTTTTCTTCTGCAACTAACAGCTCTGGTACTTAAGCAAAATTATTTTCTTTTTTCTCCAAATACATGGCGATGGGCTCCTCAGTAGCAAATTTAGGGCCTCATTTTCCAATAGCGCATTGGTAACACATGAGAGAGAGAGAGAGAGAGAGAGAGAGAGAGAGAGAGAGAGAGAGAGAGAGAGAACCTTACTATAGTGCCTATGCCCTAGAAAGGTATTTTAATCCCTATGGGAGGGCCACCTACTAACTCGGGGTGGGGATGAGGTATGAGCGTCGGGGGTTGGGGGCCACTTTCGCATTCCACATGAGACCTATGGAAAGAACAGTGGTCTCTAGTGAAGATTTGCTGGCCGTCGGAGTGAGGACACTCACTCCAAGAGGAGATTTGGGCAACGTTCTCTCCACCTAGCTTGTTGTTGCCCAGGTAGAGTGTCCAGCAAGCTAGGTGGAGAGAACGTTGCCCAAATCTCCTCTTGGAGTGAGTGTCCTCACTCCGACGGCCAGCAAATCTTCACTAGAGACCACTGTTCTTTCTGTAGGTCTCATGTGGAATGCGAAAGTGGCCCCCAACCCCCGACGCTCATACCTAATCCCCACCCCGAGTTAGTAGGTGGCCCTCCCATAGGGATTAAAATACCTGTCTAGGGCATAGGCACTACAGTAAGGTTCTCTCTCTCTCTCTCTCTCTCTCTCTCTCTCTCTCTCTCTCTCTCTCTCTCTCTCTCTCTCTCTCTCTCTCTCTCTCTCTCTCTCTCTCTCTCTCTCTCTCTCTCTCTCTCTCTCTCTCTCTCTCTCTCTCTCCTGAAACAGGCTGTCTGGAACTATCGTGGACCGTGATAACCCTTTACTGGCCCGTAACACAAATTTGAGGGTTGTAGTTATTAGCCGCACTAACACTGTGGCTGTTTCGCCGCACACGATAAACCCAACTCCGCCCCCTGAATACCAATTTGCATTTGCAAGGAAAATGAGGCCCTTAGTTATGAATTGGTTGGAAACACATCTATAAATGTCTGTTTTTTCAAGACGTATGTGTATGGATCCGATACATTTATGATCTTCTCTTTTTTTGGAAATCAGACACAACCCAATTGCAAAGGTTTTTAAATTGATTGAATGAGATCGATGAAAACCTGGTTTACATCTGTAATATCCGATAAGCAACTTCCCTTTCTTGATATATTGATCATTAAGAATGGTGTAGCAATTGAAACGACCTTATATCGAAAAGAAATAGATAGGAACAACTTATTGAGATTTCAAAGCTTTCACCCAAGGGCATTTAAAAGTGGCCTTCCAGTTGGCCAATTTTTTTGCCTACGACGATTATGTTCTTCATTAAAAGACTTCAAAATTCAAGCTTACATCTTAGCCCAACGATTTTTTGAGAGGGGATATCCATTGAGTACGATAAAATCAGCTTATAAAAGAGCACGGTACTCTTCTAGAGAATCTTTGTTAATGTATCAGGACAAGAAATTGATTTCCCAAGATGTATAGTTATAGCAATTCACGGACAAAGTTGGGGATATCGTTAAGAGCATACATGCTAGGGGTGTGCATTCATATTGAACATAAATGTAAAACGCTACTTTTTTTTTTTTTTTAACTTAAAAAAGTGATAAGACATAAACGATCGGATTTCCAACTTATTCAACATAGCTATGTTGAATAAGTTGGAAATCGCGATTGCTGATCCAAAATAAAAATTTAAACCCCTCACCTTCCTTAATCCCCCCCCCAAAGACTTACCACAACTCCCTGGTGATCCAGCGAGGAGTGAGGACGCCATTTCTGAAAGCCTTTCCGAGGAGCACGTGACGTCGGCGTCATGTGATTCCCCGCGGGTTCACGCCGGAACGCTCGTTCGGCCCAAAAGGAACTTTTGGCCAGCTTGGGGGGGTCAGGAGGCCCCCCCAAGCTGGCCAAAAGTTCCTTTTGGGCCGAACGAGGATGCCGGAGGGAACTCGCGGGGAATCACGTGACGCCGCGTCACGCCGACGTCACGTGATTCCCCGCGGGGTCGCTTCCGGGATCCTCGTTCGGCCCAAAAGGAACTTTTGGCCAGCTTGGGGGTGTCAGGAGGCCCCCCCAAGCTGGCCAAAAGTTCCTTTTGGGCCGAACGAGGATCCCGGAAGCGACCCCGCGGGGAATCACGTGACGTCGGCGCCACGTCGCAGTGACGCGGCATCACGTGATTCCCCGCGAGTTCCCTCCGGCACCCTTGTTTGACCCAAAAGGAACTTTTGGCCAGCTTGGGGGTGTCAGGAGGCCCCCCCAAGCTGGCCAAAAGTTCCTTTTGGGCCGAACGAGCGTTCCGGCGTGAACCCGCGGGGAATCACGTGACGCCGCGTCACTCCGACGTGACGCCGACGTCACGTGCTCCTTGCAAAGTTGGTCAGAAATGGCGTCCTGACCCCGCTGGACCACCAGGGAGTTGTGGTAAGTCTTGGGGGGGGGATTAAGGAGGGTGAGGGGTTTAAATTTTTATTTGCACATATGGACATATACTCAACTCACTGAATTCTGTTTATGTCCATATTGACCGCAAATGGGACCCCCCTTTGGACATATGGACATATGAACTTAAACTTTTGCTCTGCACATCCCTAATACATGCACATTGGCATATACTTCAATTACACTCTATATTTCAAGAACATCCATTAATTTCATTCCAAAGGGGATCAAACATTAAAAATCATGTAGTAAGAGCAGCATTGCCTTCTTCCTCAATTTCTGAATCTAATGGTTTGCATTCTACATGTGGAAAATGTGACATGTGTCACACGTCAATCGTTGGAGCAACTTGGACAGATCCATGTACTAATATCATCTATAAGAGAAAATTCACAACAGATTACAATTCCCATCAAGTGGTGTATGTTATTCAGTGTTGCTGCCCTATGCTCTATGTTGGTCGAACATCAAGACCCATCAGAGTTAGACTTAAAGAACATAAAAGGAGATTGAATACAAGCAATTTAGAAGCCCCCATGGTAAAACATTGTATTTCAGAAGGCCATAATTTTATTGATTTACAATGGACCATTTTAGACATGGTGCCGGTGAATATTAGAAAAGGAGATGTTCGTGCTATCCTTAATTATAAAGAGCAGAAATGGATCTTCAAATTAGGCTCAGAATCACCGCAAGGAATGAATGACGTCATTGATTGGCCTTCGCTAATTTAAAGGGCTATTTTTTAGCCCTTTAATGATTTCTCTCTGCTTTTGAAAGAATTAATCCTCTGATTGGTCTATTTAGAATTCAAATGTGTCCTTAAAATGTCAGCGTCAAGATGGTGGATCTGCATTTGTCGCATGAACTGTTCCATTCCTCAATGCTGTAAGCCTCTGAGTTTTAGAAGAAGGGATTGTAATATTAAAAAGTCATGTTTCTCATGCTTCTTTTTCATCTTTTCAGCATTTAGCCCCTGACGAAGAAAAAACTTCGAAACACCAGTGGTGTCGGGCATGCTAGCAGAGTGGATAGACTCTTGCTTCATCAAAAAGAGATAAGTGTATTTATGAGCAGATGAGCTTTTGGGACTTTTGCTCTATTGAAAAGAGATAAGTATATTGATTATCTCTAAGAAATTATTCTGAGTGAGAGAGCATGTGAAAAAAGTAAAAAGGAAAAGAAAAAAAGAAAAAACACTTTTTTCAAAAAGAAAGGTGGTTTAAACGGCCGTGGAATTTGAAAAGTGCAATTTAAAAACCTGCTTAAAAAATAAGCGGCAGTGTTTACCAAGGTTTTCAAAAAAAAAAAAAGGGTTACCCTATGATTGCATTATGAAAAGGGCAGCCAAATTGGCATTTGTACATAAAAGTTAAAAATGTCGTCAGGCAGAAGTGTGCATTAGCCCAGGTATGAGGGTATACCTTATTGAAATAACCATGAGGTTTATGTGACTTTCTTTTTGGAATATTGTTATTATTTAGTCACATTCTTTCCAGTTTTTTCAATTTTGAGTTTTTATAGCGTAATTCATGCCATCGCATGCTTTTAACATTAGAAATAACTACACATATGTTGCTGATGTTAAGCTGTGCAATATGCCTGAAATGGAATTTGTGATAAATATCATAAATTCTTTTTTGGGCAAGGAGAAGGGAGAGGGAGAGGGTGAGGGAGGCAGTGGCACACATAGTAGTCAACTATTTATACTTCTATAGGAGGGTACGCTAGTAATTCAAAGTGAGGTTTTGGTGGTGGTCTAGGGGTTTTGGGCCAGTTTTACATAAACAGTGAGAAGTATGAACAGCACAGTACACATCAGTGAAAATTTGACATGATTCTGAGTGAAGAATGTCACACAAAGATGAGGTTTCTACAATGTTCTCTCGCACTAACTTTATAGTACCATGATAGAGAGTGCATCATCCTAGGGCAAAACTACTATGAGAGCCTTATAAAGAAGCTCTTGCTCTCTCACTCTCTCTCTCTCATCAGGAACAGCCCAAAATAGGAAAATGCCTGTCTGGGCACTTCACTGCTTGCAAAGCAAAACATATTGAAAGCTGCAATAAATTTAACATGCATAGCAATAAAATACTTATGTGAAGCACTAAAATAGTGCACAGTACAGTAACTCTAAAATTATCATAGCCACACTAGGGATGTGCAGAGGGTACGGATTCGTCCGATTCGGTATTCGTATTCGTCGGTGGGCAAATTTGTTGCATTTGTCCAATGGCGCCCCCGATACGTTGATACATGCATTCATTTACTGGTTCCCATTAAAGTCAAAGGGGGAAGTATTTGCAGCCTATTTTTGGCTGCAGAATCGAGGTTTTCTTCTCAATTTTAATGAAACCTCTGGGGAGCAATCAACAGAACAACAAAAGAACTCCAAGGTACTTAGATTGTGGCAAAGTGGCACCAAAGTGGCATGAATAGCCTAAGGTACTTTAAAGGGGCAAAGGGGTACCAGGAGTGGCAAGAAGAGTGCTTTAATAGAGGTGCAAAGCAGCAGTGAGAGAGTGTCAAAAACACACCACAGCTTCAAAAGAGAGCACCGATAACAGATGCATGAACCCTCGAAGGCAGCATGATAGGCAAAGTGGCAAGAAAAGTGGCATCAACATCCTACAGCACAATGAAGGGGGAACATAGCAAGCAGAAAGACTAGCACCAACACACTGAGCAACTATGATAGTGGCCAGAACACCACAAGGAGTTGAGTGAGTCATCTGGTGTATGGCAGCAAGGCACAGATGCAGAGGGTAGATACAGGTTGGCTACACCCAGGGAGAGTTCCCTTTCCTTTCTACAGGAAAGGGCTCCCTAGAATGGGTTCACCCCTAGTGTGGGGCGTATCCTTTGGCGTCTAAGTGAGCTCTCACTGGTCTTTTAAAATCTGGTGGAGTTCGCAGATATACAAATGAGAATTTTCAAGGGTGAGGCGGAGTAGGTTTCCATCTAAACAGCGGTTCAACATGGGTCAGAGGGTAGCTACAGGCTGGCTACACCCGGGGAGAGTTCCCTTTCCTTTGAGCAGGAAAGAGCTCCCTAGAATGGGTTCGCCCCTAGAGTAGGGAGTTTCCATTGGCGTCTTGGCGTCTAGTGAGCCTGAGCAACTATGATAGTCGCCAGAACACCACAAGGAGTTGAGTGAGTCATCTGGTATATGGCAGCAAGGCACAGAGGCAGAGGGTATATACAGGTTGGCTACACCCAGGGAGAGTTCCCTTTCCTTTCTACAGGAAAGGGCTCCCTAGAATGGGTTCACCCCTAGTGTGGGGCGTTTCCTTTGGCGTCTAAATGAGCTCTCACTGGTCTTTTAAAATCTGGTGGAGTTCGCAGATATACAAATGAGAATTTTCAAGGCTGAGGCAGAGTAGGTTTCCATGTAAACAGCGGTTCAACATGGGTCAGAGGGTAGCTACAGGCTGGCTACACCCAGGGAGAGTTCCCTTTCCTATGAGCAGGAAAGGGCTTCCTTGGAATGGGTTGGCCCCTAGAGTGGGGGACGAGCCTTCAAAACGTGGCGACATGGTGCAGGGTGGCATGTGAACAGCGGTTCAACATGGGTCAACAGGTACTAAGAGATAGGCTCAACACCGGGGAGCGTTCCCTTTCTTTGAGCAGGAAAGGGCTTCCTGGAATGGATTTGCCCCTAGAGTGTATAATGGTACAAATTGTTAGGATTTAAGCATTTGCAAACAGATCATGACTTCATAAGCAAGACGGAGGAAGTTCTCTTCTCTGCCCTGAAACTAAAGAAAACTGTTTATTTTATTTAAGGATCCATGCTGTGAAGTAGGGATGTGAATCGTGTCCTCGATCGTCTTAACGATCGATTTCGGCTGGGAGGGGGAGGGAATCGTATTGTTGCCGTTTGGGGGGGTAAAATATCATGAAAAATCGTGAAAATCGTTAAAAAATCGAAAAAAATCGAAAAATCGAAAACCGGCACATTAAAACCCCCTAAAACCCACCCCCGACCCTTTAAATTAAATCCCCCACCCCCAAATAACTTAAATAACCTGCGGGTCCAGCGGCGGTCCGGAACGGCAGCGGTCCGGAACGGGCTCCTGCTCCTGCATCTTGTCGTCTTCGGCCGGCGCCATTTTCCAAAATGGCGCCGAAAAATGGCGGCGGCCATAGACGAAAAAGATTGGACGGCAGGAGGTCCTTCCGGACCCCCGCTGGACTTTTGGCAAGTCTCGTGGGGGTCAGGAGGCCCCCCACAAGCTGGCCAAAAGTTCCTGGAGGTCCAGCGGGGGTCAGGGAGCGATTTCCCGCCGCGAATCGTTTTCGTACGGAAAATGGCGCCGGCCATACGCGTATGGCCGGCGCCATTTTCCGTACGGAAAATGGCGCCGGCAGGAGATCGACTGCAGGAGGGTCGTTCAGCGAGGCGCCGGAACCCTCGCTGAACGACCTCCTGCAGTCGATCTCCTGCCGGCGCCATTTTCCGTACGAAAACGATTCGCGGCGGGAAATCGCTCCCTGACCCCCGCTGGACCTCCAGGAACTTTTGGCCAGCTTGTGGGGGGCCTCCTGACCCCCACGAGACTTGCCAAAAGTCCAGCGGGGGTCCGGAAGGACCTCCTGCCGTCCAATCTTTTTCGTCTATGGCCGCCGCCATTTTTCGGCGCCATTTGGAAAATGGCGCCGGCCGAAGACGACAAGATGCAGGAGCAGGAGCCCGTTCCGGACCGCTGCCGTTCCGGACCGCCGCTGGACCCGCAGGTTATTTAAGTTATTTGGGGGGGGTTCGGGAGGGTGGGGGATTTAATTTAAAGGGTCGGGGGTGGGTTTTAGGGGGTTTTAGTGTGCCGGCTCACGATTCTAACGATTTATAACGATAAATCGTTAGAATCTGTATTGTATTGTGTTCCATAACGGTTTAAGACGATATTAAAATTATCGGACGATAATTTTAATCGTCCTAAAACGATTCACATCCCTACTGTGAAGGATTACTAGTTTTAATTGCCAGAGACTGAGGTTTCCCTTTGCAACGAGAGTTCAGCCATTAGGACTGGACATAAGGCCTGGATGAACAGGCACAGCAGTTGAGGACAGAGGTCAATCCCACCTAGGGACATAAGGCCTGGACGAACAGGCACAGCAATCGAGGTCAAACCCTTTTATGAACATAAGGCCTGGACGAACAGGCACAGCAATCGAGATCAAACCCTTGTAGGGACATAAGGCCTGGATGAGCATCACAGCAGTCGAGGACAGAGATCAAGCCCACATAGGGACATAAGGCCTGGACAAACAGGCACAGCAATTGAGGACAGAGGTCAAACACTTGTGGGGACATAAGCCTGGACAAACAGGCACAGCAATCGAGGACAGAGGTCAAGCCCACGTATGGACATAAGGCCTGGATGAACAGGCACAGCAATTGAGGTCAAACCCTTGTAGGGACAAAAGTCCTGGATGGACAGGCACAGCAATAGAGGACACAGGTCAAGCCCATGTATGGACATAATAGAGGATTTCCTTTGTGCAGGTATGTTGTGGTTTTACCTGTCACTTCTTCCTGAACTGGTTCACTGCCAGAAGAAAATGGCATCATTACCATCAACTCTGGTGCCAGCCTTGGTCAGTGAGGGCTCATGATATCCCCTGTCATTGAAAAGACACGTTAACTGAGCACACTGGTTGGTGGATATGACAGATATCGCTGAGCCACTTTGGCTAGGTGTGGCCAGACAGTGGACTTGTGTGCCCAATATGCCAGCGGATCTCTCTGCATGTTCTCTGTTGGCTCTGAGAGATACCGTGTCACTGACAGCTGTACTGGTGTCTCCTTTGCTTGGGTGGGCTAAGAGTCACTCATGCCAGCTGCTTTCTCTCTCACCTGTCGCACAACAGATGAATCTTTATGGGCAACATGCCTTTAGCGTTCTGAAGTGGAGGAGGAGGAGGAAGAACTAGCTATCACTGACAGAGTGCTACTTCTGCTTGGGCTAGCACAACTCTCTGAAGTGCCTGCTGTTTCCACCTCTGCTTCATGCATAATCTGTCTTTGCCTATGGTGCTCCTGTTCACGGACTTTTGCTAACAGCAGGTCCTTCACCAATAAGAGACAATCGTACTGTAGGGCGAGTTTCCCTTTCACAGGGGGATCACAGACTGTGGTGAGCATGTATGTGTTCTGTTCTGTTAAATGCCTTCATCTCTCTTCCACCTGCTGCTGCAAAATGTCCAGACAATGCAGCACCTCAACTGTCATTCCCTCTTCCTGTTTAAAGACCTCCAAATGTTCATCCAGGAAATTAACTATAGGGATGATGTCAGCTGCTCCGTGACATCCTTGAAGGGCTGCAGGAATTTTACCAGCTGACTCATGACTAACCAATCATGATGCCCTAGGGGATTCTGCACACCTATGTCCATTGTACCAGAAAGTTCATGAAGGGGTATATGAAGCTCCATTAACCTCTCAAGCATCATAAAGATTTAATTCCACCGGGTGGCAATGTCTTGAATGAGACGCTTGTGAGGCATCTCCAAATCAGTCTGCTTTTGTCGGAGAACATGCCTCGCCTTCACACTTCTGTGGAAGTGTGCTGCTATGTTCCTGCACTTCTGTATTAACCTATGCAGGTATTCATTCTCTTTGTCATTTGAATCCAACCCCAGAGCTGACTTCACTACAAGGTGCAGAGTGTGTGCAAAACATCGGATGATCTTAAAACATCCGTCGTTTATTGCCTTAACCATGTTTGCACCATTGTCTGTGACAAAGAACCCTGCCTGAGGATTCCTGTCTTGCTGGTGTAGGTGCCAGCCCTCCAGCATCTGTATGATCCATGCTAGAATATTGGCTGCAGTATGGGCCTGGTCTGTCAGGTGGATGTGCAGTAAAGCCCACCTCCACCCTGATACTTGTTCAGTAATAGAGCTGCTGCCTGCCCCTGCCTCAGTCAGGTCCCACAAGTGTGCTGTCAGAGAGAGGTAAGAGTGTGGAGCATTCATGGCAGTCCAGATATCACAGGTGAAATGCACTCTCCTCTCTGCCTTAGCTAGCAGCGCTTGCATGCGACTGTGACACTGCTTGTACAGGATGGGGATGACCTTTCTGCTAAATGTGGTTCTGGAGGGGACTTTGTAATTTGGAACTATGACCTTCAGAAAACGCTTGAAACCTACATTCTCCACTAACTGCAAGGGCTGGTCATCAAGGGCAATCATTTCCCCAATGCTCCTGGTTACAACCTTTTGATGCTGCCTGCCTCCTACCCCAGGATAGCATTACCACACTCCACCCCATTTCCTCCATGGTGGGTTGTCGCTTCTGCCACATTTCAGGGGGTTGCTGGCCTGCCACCTGACTGCTAGAAGGTGATGAGGGTGTGGGCTGACTCTGCTGCTTTTGAACCACTTTACGCTGCTTGGAAGGGGTCCCCTGACTGGTACTGCCATCATCTCCAGATGGCAGTACTGTTGTTGGGTGTTGCCTCTTCATCTGATGTGTCATGCCAAAATTAGATAGATGTCCCATTTGCTTGCCTCTGCTAATAGCCCTGCCACAGTAATTATACCGAGCAAAATGTGGGTCATCCGTCACTTTAAAGTGGCTCCAGATCGCAGATGTCTTTCATGATTCTCCCTTCTCTAAAGCCTTGGGGGTGGATGCTGGCACTGGAGCTAAAGTAGTGGGTGCACCCTCAGAAGCAATGCCAGGGGCCGCAGTCACCCTCTGTGCCTGTGCTGACTGCTCTTCCTCCTCCTCATCAGTTTTATCTCTCCCCTGCTGCAAGGAAGTGAAGGCTAAGACAGGACTAACTGATCCTCCTAAAGCTTCGTCAGCTATTACTTCTTCCGTTTCTGATGAGAATCCCACACAAGATTATTCTTCATCTGAATCAGAAGCAAACAGTGACTGCACTACATTGTCAACGCTAAGTTTTAGTCGATACTTCTGTCCCCCTGCTGCTTTTGGGTGTCGATATTTTGTCTGGCATGACTCAGCCTCCCCTTCCCTCACCTCCAAAACTACAGGGTCAGAAACAGGTGGTGGTGATGGCGATGCATCATGGTCAGATTTCATTTTTTTCTGGATGGAACTGCCTGCCCCTCCAAAGAGTTTAGATTTCAACAGGTCCCTTTTTAACTTTAATGGGGGACTGGCACTAGTGCTTTTTGAAGTGCCTCCTCTGCCAGTCCCAATCACTCGACCTCATCTAGCTTTCCCTGACATTATGGATTTAATGTCACTGCCTAGTGCCTACTAGCTGCCCACTGTCACAGTGCTTTGCTTTGCACTAATGTAACGTGTGTGGTTTACACACACACACACAGCTTGCTTGTAAGCACAAAAGAGGCAGACTAGGGATTTCACTGCACAGACTGTCCCAATAATAAAATTCAGTCTGTTAAACTACCTACTGCCCACTGTCACAGTGCCTTGCTATGCACTAATGTAATGTGTGTGGTGTGCACACACACACAGCTTGCTTGTAAGCACAAAAGAGGCAGACTGGGGATTTCACTGCACAGACTGTCCCAATAATAAAGTTCAGTCTATTAAACTACCTACTGCCCACTGTCACAGTGCCTTGCTATGCACTAATGTAATGTGTGTGGTGTGCACACACACACAGCTTGCTTGTAAGCACAAAAGAGGCAGACTGGGGATTTCACTGCACAGACTGTCCCAATAATAAAGTTCAGTCTGCTAAACTGCCAGCCCATTGAAGCCCAGTGCACAGAGAGACTGACAGGCCGATACAGTACAGAGCGCTCTGATGGAGCACACTGTTAGCTGGCATTTGGATGCGCATTTTGGACATGCTAGGTTTACCCCTTATTCAGTAAGTGGTAATAGCATGTCCAAAATGTGCGTCGAACCCCCCCAAACCTAATAGCACCCGCAACATGCAAATGCATGTTGATGGCCCTATTAGGCATTCCGGCGCGATTCAGAAAGCAAAATGTGCAGCCAAGCCACACATTTTGCTTTCAGAAATTAGTGCCTACCCAAAGGTAAGCTCTAGTTTCTGCCGGCACCAGGAAAATGCACAGAAAAGCAGTAAAAACTGCTCTTCTGTGCACCCTCTGACTTAATATCTTGGCGATATTAAGTCGGAGGTCCCAAAAGTTTAAGAAAGTAAAAAATTTAAAAAAAATGTAAAATGTGAAATGGGCCCATGGCCGGCAGGTCGAAAACCGGACGCTCAATTTAGCCGGTGTCTGTTTTCCAAACCCATGGCTGTCAGCGGGCTCGAGAACCGATGCCAGCAAAATTGAGCGTCCGCTGTCAAACCCGCTGACATCCGCCGCTTCCATCAAAAAAGAGGCACTAGGGACGCACTAGTGTCCCTAGCACCTCTTTTTACCACCAGCCCTAATTAAAATAAATTAAAATACTGAATCGCGTGCACAGGAGAGTGGCCTGTGCGTGCGCCGGGAGAACGGGCGCTCGCCCGCTCTCCCGCATTTTTACTGTATCGGCCCGTGAGTGAGTTGAATTAAACAAACTCAGTTTAAAAAAGCTGGAATTGTTGGCACAGCAGGAAAATCGATGAAATATATTTTCCAATGGAAATTCCAGCAAACTAGCTAAAAATTGAATATATCTCTCCCAGCCACAACACCCAAATAGTGCTTGCAGCCTAGCCCAGAGGGTGAATTAAACAAAATGGCACTGTTAGCAGCTTCTCTCCCTGGCCCAGAGAGACCGTCTCAGATCACCTAAATAAACTGCTTAAAAAACAAACAGGGCTAGCTGGCACAGGCACTGCAGCCAAATAAATAATAAATATCTTTTTCTCTTGAGTAACTAGCCTAGCTAGCAATTCAATACAGATTTCTGAACTCAGACTAGTTCTGAGTGTAGCCCCCTTCCACAAAGTCCACCTCCCCACACCACCCCTGCAAAGAAAGTGTGTGGCATGCCGCATGCTTAAGTATATATAGCGCTGTGTCATCAGGAAAATTGTCACCGAGCACTGAATGACATCGCGATTGGCTGCATTCAGTGCATTTCACAAAATGTTATCACTGATACCCTGCATTCCGGTATCCATGCCAACCTGTCTGACCCACTCTGACAGGGCTGTGAGGTCACTGATGACTCACAGGAAAGGTCTGATTTTTGGCTCTGGATACACCCAAATGGCATCCTCCAATTGCAAATGGCGGCGAAGAAAAGCGTGCGCTGCCAAACAGATGAAATGGATGATACGTTATATTCGTGGGGAGTCATGATACATTTCACTTCCCCACGAATACAACGAATAGGGACATATATGTTGCGGATTGCCAATACGTCGAAAACAAATGCACACCCCTAAGCCACACCCCTTTTCCTTTTGCGGGTGTTATTCATGCGAAATGTATAGCATTTTGATGAATCTAGGCCTAAGTGGGCAAAAAGTAACATGGAGATTAGAGACAATCTCAGTGATCTCATACTGAGAAACTGATTCCAAATTTTCCCATAAATTAGATTCAGGCAAATGAGTACAAGGCATGTCATCAGTACTATTATTGAAGATTTTTACCAAGAATTTCAGTTTTTCAGAAAGTACCACACATTTCTGGAGGAAGGACATGGAAGCTCAGAAGAAACTAAAACAGTTAAAGTATTGTTATTTTGTTTTTGTTTCTTTAGTCAAAACATCTTTTGCTTGCATTTTAAGTTCATAAACCACAATGATACTTTGTGGCTTTGCAGCATTAGAGTGAAAGTATAAATTAAAAATAAAATAAAAGTTTTGAAACATGAAATAAATAACTCCTTTGGGCAATTAGGACATTTATTGATTAGACTACAATAATAAAGTTTTTTTTACAGGAATCAATTTTATTCCTGTAATTACTTAAAGCAGTACAATATTCATCCAAGTTGGCAAGCGAAGGATGTCTCTGCCACAGACATTCAGGATGTCAAAGTTGACTATTAAATTAAATTTAGGTCCATCGATAAACATGGTACTGATTAATTATGTGTCACTGTTCTACTTTTAAGAGCGGTTATAGTGAATGTAAGATTTATCTCAAAAGAAATAAAAAAGTCATCTGACCAGGGTATTGGTTCATGTCTAAAATCAAAATTCTGAGAGGATAGTTATTCAAATTTAGATGGATAACTGTAAAGGAAAGCTTAGAGCATTCTGGGGGTGGGCAATAGGTATTTCTTGGTGGAGTGGAGTTAGCTAGTTAAGTTAGTCTGCTAACTCTGGCAGCACTGTAGGGCAGGTGTAAAGTTAGCCGGATACACTTTTCTGTCTAACTTTAAGATAGCCGGGTAAATTCAGCAATGCAGCTGCGCTGATGAATATCCCAGTTAGCTGGATAGGTGTAGCTGACTAACTTAACTAGCCACTCATCAACTGAATATTGATACCTGAGTGGTTTACCAGTCATCATGAAGGAAGACTCGAGCAAGCTTATGACCACAACAATGTATTGAGGCATTTATCATTTGTGACATTGCATTTAAAACAGTATTAAAAGAGTTGGACAAAGGGAGCAAATCAGGGTGAAGACTAAAATCACTTGAAGCCAATACATTTTTACAATTTGCCTGATTTTTTTTTCTTTCTTTTAATGCAAAGTAGAGAGGTGCAGATTAAGAGAATCTGGAGGAAAATAAATCAAGCTAACACCTCAATTCTCAGATAGTAAGGTAAGGGACTCAAAATTAGGAACAATCTCTGTGTTTAATTCTTTTAAATTAAGAGAGCATTTTGCTGCAATATGCATCCTCCTCCTCCTCTATCAGGACTTAGTTTCAAAAAAAATGTATTGTGAGCCAACTGAGGATGGTTGAACAAAACAATATCTGAATCTAAAAGCCAGGCTTCTGTTATACATAATGAATCAGGAGATGTAGAAGACAAGGCAAAAATTACAGGGAGCTTCTTTCTGACAACTCTACTATTAAGCAACCACTAGATAAAGTCTCTACTGAATAATTTGGAATTTCAGTGAGACATCTAGCAAGAAGGGAGGCATAACGAGAAAAATGGAGAGAAAGATCTCTATATCGACCTTGACTCAGGATAACCTGTATAAATTGACTCGCTTATAGTATGGAAAAGAAAAATGCGATGAACTAGAATACAGACCTACCAAATTTGGTATTAAACTCATAGCACACATGAAGAACCCATGAAGGAGTGCACAAAGGAGCTCCTTTGTCACACACCACCTATAGCATCGCTGTGGGATTTAAAAATGGTGCTGAAATTATGTCATTGGCGGGTGTGACAATCACAATGATCTCTAGAAGTCAGTGGTGCCACAATAGCGATGACAGTCAGAGGATTTTAAAGACTCAGTCCAGATAGTATCAGGTTCTGCTGACCTGGTGGATTGATCAGACAGGGAAATGCAATTGAGACACAGTTCTTGACTACGGCATCACTGCGGGATTTAAATATGGCACCAACACGATGTCATCAGAGGGTGTGGCAATCATGGCAATCCCTGGAAGGCAGCAA
The DNA here is from genome assembly GCF_901001135.1 of Rhinatrema bivittatum. Taxonomy (NCBI): domain Eukaryota; kingdom Metazoa; phylum Chordata; class Amphibia; order Gymnophiona; family Rhinatrematidae; genus Rhinatrema; species Rhinatrema bivittatum. Next base: position 315,361,490 of record NC_042615.1, on the reverse strand, counting down.
TGCCACAGAAGTGACAACAGCCATAGAATGGTAAATGTCAGTGATGATGACAGCCAGATGATGTTAAATGTCAGCGGTCCAAGATGGTATCAAGGACTGCTGACATTTGCAAAAAATGTGCAAAAAAAATACAAGACAGCCATTCAACTGGCATACAAAGTATCTCCAAACATTTTGAACTAGCAAAGAATCAGAGAAACTATTTTAGCTAATGAAGAAACTGTCCAGACTTGACTACATGGTACCTAATTCCTCCATGGAGGGCACCTCATCAAGGGACTTCACTAAATTCTTCAATTCAAAAATTGAAGTTATTTGCTCTGCCCACTTGTTATCACACCTTCCCTCTCTCCTCCCACTGGCCTATGCAATAAATATACCCCCTGCTACTCCTTCTCCAACTTCAATTAGATCTATTCAATTTCCCTGGACTCCATCCCACTTTCTGACCAGGATGATCACCCCCAAAGAGGTAAAAAATGTCTTTCAAAGGGTCAGCCAGTCCCCTTTCTCTTTAGACCCCATAACTCTCAAATTCAACTGTGACCTGAGACTAGACCTAGCCCCCTAGCTAACCACTATAATCAATGCTATGCGAATCTAAGGAGACCTGCTGCCCTACTTAAAAAGTCTGAAAGAAAGGCACCAACCCCAGAATAATTAATCACAATTGCCCTGTTTCCAGCGTTTTCATATACAAGCTAAACTAGTCTACTTTCAACTGTAACTTCCTAGAGGAGTCCAGCATCATCCACCTTTACCAATCTGGTTTCAGAAAAGGCCAAATAACAGAATCTGTCCTGTTAGCTTTAACCAACTGCATTCACCCACATGTTGACCAAGGTGATGACTCTGTCCCAGTACTATTAGACTTTTCCTTTGTATTCAACACTGTCAACCACCCGCTACCTAAGACAACGCTTGAGAGACATCGGTATTGAGGGTTCTGCTCGTGAATGCTTCAGATCATTCATGACTAATGGGCCAACAAAACCTTCACACCTAAGGATCTTATCTGTGGAGTTTCCAGGGGTTCAGTGCTTTTCCAATCCTCTTCAACATATAAATCCACTCAATCTGTGGCCTCATCCAGTCTTTAAACATCAACTATCATATATTTGCTGATGATATACAGCTTTGTTCAAATTAGGTACTGACCAAACTGTTGCTACTGCTAAACTCATTGATTGTCTCTCAGCAGCAGCAGCACTATAGCTTAAATTGACAAGAGTGTTCTCTATTAACTTTACTTGTCAGGGAACTCCTTACATCCTAAAGACTTTATATTTAATCTGGGGGTACAATTTTACAAGAATCTCCCAATGGAAAGCCACATATCAGCTATTGCAGATATCTCTTTAATGCACCTAGCCAGATTTATCAACTGCATAACTACTTTGAGAAATTCAACCTAGCTGCCATCATACACTCACTGATAACCAACTGCATCAATTACTGTAACTCTCTTTTCTATGGTATCACACAATATAATCTTAAATGCCTCCAACTGTTTGGGTATAGCAGCTAGATTTTTGGTAGGGACCAAATCAGATGACTATGTACTTCCAATTTTGTGTCAGCAACTTTACTTTCAGGCCGATACAGTAAAGCGCGGCTGCAGTTACCCCGTTTCTAACCCGCTGTGTACTCACAATTTGGCTGCGTAAGTCTAACCCGCGATTCACTATCTGTTTTTACCGATCCTTACAGCTTCTTTTACTTGACGCGTATCCCTTTCCACCCGTGGCATGTATATGTATGTAAACGATCCGATTAGATATTTCCTCCCATACAGTAATGTGCGCCACGACTATCTCCTTTTTAACCTGCTATCTTGCCGCGTCTTTTACCTGCTAATTTACCGCTTACCCTGACCCTGGCGTTAGTGTGGCGGTAAATTACAAAATTTCACACGAAATTTCACACGAAAATCCACAGTCCCAAACCAAACCAACCCAATCCAAGCGTCAGGCAAGCCCCAGCAGAGAGAGATGAAATTTCACAGTCCCAGACCAAACCAACCCAATCCAAGCCCCAGCAGAGAGAGACGAAATTTCACAGTCCCAAACCAAACCAAACCAACCCAATCCAAGCCCCAGCAGAGAGAGATGAAATTTCACAGTCCCGAGCAAACTTTCCCCAGCGCCCGTTCACCTGCCCTGGCCGCAGCCATGCAAGCCCCCAGCAGCACGTATTCACCTTCGCCGGCGGGGCTGCTGGAAGCCGCCTCGCATGGGGAGCGCCCGATCCGCCCCGGGCTGCTGAAGCCGCTCTCTCTCGACGCCCTTCTACTGCTGCTGCTGGGAGCTTGCGTGGCCGCGGCCAGGGCAGGTGAGCAGGGGCTGGGGGAAAGTTTGCCCGGGACTGTGAAATTTCATCTCTCTCTGCTGGGGCTTGGATTGGGTTGGTTTGGTTTGGGACTGTCTCCCATGATTATATATATATATATATTTGTATCGTTATTTATCCTTCGCCTGCTAAGTGCGCCCCAATGTATTAGTTGATGTTAATTATTTACTGGTTTTAATTTATATCCGTTATGTTCCATTCTAAATTGTTTGGATTGTAAAGCTTGTTGCTGAATTATTGTTCATTGTGAACCGAGGTGATGTTTTCTAACGTGCCGCGGTATATAAAAAATCCTTAAATAAAATAAATAAAATAAAATAAATTAACCCCATGCATGTTTTTCTTCATTTCCATGCTTTAGTCTATAGGGGTCCACATTGTTTATCCCATTCCCCTTTGAAATCATTCCAGGCATCCCCCACCCCCACCCTCTCCATGAAGAAATATTTCCTGATGTTGGTTCTGACTCTGAGTCACCCTCCCTGGAATTTCATTTCATGACTCCTTGCTCTACTAATTCCTTTCCAACAGAGAAGGTTTGTTGATTGTGTATCATTAAAACCTTTCAGGTATCTGAAGGTCTTTATCATATCTCCCCTGCATCTCCTCTCTTCCATGGTATACATATTTAGGTCCTTCAACCTCTCCTCATAAGTCATATGATAGAGACTAGGGGTGTGCATTCGTTTTGAACTTAAATGTAAAACGCAACTTTTTTTTTTTTAACTTAAAAAAGTGATGAGGCGAAAACGATCGGATTTCCAACTTATTCAACATAGCTATGTTGAATACGTTGGAAATCGCGATTGTTGATCCTAAATAAAAATTTAAACCCCTCACCCTCCTTAATCCCTCCCCCAAGACTTACCAAAACTCCCTGGTGGTCCAGCGGGGAGTCAGGATGCCATTTCTGAACTCCTTTGCGAGGAGCACGTGACGTCGGCGTCACGTCGGAGTGACGCGGCGTCACGTGATTCCCCGTGCGTTCGCTCCGGGACCCTCGTTGCACCCAAAAGGAACTTTTGGCCAGCTTGGGGGGGCCTCCTGACCCCCCCCAATCCTCCTGACCCCCCCCCCCAAGCTGGCCAAAAGTTCCTTTTGGGTGCAACGAGGGTCCCAGAGCGAACGCTCGGGGAATCACGTGACGCCGCGTCACTCCGACGTGACGCCGACGTCACTTGCTCCTCGCAAAGGAGTTCAGAAATGGCGTCCTGACTCCCTGCTGGACCACCAGGGAGTTTTGGTAAGTCTTGGAGGGGGGGTGATTAAGGAGGGTGAGGGGTTTAAATTTTTATTTGCACGTATGGACATAGACTCAACTTATGGAATTCTCCATATGTCCATATTGACCGAAATTGACCCCCCCTTTCGACTTATGGACTTATGAACATAAACTTTTGCTCTGCACATCCCTAATAGAGACCCCCCACCATTTTTGTCAGCCTCCATCATGTCTGTGTCCCTTTCGAGATACAGTCTCCAGAACTAAACACAATACTCCAGGTGAAGCCTCACCAAGGACTTGTACAAGGGCATTATCACCTCCTTTCTTACTGTTTATTCTTCTCTATACAGCCCAGCTGTTATTGATCTGAAGCTACAAGTTGCTAGAGTTAGCAGTCTGTTATAGATCTGATGCCTGATGGGCGGAGCAATCAGATAGGAGTAGCAATCTGTTAGGAATCTGATGTTAGTTAAACTGCGGGCTCCTGAAGAGGGAGGAGTTAGCAATCTTGTTAGGAAAGCTCTGTGTAGAGCTGAGAGTAGCAACCTGTAATTCTGATATAGTAGTGGGTGGATCCCTGGGTCGGTGGCAGATGACCACGCCCCCTGGAGGATATCCCGAGAGGGATCACCGGCTAGGCTTGAGTATGGAGACAGACACACAGTTCTTTTATTAAACAGGTTTTTAAAACCACCAGAGGTGGCAGTAGTGAGCTGATATGCCCGGCAGGGCTGTAGTCCCTCAGGTACTGGAACAGAGATCCAGGATGGCTGAGTGTTGAGAAACTGTAAAAAGTGAGTAGGCAGAGTAGACAGAGTTCATGAACAGAACTAGATGACAAAACTCATGTAAGGTCTCAAGGAAGCTCAGTAGCTGGAAAGGTGTAGGCCCTCGAGGAGCGAGTACCTGGTTCCAGGGAAAGCTCTGAGAGAGCGATGGTAACTCACAATTGTTTGTAGCAGTGATAGCTTCCAAGCAGTAGAGAATCTTCAAAATGTCCAGGAACATGGGCCCTCGAGGAGCGAGTACCAGTTCCTATCTGTAATCTGAAAGTAAAGAAAAGAGTGAGGCCCCCGAGGAGCGGGTACCTCTGGGAAGTCCGAGGAGGCAGAGTAGCTTGGATAGCCAAAGCGAGTCCTTAGCGAATCCTTGACAAATCCTTGCTAACTCAGTTAGTTAGCGATAACACCAGCATTCTTCTAGCTTTACCTATCACCTTGTCACATTACTTCACTGTCTTCAGATCACTAGACACTATCACCCCAAGGTCCCTCTCTTGCTCCATGCACAGCAGCCCTTCACCCCCCATCACATACAGCTCTTTTGGATTACCACACCCCAGATGCATGACTCTGCGCTTTTTGGAAGTGACTCCCAGCTGCCATATCTTCGACCACCGTTCAAGCTTCCTTAAATCACAACTCATTCACTCTACTCCTTCTGGCATGTCCACTCTGTTGTAGATCTTAATATCATCTGCAAATAGACACATTTTACCTTCTATCCCTTCTGCAATGTCGCTCACAAAGATATTGAACAGAACTTTGATTGCTGCCATACCGACATCCACCTCCAACAATTCATAACGTCCCCTCCTGCAGCTGCCCCTTAACATAACCAATCTTCCACCTATCTAACACCTTAAAATAGAAACAAATAAATTTTAACTAGCTTCCTAAAATTAAGTAATATAATTCATTCCTCACCAACCAAGGCAAATTATTCCAAATCTGGGGTGCCACTGATGTAATGGTGTGTTTTGAGATCCACTAAGAGCTAAATTTGAAACAATATGGGATTTCTAAATGAACCTTCTATGGAGCCTGAAATAACTGAAATGGGTCATGCCATGATATTTTACCTGCTAAATATCCAGTACCATTGTTACGGAGAGTTCAAAAGACTAAAAATAATAACTTGAATGTTGCTTTTTTTGCAATAGGAAGTCAATGTAGTGAGACTCAACCCTTCCTGGTTCTCCCATACACAAACCTTGCAGCATTTTTCTGAATTTGCTGTAATTATTTTGTCAACTAAACAGGTAATCCTACTAACAGCCTATTACAATAGGCTAGATTTCCAAATTATCCCTATCAACTGAAAAGCAGGTTGTTAATGCAAAAAAACCCACACTTTGAAATGTAGGTATGCCAATGCCAGAAGTCTAAGAAATAAGATGGGAGAGTTAGAGTGTATAGCAGTAAAAGTTGATATTGACATAATTGGCATCACAGAGACCTGGTGGAAGGAGGATAACCAATGGGACAGTGCTATATCAGGGTGCAAATTATATTGCAATGATAGGGAGGATCAACTTGGTGGGGGTGTGGCACTTTATGTCCGGGAGGTTAAAGAGTCTAACAGTATAAAGATCATATAAGAGACTAAATGCTCAATAGAATCTATTAGGGATGTGAATCGTATTTCTGATGTTTGAAAATATCGTACGATATTTTCAAAGTCGTCAGAAATCGGGGGCTCCCCGAAACCGATAGGAAAACCCCACAAAATCGTTCATGGGGTTCTCTTATCGTTTTGGGGGAGGGTGGGAAAAACGGCACACAAAAACAATCCCTAAACCCACCCTGACCCTTTAAAACATCTCCCTTAGCTTCCCCCACCCTCCCAACCCCCCAAAAACATTTTAAATTACCTGGTGGTCCAGTGGTGGTCCCGGGAGTGATCTCCCACTCTCGGGCCGTCAACTGCCACTAATAAAAATGGCGCTGATGGCCCTTTGTTCTTTACCATGTGACAGGGTATCCGTGCCATTGGCCGCCCCCTGTCACATGGTAGGAGTAATGGACGGCCGGCACCATCTTTAAAAATGGCGCAGGCCATCCAGTGCTCCTACCATGTGACAGGGGCCGGCCAATGGCACGGATACCCTGTCACATGGTAAGGGCTAAGGGGACATCGGCACCATTTTTATTAGTGGCAGCCGACGGCCTGAGAGCGGGAGATTGCTCCCGGGAACACTACTGGACCACCAGGTAATTTAAAACATTTTTTAGGGGGGTCTAGAGGGTGGGAGAAGCTAAGGGAGCTGGTTTGAAGTGTCGGGGTGGGTTTTTTGTTTATCGGCTCGGGCGCAGCCGATAAAAAAAATCCGATCGGGCCGCACGAAAAATAATTCATGATATGAATCGGAACCGGAATCGGAACTGATTCCGGTTCCGATTCACATCTCTAGAATCTATATGGGTATAAATCCCATGTGTTTTGGATAAGAGTATAATGATAGGCGTATATACCATACACCTGGACAAAATGGTCAGACAGATGATGAAATGCTAAGAGAAATCAGGGAAGCTAACCAATTTGGCAGTGCAGTAAAAATGGGAGATTTCAATTACCCTAATATTGACTGGGTAAATGTAACATCAGGACTTGCTAGAGACAAAGTTCCAGGATGGAATAAAAGACTGCTTTATGGAGCAATTGGTTCAGGAACCAATCAGAGAGGGATCTATTTTAGATTTAATTCTTAGTGGAATGCAGGATTTGGTGAGAGAGGTAATGGTGGTGGGGCCATTTGGCAATAGTGATCATAACATGATCAAATTTAAACTAATAACTGGAAGGGGGACAATAAGTAAAGCTACAGCTCTAACATAAATTTTCAAAAGGGAAACTGATAAAAAGAGGAAAATAGGAAAAATTGAAAGGTGCAGCTGCAAAGGTTAAAAGTGTTCAACAGGCTTGGACATTGTTTAAAAATACAATCCTAGACATGCAATCCAGATGCATTCCATGCATTAAGAAAGGTGGAAGGAAGGAAAAATGATTACTGGCATGTTAAAAGGTGAGTTGAAAGAAGCTATTTTAGCCTAAAAAATCCATCAAAAATTAGAAGAAGGATCCATCTGAAGAAAATAGGAAAAAGCATAAGCATTGTCAAGTTAAGTGTAAAACATTGATAAAACAGGCAAAGAGAGAATTTGAAATGAAGTTGGCCATAGAGGCAAAAACTCATTAAAAACTTTTAAAAATATATCCAAAGCAAGAAACCTGTGAGGGTGTTGTTTGGACCATTAGATGACCGAGGGGTTAAAGAGGCTCTTAGGGAAGATAAGGCCATTGCAGAAAGACTAAATGAATTCTTTGCTTCCGTGTTTACTAATGAGGATGTTTGGGAGATACCAGTTCCGGAGATGGTTTTCAAGGGTGATGAGTCAGACGAAGTGAACCAAATCACTGTGAACCTGGAAGATATAGTAGGCCAGAATGACAAACTTAAGAGTAGAAAATTACCTGGACTGGATGGTATGTATCCTAGGGTACTGAAGAAACTCAAAAATGAAATTTCTGATCTATTAGTTAAAATTTGTAACCTATCATTAAAATCATCCATTGTACCTGAAGACTGGAGCGTGACCAATATAACCCCAATATTTAAAATGGGCTCCAGGGGCGATCCGGGAAACTATAGACCAGTGAGCCTGACTTCAAAGCCAGGAAAAATAGTGGAAACTATTCTAAAGATCAAAATCATAGAGCATATAGAAAGACATGGTTTAATGGAACAAAGTCAACATGGATTTACCCAAGGGAAGTCTTGCCTAACAAATCAGCTTCATTTTTTTGAAGGGGTTAACAAACATGTGGATAAAGGTGAAGCGGTAGATGTAGTGTATTTAGATTTTCAGAAGGTGTTTGACAAAGTCCCTCATGAGAGGTTTCTAAGAAAACTAAAAAACGTGGGATAGGAGGCGATATCCTTTCATGGATTGCAAACTGGTTAAAAGACAGGAAACAGTGTAGGATTAAATGGCAATTTTCTCAGTGGAAAAGGGTAAACAGTGGAGTGCCTCAGGGATCTGTACTTGGACTGATGCTTTTCAATATGTTTATAAATGATCTGGAAAGGAATACGACGAGTGAGGTTATCAAATTTGCGGAGGTCCAATTTGGATTTTTGATCCCTGAAGCCTATCAAAAAGCTCCGAAATCAATGGCAATGGGTAGCAGTCTTTTAGGGTGATCTCATTTAGGCCTCGGTAATCGATGCAGGGATGGAGTGAGTCGTCTTTTTTCCCTAAAAAGAAAAAAACCCGCTCCCACAGGAGACTTGGAGGGCCGAATGAAGTCTTTAGACAGGTTCTCGTGGATGTACTCTGACATGGCCTGAGTCTGTTAGTGAAAATGGGTAGGTCCTACCCCTAGGAGGCTTCATGTTGGGCAATAAGTTGATTGAACAATCGTAGGAACGATGTGGGGGTAAGGGGTCTGCGGCCTTTTTGGAGAACTCATCAGTATATGAAGATTATTGCGGAGGAAGACCGGGAGGAGAAAGTGAAGCACTCAGGCATTGCAGGGGCGAGACGGACTCCAAACAGTTGTCATGGCAGGAAGAACCCCAGCAAGAGAGTTGTAAGGTAGCCTAGTCAAACTGCAGGGTGTGCTGCTGTAACCACAATAGTCACAGGACAACAGGAGATATGGATTTGTCCAGAATGTGGAATTAAATGGTTTCTACGTGTAGTGACCCCATGCAGAGCCGAACAGGAACCCTGGTATGATTGACCTCACCAGGTAGTGGCTCTCCATGGATGGACGAGAGAAGTAAGGGCACTGGGGATGGCAGGGATCTAGAGATGCTCAATCAATTGTTTTAAAATATAATTCCCAACAGCCCCAGAGTCCACTAAAGCCAGAGTGTGGAACTCATGATTGTCCAGCCTGATGGAGATGGGTAATGTCAGAGGAGAAGGCGAAGTCAGGCCTAAGCAGTCCTGCTGAACCTAGGCCTGGGAGTTTCCCGGACAGACTGGACACAAGGCTATGGTATGTCCAGATTTGCTGCAGTACAAAGACCGGATTGCTGGCGACGGCGTTGTTCCTTGGGGGAAAGTCTGCTCTAACCCATGTACATTGGCTCATCTTCTGCTTTGCTCTGGGCTACATTCAGTCTGGGTGAAGATGAACATCGAATATGGGGTGAGCTTGGCGTAGATTTTCTAGATTCTCTAGACTCCTATGAGCATTCCTGCAGGCAGCAGTCGATGCGACTGGCAAGGTCTATCAAAGAGTCCAAGGATGCAGGCAATTTACAAGCTGCCAATTCATCTTTGATCCGGGGGTGCAGTTCTTCAAGAAAAATGGATTGTAAACAATCTGGATCCCAGAGAAGCTCAGATGAAAGGGTCCTGAATTCTATGACGTAGTCAGTTAATGGCTGGGAGCCCTGTTAGAGATGGAGAAGAGAGGCCCCGGAAATGGATCTTCTGCCAGGGTCGTTGAAGAAGGAGCGAAATAAGACAAGAAATCCGGGCAGATCTCAAAGAATTGGGTCAGCACACTCCAAGAGGGGTGACACCCAGGCCAAGGCCTTAAATCCAGAAGGGAAAAGATGTAGGTAGTCTTGGTGATCACATCTGGGAAGTAAGCCAGTTGCAGTCAGAAGTGCATGTTACATTAATTCAGGAAACCCCTGCACATAAGAGAGGGTTCCCTGAAAAGCGGAGGTGCCGGCAAAGGCAAGGTAGGCTGAAGGACCGGCATAGAGGTGGAAGGGTTGAGCTTGGTAGACATCGTGGCAGCAGTCACAGTGGATTCTAAGCGAGTGCTCAAGTTATCAATGGCTGCTGCTAACGTTTCCAGGAACCTTTGTTGCTCACTGATTCTTTGTGCCAGGTCAGGGATGGCCTGGATAGCTGAAACCTCTGCTGGGTCCATGGACTTGGCAATCTGTTAGGATTTGTGGGTTTCGTGGACCCTTGGCCCAAGGTGAGGGTTGATGCCCCACAGATCCTCACCGTCGGGAGCTGAGGTCAGCTGCAGTAGGGCACACGGTAGTAGTGGTAGAGAGATGGATGTCCTGCTCACTTATAGAGTGGTAGAGAGATGGATGTCCTGCTCACTTATAGAGATGGATGTCCTGCTCACTTATAGAGACATCCATCTCTATAAGTCCCTGCGATCACACGTGATCGCAGGGACTTATAGAGAGAGTACTGTGAGGGGTCCCAAGGAGCGGGACAAGAGTCACAGTTCGGAGGGGACACCCAGTACTCAGGCATAACTGGAGATGCAAGTACCAGAGCTGGAGCCTCTAGCAGAGAAGTGCTAGGCAGGCCCCGAGGAGCGGGGAATGCAAGACAGGAAATTCTGGAGAAATACAGGAGAGACTGCTCTGAGGGGGACAGTGTAGAGAGAGAGAGAGGCTCTGGTGTGATGTTGTAGGCTGACCTGAGGAGCGGGGAAGCCCGTCGAATCTCCGAGCAGCAAGGTTGTGCACGATGGAATCTCTGGTAGGGAAATGTATGCATAGCCCCGGGGAGTGGGGAGCCCAAGTACAGTCACTGGTGTAGAATGTAGGCACTGCCCCGAGGAGCAGGACAGTGCAGAGTAGAGAACCTGGCATACGCACTGCCACGAGGAGTGAGGCAGTGCAAAGTAGTCTCCAAGGCAGTAAGGAAGTTCCAGGGGCTATCCCCAAGGAGCAGGGAATATGGCAGGCAGGACCTCTTGGAGGTACAAGGGCTACCACAAGGAGCGGGGAAGCCTGGAGATGAGGTCTCCAACTGGAGCGTGAGCAGGATCCCGAGGAGCAGGTACCCAAGCCAGAGTCCAGAGCTGCAGGTAGATCCAAGGCAGGAACCATGGTCCAAGGAGACAGGAGCAAACACCAGTAGGTGAAGGAACTCATTGCTAAGTCGACTAGCATGGGTAAAGGGTGGTGCTTGTGAATCCCAACCTTGTGATGTCAGTTGGGGGACACCTGAGGTTCCCGCCATTGGGCCTTTAAAGGTAAGACCGGTGGCGCGCGCACATGCGTGTGCCTAGGAAGGCCTGGAGTCAGCATGGTGGTCGGTGGCATCCCAGCCACCACGAGGAATCTTGACAACCCGGAGATATGCAGTGATAGTGGCTAGTCCCAGCAACAAGTTGACCCAGAGAGGAGAGCAGGGCAACACATGACGTGAGTTGGTCGCAGCTGTCTGTGACCGATGGTCATAACAGCAGAGTGGTACCTAAAGTGGCATGACTAACCTAAGGCACCGCAAAGGAGCAAAAGGGTAGTAGCTGTTGCAGTCCCAGTCGCGGCAGCCGCGACTAGGCCCTTACCTCCTTGGTCCTGGCCCGTCTCCAAGGGTCTGCGGCCTGTTTCGCGGCATCCCCGCGGGGGAAGGACGCTGCCGAGAAGCCCTGCCTGGACGCCTTCTCCCTAGGTGCGCGCAATCCGCACTTATGAAGGTCATTTCCCGCCACTGGAAGCTCCGCCCTATCTATGACGTCAGACGCCACGGCCTATGTAAGGCCGCCGCGGAGCCCAGGACTTTGCCTTGCAACGGGGTTCCTTGCGGTTCTCAGTTGCTCCATGCCCCGGAGTGTGCTATTGCGTCACAACTCCATTCCTGCCTGAGACTTGTTTCACTCTGTGCTCAAGTCTTGCTTCTGTCTGGCTTGCTTGCAGTAACCTGTTCTGCTTCAGTTCCAGCTTGGTTCCAGTAGCCAGTCCTGCTTCAGTTCCTGTCTGGTTCCAGTAGCCAGCCCTGCTTCAGTTCCTGTCTGGTTCCAGTAGCCAGTCCTGCTTCAGCTCCTGTCTGGTTCCAGTAACCAGTTCTGCTTCAGTACCTGTTTGCTTCAGTCCCAGCCTGCTTCAGTTCCTGCCTGTCTCCTGATCCCTGCCTGCCTGCTCCAGCTCCAGCTTCCATGATCTCTTAAGTCCCAGCAGCCGGGCTCCTACGGGCTCCTCCCGGGGGAGTACCAGCTTCCAGGGTGAAGCTCACGTCCAGCTCCTGCCTGGTATCCGCCTCCCGACCTGTCACTCACCAGAGACTATAGTACACCTCTCCCCAGTCTCTCACAGGTCGGCCCAAGGGTCCACTAAACCATTCACTCACAACAGTAGCAGTGGCAGGAGTTGTTCAAGGCACCGTCAGAGAAGCAAAACAGCAGCAATAGTGGCAAAAATACCCCAAGGTTTCAAAAGAGGGTGCCAATAACAAAGGAATAAACCCCAAAGGCAGCATAAGGGGGGACAAAGTGGCTCCAAGAGTGGTATAAACATCCTAAGGCATCATGAAGGTGGCAGAAAAAAAAGCAAACACTGACAGAGGGACAAATAGCACAAAGAGTGGCATGAAAAATCCAAAGCACATGAGAGATGCTAAGAAGTCACCCACAGTGGCAAGAACATTCCAAGGTATAGAGTCTGAGGTATGACAGCAAGGCAGAGTGGCAGAAAGACCCTAAAGGTGTAAAATCTGGAGAATGGCAGCATCATAAAGATCCCCAAAGTGTGGCATAAGTGAGGTAGCAGCAAGACAGAGTAGCAGCAAGACTCCCCAAGGTATATCATAAGGGACAAAGAAGATTGGCAGCAAGACCCACAGTTGTAGTATCAGAGGTATGGCAGCTAGTAGATAGACTGCCATACAGTCCCAAATTATATTGGCAGCAGGTTGGCATCATCATCATCTTGATGATGCCAACCTCCATCCATTCGATTTACCTCCATCCATTCGAATTACCCTCCATCGATTTACCCTCCATCCATTCGATTTACCCTCTTCTTCCACTTTAACTCTATGTTATCTACTACCTCACTCAAGAATTTCTTGGTTGCTAATTTCTATACTTAGCAGTAGGGATGTGAATCATTTTTGAACGATTAAAATTATCATCAGATAATTTTAAAATTGTCCAAAATCGTTAGATACGCGATACAATACAAATGCCCCCGATTTATCGTCAGGGGCATTTGTATTGTATCGTAAAATAGGGCGCGGGAAAACCGGCACACCAAAAAAACCCTAAAACCCACCCGAACCTTTAAAACAAATCCCCCACCCTCCAGAACCCCCCCAAAATGTTTTAAATTACCTGGGGTCCAGTGGGGGGGTCCCGACGCGATCTCCTCCCGCTCTCTGGCCACCGCTGCGTTGAGAAATGGCGCCGGTGGCCCTTTGCCCTTATCATGTGACAGGGCAAAGGTAGCACTGGCGCCATTTTGTTTCCTGGCTCCTGACGTCACGCGTGCAGGAGATCGCCCCCGGACCCCCGCTGGACCCCCAGGGACTTTTGGCCAGCTTGGGGGGGGGCCTCCTGACCCCCACAAGACTTGCCAAAAGTCCAGCGGGGGTCCGTGATCGACCTCCTGCACGCGGGCCGTATTGCCAATCTTCAAAATGGCACCAGCGCTACCTTTGCCCTCACTATGTCATACGGGCGACGGGTCGACGTCGGGAGCCAGGAAACAAAATGGCGCCGCCGCTACCTTTGCCCTGTCACATGATAAGGGCAAAGGGCCACCGGCGCCATTTCTCAACGCAGCGGTAGCCAGAGAGCGGGAGGAGATCGCGTCGGGACCCCCCCACTGGACCCCAGGTAATTTAAAACATTTGGGGGGGGTTCAGGAGGGTGGGGGATTTGTTTTAAAGGTTCGGGTGGGTTTAAGGGTTTTTTTGGTGTGCCGGTTTTCCCGCCCTCCCCCGATTTACGATTTTTAACGATTTTTAGAAAAAAAAAAACTTGACGATCAGATTTCCCTCCCCCCCAACCAAAATCGATCTTTAAGATGATCGATTACACGATTCACACCTCTACTTAGCAGTCTCACTGCAGCACTTTTCAATGGGCATAACTTGAATAGGAAACGTAACGAATGAAATGAAAAGTTTTGTTTAATTCATATGCACTCTCCATTTGTATTGGGGGTCCACCAATGAAAACAAAAATTGTCTCATTCATTGCATTTTACTCATTTGGTTTCGAATGAATGCACATCTCTAATGCCTATTCATGTTGGGGCGGATTTTCAGAGCCCTGCTCGCCTAAATCCGCCCAAATCCGGGCGGATTTAGGCGAGCAGGGTCCTGCGCGCTGGTGAGCCTATTTTACATAGGCCTACTGGCTCGCGCAGAGCCCCGGGACTCGCGTAAGTCCCGGGGTTTGGCGAGGGGGGCGTGTCGGGGGCGTGTCGGGGGCGGGCCCGAACCGCGCTGCATTTTCGGGGCGTGTCCGTAGCATTCCGGGGGCGGGCCCGGGGGCGTGGTTACGGCCCGGGGCGGCCCGGGGGCGTGGCCGTGCCCTCCGGACCCGCCCCCAGGTCGCATCCCGGCGCGCAGGAGGCCCGCTGACGCGCGGGGATTTACGCCTCCCTCTGGGAGGCGTAAATCCCCCGACAAAGGTAAGGTGGGGGCTTAGACAGGGCCGGGTGGGTGGGTTAGGTAGGGGAAGGGAGGGGAAGGTGAGGGGAGGGCAAAAGGAAGTTCCCTCCGAGGCCGCTCCGATTTCGGAGCGGCCTCGGAGGGAACGGGGGTAGGCTGCGCGGCTTGGCGCGCGCCGGCTATACAAAATCGATAGCCTTGCGCGCGCCGATCCAGGTTTTTAGCAGATACGCGCGACTCCACCCGTATCTACTAAAATCCAGCGTACTTTTGTTTGCGCCTGGAGCGCAAACAAAAGTAGGCCTATTCGCGGAGTATGAAAATCTGCCCCGTTGAAAAGAAGGCATTATCATGGGAAGGGTGGTTTAGTTCTTTACTTTTTAAGTACATTGATATACTAACATAGTAAAAAAAACATCAGATAAAGACCAAAATGGTCCATCTAGTTTGTCCAGCAAGTTTTGTTTTGTTTTTTTTTGGTTTTTGTTTTTTTTTTGGGGGGAAGGTAGTAGCAACTGCTGCTCCATGCAGGGCAAGCTAACCCCAAGACTTTTCAAGGGTAGCAGCAACTATCCCACCATGCAGATTATCCCTAATCTTCCTGTTAAGAGTAGTAACAAAAAGTGCTCCATGCAGGCTACACCTAAGCAGAAATGAAAAATTTAGGTGTAATAGAAAAGTGATTCCATTTCTTCATTTTCATTCTTAGCCAGCAGGGATCAAGTCACTAATTTATGTGTTTCTGATCATAATACTATAAAACTGCCTACTGGAACATATTATATTATCCCAAACTTAAAACAGTTTTAAGAGCTGTACTGAAAAAAAGGAGGATGTAATTATTTGGTTCGCAGACTATTATAATTTGTCATTTTGATACCTGCTCATATAATATTGAAGACATTATCTTACACTATAATGATATAAAGAACAATGCTAAACCTGATATCAGTGAGTTAAAGTACCAAGAAAATGAGGCATAAAGAAGCTTTATTGTTAGCTCCTCACGCATATACCCATAAACTATCATGTCGATAAGCAAATGCTATTTTCAGCTAAAGTTTTTATTAACAAACCAGTACATTTTTCATCACAACAAAAGAAAGAAAAAAGGGGCACTGCACAGTAGGTAAACTGTACAGTCTATGTATTCGATATCTTTTTGTTTCATGCAGGTAAAACAGTCTTTCAATGTAGGCTCACAAACAAAAATGTTCACCCCTGGTAAATAAGTCTTTGCATTTAAAGTGTTATATTCCATGTAATATCAAGAAATGGATAATGTCAAACGTAGAGGTACAGCCAAATAACACAATAACATCGATGACAACACTAGAACACCTATGACTATGTTCAACGCCTAAGACCACATTCAACATTAGAACACCTAAGACTACATTCATCGTCACATATAAGGATAGACACACATTTTCTTAAACTATGATACAAACTATAGACGCCTTGAAGTAATCTCTGTTTAACTATTATGACGCAAAGATGTTTAGCTAATATGATTCATTCATTGTTTAACTAATATGATGTGAACCGTTCTGATGGTGAAACCGAAGGACGGTATACAAAACATGTTAAATAAATAAATATCCAAGAGAGAATCAAAGCAAAAATGAAGTAATTTCCATCTTTACAAGACTCACTGTATTAAACAATGAGAACAGGATGTCAAAGTTGTCCTACACTGACAGTGTTTTGGTAGTTATCACCTGCTTTAGGGACCATGCAAATCACAGTAAAAAAAAAAAAATGATGTTGACCTCATCATAAAAATAGATTCACAATTTAATCAGATACAACAAATTACTCACTGAGCTTAAACTGGGTAACGACCTTAGACTGATTTAACAACAGCCAAAGGGACCACTTTTTTTAAAGTTCCCTAGACCAATCAAAATGAATAATTTATATGACATCACTAAATCCAATCAAACTAAGCTTCCAATCCAGCAGGTCATGAATGTAAAAATAAAAAAAAACAATAAAAAAAACGATCCAGTCTCTCCTTTTTTCAACCCCTTAGGAAAGAAACACTGTTAAATTTAAAAATCGTTTCTCTGCTTGTGCTGAAATAATTGAGGGTCAAAATCACCTCTACCTATACTTCTTGGAACATTCTAATAGTTCAAAGATTATTTCAGTTTATGAATATCCCACAGAGATCCAATGATCTACCAAATGTTGCGCTGGAGTTGGACCCTTGGGATGAGGTGGGGTTGACACAACCCATAGGAAGGATCCTATGGGTCCTCACCATTGGCAGGCAGAGAGGGCTGATGGATGGAGGCTGGCTGGCACTTCACCAATACCAGCCCTCGTTCTCCACAGGTTGAGCCTTTGGGTACTGGGGCTGGCTGGACTTAGGTAAGCCTCTGTGTGTCGTCATTGATGGAAGGGTCGAGGTCAGCCCAGATACTGCAATAGAGGAAAGTAAGAGTCTATACTGGACAAGGCGGAGTCCCGGAGACCCGGGCGCCAAAAGAACCAAAGTCAGACAGGGGGCGCCCGAGCAAGAACAGGCAGAAGCCTGAATAGGCAAAGTCCAGGACAGACTGAAGAAGTGTTGTGAGGCAAGCAGGAGTCAGGACCAGTGGCAATCTGGAAGTGGTGGCAAGCAAGGTTGAGGTCCGGGTCTGGAGGAAGGCAACAAAGTAGTCAGGCAATGCAGAGGTCCGAGTCTGGAGGAAGGCAACGAAGTGATCAGGCAATGCAGAGGTCCAGGCTTGGAGACAGTCGATGGCGTGGTCAGGCAAAGCAGAGGAGGCATTTCGAGGATAAGTTGAAGAACAGGAATGCAGGGACAAGGAAGCCAGGATCAGGAGTCAGCGAGGATCAGGAACCAGGAACAAGGAGGAACACAGGAGGCAACCAGTACTCGACCAGCGAGGAGACCTGTTGCAAAGACAATCTGAGGGAGCGGAGCCTGGGGTTAAATACCGGAGCTGCGCTGATGTCAACATCCATGGGCCCTTCATAAGATAGAGTGATGCGCATGCTCCTAGGGAGGGGGCGTGGCGCTGTAGCTGAGCCGGAGGCACCAGGGGTGGCCTGAGAATGGAGCCAGCGGCCTACCGCCACCAGAGACGAGGGACCAGGCACTGGATTCTGTTGAGAAGGGTAAGGGGCCCAGACCGCGGGTCTGCCACGGCAGGCACGCATAACAGTAACCCCCCTTTATGCCCCCCCTCTTCATTACAAGACCAGCAATAGTGAGGAAATGCAAGTCCAGCTTTAAATAATTTCCAGTGTGTCCACAATGAACAATGAGCTACAAAATACATACATTGGGTAATATGTAATACTGAAGGAGAAGGAGACACGTTAGAGGTCTTCCAAAAATAGTCCCATGGGTTAAAAGTGTTTGAACATTGTAGATCAGAGACCCAGGTGGTGTCCAGCCTGAACATCTGAGAAGCTTACAACTTTTAACATAATTTTATACTGCAGAAGCCATATATCCAGCTTGTTCTAGAATAGAAATAATACTGACAAGTTTGGGTAACTGATGTAAGGAATCCAACAATATTACAATAGATTGAATACAATCTAAAAGCTGGAACCACTTAAAATAGTGAAAGATGGTAAAAAAATTTCAAAATTAATGAGTAAAAGTACATCAGTGCGACATTAACTAGCACCTGCCTCAAAATCCAAATTCTATGGGTTTGTTATATATCCCAGTTCATATTCTTTTTATTAATTTTAAGCTATAAGAATTCCAAGTTAAGATTAAATTCACATGCAAACCTTCAAATTTGCAATCAGCATGGTGCATGGATTCCATGATAGGAAAATATGACAGATTTGGGTAAGTAATTCCAGGGGTAAAAGCCAGGCCTTTTGCTTCTCCACTTCCAGCCAACATGAGCAATGAGAAAGCTCCAGTTCACCATCTAATCAATAATAACCTTAGGCTTAGGTTTGGCCAGACAGTGGACTTGTGTGCCCAATATCCCAGTGGATCTGTCTGCATGTCCTCTACGGGCTCTTTGAGATACCATGTCACTGACATTTGTGCTGGTGTCTCCTTTGCTTGGGTGAGCTGAGAGTCCTTCTTGCTAGCTGCTTTCACTCTAGCCTGTTCCAGAACAGATGCTTGTTTATGGGCAACATGGCTTTGGTGTACTGAAGTGGAGCAGGAAGTACTAGCTGTCGCTGACAGAGTGCTGCTCCTGCTAGGGCTACAGCTACTCTCGGAAGTGCACGCTGCTTCCTCCTCTGCTTCATGCTTAATCTGTCTCTGCCTATGGTGCTCCTATTCATGGACTTTTACTAACAGCAGGCCCTTCACAAATGTGAGACAATCGGATGTAGGCAAGTTTCCCTTTCTCACGGGGATCACAGACTGTGGCGAGCATGTATATGTGGTCTTTTGTTAAAGGTCTTAGTCTGTCTTGCACCGGCTTCTGCAAAAAGTACAGACAATGCAGCACCTCTGCTGTTATTCCCTCTTCCTGTCTAAAGCCCTCCAAATTTTCCTCCTGAAAATTTACTATAGGGATGATGTGAGCCAAGGTGGCACTTCTGGAACTCAGCTCCTCCGTGGCATCCTTGAAGGGCTGCAAGATTTTTACCAGCTGACTCATGACTAACCAATCATGATACTCTAGGGCAGTTGTCCCCAAACCTGTCCTGGGGGCCCATCAGCCAGTCAGGTTTTCAGGATATCCACAATGAATATACATGAAAGAACATTAACGTTATGGAGGCAATGCATGCAAATTCTCTCATGCATATTCATTGTGAATATCCTGAAAACCCGACTGGCAGGTGGGCCCCCAAGACAGGGTTGGGGACCACTGCTATGGGGGACTATGCACACCTATCTCCATTTTCAGAGAAAGGTCATAAAGGGGTGTCTGCTGCTCCACTAACCTCTGTAGCATCATATAGGTGGAATTCCACTGGGTGCCAATGTCTTGAAAGAGACGCTTTTGAGGCATCTCCAAATCAGTCTGCTTTTGTCGGAGAACCTTTCCCGCTTTCACACTTCTGTGGAAGTGCCCTGCTATGTCCCTGCACTTGTGTATTAAGTCCTGCAGGTATTCATTCTCTTGGTGATTGAACTCCAATCCCCAGAGCTGACTTCACTACCAGGTGCAGAGTGTGTGCAAAACATCAGATGTTCTGAAAGTGCCCATCACATATTGCCTTTACCATGTTTGCACCATTATCTGTGACAAAGAACCCTGCCTGAAAATGCCTGTTTCACTGGTGTAGCTGCCAGCCCACCAGCATCTATCTGATGCATGCTAGAATATTGGCTGCGGGATGGGCCTTCTCCATCAGGTGGATGTGCAGTAAAGCCCACCTCCACCCTGATAATTGTTCACTAATAGAGCTGCTGCCTGCCCCATCTCAGTCAGGTCCCACCAGTGTGCTGTCATGGAGAGGTAAGAGTGTACAGCATTCATGGTGGTCCAGATATCGCAGGTGAAATGCACACTCCCCTGTGCCTTAGCTAGCAGTGCTTGGATGCGACTGTGACACTGGTTGTACAGACTGGGGATGACCTTTCTGCTAAATGTGGTTCTGGAGGGTCTTTGTAATTTGAAACTAAGACCTTCAGCAAATGCTTGAACCCACAGTCTCAACTACCTGCAAGAGCTGGTCATCAAGGGCAATCATTTCCCCAATGCTCCTGGTTACAGCTTTTGAGGCTGCCTGCCTCCTTCCCTGGGATAGCATTACCAAACCCCACCCCATTTCCTCCATGGTGGGTTGTCATTTCTGACACATGGCAGGGGGCTGTTGGCCTGCCACCTGAATGCTAGAAGGGGCTGAGGGCGTGGGGTGACTCTGCTCCTTTTCAACCACTTTACACTGCCTGGAAAAAGGGGTCCCCTGACTGGTACTGCCACCATCCCCAGATGGCACTACTGTTGGGTGTTGCTTCTGCATATGATGCATTATGCCAAAATTAGTTAGATGTCCCATTTGCTTGCCTCTGTAATAGTCCTGGCACAGTAATTACACTGAGCAAAATGTGGGTCCTCTGTCACATTAAAGTGGCTCCTGATCACAGATTTCTTTCGTGATCCCTTCTCTATAACCATCAGGGTGGATGCTGGCACTGAAGTTGAAGTAGTGGGTGCACCCTGAGAAGCAATGCCAGGGGCGTCAGTCACACTCTGTGCCTGCGCTTACTGCTCTTCCTCCTCATTATCATCAGTTTAATCTCTCCCCTGCAGCACTGAAGTGGAGACTAAGACAGAACTAACTAATCCTCCTAAACCTTCTTCAGCTATTACGTCTTCCATTTCTGATGATGAAAATCCCACACAAGATGATTCTTCATCAGAATCAGCAGCAAACAGTCCCTGTGCTCCATTTTCAACTCTAAGACGAGTCTGCTGTTGCACTGCTGCTTTTGGGTGTCACCCTTTTGTCTTGCATGACTTAGTCTCCCCTTCCCTCGTCTCCAAAACTACTGGGTCATAAACAGGTGGTGGTGGTGCATCATCTTTAAATTTCAGTTTTTTCTGGATGGAACTGCCGGATTGGAACAGTTCCCTTTTTAACTTTAATGGGGGACTGGCACTGCCTTTTGAAGTGCCTCCTCTGCCAGTCCCAATCATTCGACCACATCTACCTTTCCCTGACATCATTGTTTTAATGTCACTGCCTACTAGCGATTTCAATTAAAATAATTATTTCTTTATTGGTGAATAAACACTTCTGTCCCAATATATGTGAGACTGGAAAACTGCCCATAGATGCACGGTGCAGTGCCTTGATGTACACTGCAACTGAGACCACTGTATGTGCACACACCAAACTTGTAACTACAAAAGAGGACTACTGGGGATTTGGCTTAAAAAAGCACTACTGTCCCAATATTTGTGAGTCTGGAAAACTGCCCCCAGATGCACAGTGCAGGGCCTTGATGTACACTGCAAATGAGACCACTGTATGTGCATACACCAAAATTTAACTACATAAGAGGCCTACTGGGGATTTGGCTTAAAAGAGCACTCCTATCCCAATATATGTGAGTCTGGAAAACTTCCCACAAATGCAAGGTGCAGCGCCTTGATGTACACTGCAACTGAGACCACTGTGGGGAAGATTTTACAAATTTGCGCACACACGTACTTTTGTTCGCGCACCAGGCGCAAACAAGAGTACACGGGATTTTAATAGATATGTGCGTATCCACGCATGTCTGTTAAAATCTGGGATCGGCGCATGCAAGGCTGTGCAAAATCGGCAGACTGCACGCGCCGAGCTGTGCAGCCTGCCTCCGTTCCCTCCGAGGCCGCTCCGAAATCGGAGCGGCCTCGGAGAGAACTTTCCTTCCATCCCCCACACCTTCCCCTCCATTCCCCTACCTAACCTACCCCCAGCCCTACCTAAACCCCCCTACCTTTGTTGCACAAGTTACGCCTGCCCAAGGCAGGCGTAACTTGCACGTGCCGGGCCAGCTGCCGGCGCGCGATTCCCAGGCCCGGGATCCATTTCGGAGGCCTCGGCCATGCCCCCGAAAAGCCCCCGGGCCGGAACCACACCCACGGCCCCACCCCCAAATGACATGCCGCCGCAACACGCCCCCCCAAAATGCCCCCACAGGAAAGCCCTGGGACTTACGCTCGTCCCGGGGCTTGTGCGCGCTGCCGAGCCCACTCAACATAGGCTTGGCGCACGCAGGGGGAAGTTCGGGCAGGTTTTCGGGGGGTATGCGCGTATCTTACGTGCGTACCCCTTTGAAAATCTGGCCCTGTATGTGCACACACCAAACTTGTAACTACAAAGAGGCCTACTGGGGATTTGGCTTAAAAAAGCACTGCTGTCCCAATATATGTGAGTCTGGAAAACTGCCCACAGATGCAGTGCAGTGCCTTGATGTACACTACAACTGAGACTGCTTTTTGTGCACAAAAGAATGAAACAACAGAGAAAAGACTTGACTGGAAGCCTGAGCAAGCACAATTCCTAGTGATGCTGCTTCTTCTTTGAAAATACCAACTCACACTATCTCCCACCCACACCCTGCCTGTGTCTGCACCAACCTACCCCAGGAGGGTAAGATAAGCAGCAAAATGCCACTGCTAGCAACTTGTCTCAGTGGGAGAGACAGAGAGACCATCTGAGTTCAATAAAAAAAGTGCGGTAAAAAAAAAAACCTGGCTGGCACTGCAGCAAAAACGAACAAATATCTTTTTCAATGGAAAATTCTATCAAAGTAACTAGCAATTGAATACAGATTTGAGGCACACAGACTATTTCTGAGTAAAGCCACCTCCCCGGACCACCCCCACAAAGAAAGAACATGGCACGCCGCGTGCTTAAGGTATAAATAGTACAACGTCATCAGGAACAGAGTCACAAAGCACTGAATGAGAGCGGCGATTGGCTTCATTAGAAAAATGCTTAGCTCTGATAGGTTGCATTCTAGTCTCCTTGCCAACCTGTCTGACCCACTCTATGACAGGGTTGTGAGGGTACTTATGACTCACAGGAAAGGGCTGGTTTTTGCTATGGATACTCCCACATGGCCTTCTCCTATTTCAAACGGATGCTAAGACATCACTGCAAACCAAAAGAATGAAACTAATATGATGTTTTATTCGTGGGGGATCGCCATGTGTTTCGTGAACCCACGAATCAAACGAAATGGGACTTTTTTGTTGCGGATTGCACATTCGTTGAAAACGAATGCACATCCCTAGTGAGTACCATGGGATTTGCTTTCAGTAGAATAAAGGATTAAGGATACATGCAGGATGAACAGAAAGAAGAGATGGCTAGTGAACGTATCCTAAAAAGGTGTTTATAAGATGTTAATAGTTGCCCCAAAACAGCATGAAATTAGCAGAGTTTGTTTCAGAGAAATAGCTTTAAAATTTGTATTAGAAACCAAGAAGTAAAGTTGAAACTAGTAGAGCTCTGCATGAGAATATTGATCTATGAGTTTGGGTAACAGAGTTGTACTACAGTTCAGAACTGTTACACATAGATACAAAAAACCCCCCACAAAACTGTCTGCAGTCAAAAATCATAATGGCCCATGCAGTCTGCCCATTCATATCTTCTATTCAAGTTTAGTCTCTTCCATTTCCTCAGAGATCATTTTGCTTGTCCACATTTTTTTTTAATTCTGTCACTGTGCTCATTTCTACCTTCCAGGAAGCTATTCCATGCATCCACCACCACCCTTTCTATAAATAATTATTTCTTTAGATTACTATGGAATCTACTCCTTTTTACCTTCATCCATGATCCTTCATTCCAGAGCTTTCTATCTATTGAAAGAGGTCCATCTCTTGTGCATTTATTCCTTGAAGTTATTTGAATGTTTCTTTCCCTCCTTTCTTCCAGGGTATACGTGTTTAGATCTTTTAAGTCTGTCCCCATATGTTTTATGAGGAAGACTGCTAACCATTTTAGCATCTGCTCTCTGGATTGACTTTTACAGAAGTAATAGTGCCTCCTTTTTCCTGCTGGTTATTCTTCTCCCTATGCACACAAGTCCTTCTAACTTTTAACACCTTATCTACCTGTCTGGCCAACTTAGGGTCATCAGATCATGGTCACTTCCAGTTCTCATTCTTGTTTTGTGTACAGAAAACATTTACCCACTACACTGTACTGCTTCCTGGGGCGTTTGCAATTCAAATGCATAACCATTCATTTTTTTAATTTAAATCATAGTTGCCCCACTCCACACCATTCCTCAAACTAAATTGGATCCCTCTTTTGGAGGACCAATAGAAAAAAGGTCATTCTCCAGACCATTTAGCCAGGGTTAACATTCCATAGCTGCTGGGAAGGGGTGGAACTGTAAAGATTATCTAGATATGAATACATTTTCAAATGGGTTATGCATATACATGTGTAAGTAGCCTGTATTTGCTTACATGCTGTTTTATAAACATCAAAAGTATGTGCATACTTTCAGTTTTGTGTTCACATTTACCAGCAACAAAAAAGGGACAGTGTAGGAGTATTCCTGGGAGTAGTCAAGGGGTATGTGCAGAAGCTGCTATTTATAAGAAACATTCGTGTATAGACTATCTAACATTTTCACACAATTTTGCACCTGCTAATTAGTGCGGTTATTAGTATCTGTTATCTGTAAATTTTTGGTGAGATGTGTGGGTGGACTGAGGGGGATCAGGATGAAGTGCTGGAGATTCTAGCTTAACTGAAGATGGACTGGATGAACTGACTGAGGTATCGAACTGGTGTTTTCAGATTACATGTGCAAGAAAGTATTTATATGCTTGGACATTATAAAATACCTGGTTTTGTGCCTACATTCTATCTTTTTATACACTTAAAATATACGCTCATATATTTATGAAATAGCTAGGAAAAGTAAGTGCTTTTATTGCAGTGGAAATATACGAGCATTCTGAAACATGGATATGTACTTCTGAAGTCTAAGTATCCAGTATTTTATAAACTGTACAGTTCCTACTATGCAGTTTATAAGATACTAGAATAAATCTCTGCACATCCACTAACATGTGCACATGCAGTAACGCAAATACATTTGAAAGTTATCCTCATAGGTTATAACCTGAATTAATCAGGCTGAGTTTGCCTGAGTCGGCTGCACCTTCTTCCCTGCTATTGTGCCTGGTCATACCAGCATAAATCCTCATGAGAGAACCATGTAACCATGAATATAACGTCTAAAATTTTCCTATTCCAGTTTCCTAAGTAAAGTATCACTGCATAGTACACAGAAGCATGCTGAGTTATTTCTACTTTACAATAAGTGTTTTTGTCTGCACAGCATGGGGGTCCCTGCTGCACACAACCAGTTCTGATCCTGAACAATAAGACTCGGCAAGACCACTTCTACACCCTCAAAGTAACACACAAATTGACAAAGTGATAAAATGTAGAGTAAATAAAACTACATCCCATAAAATAGCAATAATGTATAAAAATAGGTAATACAAACCTGAGACTCTAAAAAAATTAAAAATAGATAAAATACAAGCTATGAAAATTGTAAGATAAACCAGTCACGCATAAAATAAAATAAGCTAATTTGCTGAAGGAATGTAGTATTCTTGATTTATTTGTAACATCTGTAGATATTTAGAACAGAATCTGAGCCATAGAATGATACAAGATAGAAGAGCCTCTCTCTTTATGGAGTATAATTAATCTAAGAAGGACTTTGAATTTTCAGCTTAGGAATCACATTCTATCACATGACCTTAGCTTAGGGCTCAGCTAAGCTGTATCCCTGAAGGAGAAAAAAAACAGCAAAAACAAACAAACTTGCCTCTGGCACCAGTAACAGCAACAGCAGGATACAGAACTTTTGTAGCTCACCTCCCCATCTTGTTTCTGACCTCTCTTCTCTTATAGAGGCTACAGTAAACAATACGGCAGTATACTCATTTAATTCCATTATTATCTATCTATTCTTTACTACAGAGGAAAGAATCTTAATGTCTGAATCTATCACATCTATATCTATGTATACACACATGCATGTGCGCACGCACACACACACACAGATATTGATATAGAAAAATATAGCTATGTATTTATTAATATTTATATCCATCTCTAAATCTGTATCTTTCAATATATACACAGAAAGAAAAAGATATATCTTCCTCATTGTGTGTGTAAATATATATGTGTAGATAGATATATAAATATTAGTTGAACCTACAAAACATTTGAATTAAAATTTGAATTGAAACATCCCTCTCCCCCCCATCTGCTCTTTTGCCTTACTCCTCTCATCCTTAACTCTCTTCCTGTTTCCCCACCTCCTCCTACCACCCTCTCACTCATTTCACCACTCCCTCCCACCGCTCCTTCTTAGCCTCCTCTCTCCCCTCTCTTTTTTCCTCTTCAAGTTCTCCTCCCCTCCCACTCCCTTTTCTCATCTCACCAGTTCTTCCATTATTGAATCCCCTCTTTTCCCCTCACCATCACCATCACTTTTTCTCTGCTGCCTCAGCCTCCGTTGTCTTCCCAAGCCTCATTTGCTGCCTCCTGCCTTGCCATCTTCCTGACTGTGAGTATGGTTCATGCTGCTGATGGAACTCACTGATCCAATGCACAGCAACAGTACATGTCTCTGGCTCTGCAGCTTTCACTGTCTTTTTGTTTTTAAGCCACTGCCCGTGGTGCAGTGCAGTTAAACATCTGCAGGCACACTGGTGAGCCAACTCACCTCTATCTCAAGACTACTGCATCCAACTCGCTTCTACAACATGGGGCCTATGAAAGCCCAAACTTCATGGCCTGATGTTACTTCTACTGTCCTGCATCTCCGGGGTTCCATGTTTATCACAACATCGCTGCACCTACATACAAAATTCTAAAATAATATGAGGACAGCACAGCAGTCTGGGCAATGCTTCAAAAACCAGACCTCTTGAAGGGGCACGCCAGTATTTCTTGAACTGCATCTCACTGGGCCAGATACCCAGAGGAGAATATCCAAAAAAGCCTCCAACAGCTAACTGATCCAGTTAAAGTTAGCTGGATACGTTGAACCAGATATTCAGCGTGATCAACATCTGGCTGAATATCCCCAAATAAATTTTCCCAACTAACTTTGAAAACTAACCAGATAGATTTGAATTGTTGGTTAGATGCAAAGGTAAGTCTAGCCAGCTAACTTGAACTTAACAGGTGATATTCAAAAAATAGCACTGGTTAAGTAGAGGTTAGCAGAAAAAAAACCCTAATGGGTCTCATGGTTCTATCCTCCACCCTCTCCCCCCCCCCCCCCCCGTCCCCGTCCCATAGATCCCCCAAGTCCCCCAAACAGTGAATACAATTTGCAGGCCTTTAGGACTGCAAACTGCAAATGCAGCTGCACGTGTATTAACAGGCTCCCGTAGAAAAGAACACATCACACCTGTTCTCAAACAACTGCATTGGCTTCCCATCACAGCCAGAATTCAATTTAAAACTCTCACCCTTATTCATAAAGCTGTCCACAATCCTGACATGCTCTGGTTCTCAGACAGTTTACACATCCGTTTCTCCTCCAGACCTACCAGAATGCCCTACACAGCAAATATTCACACTCCTTCTCCCAAACTCTTCCACCTAACAACCACCAAACAACGTGCGCTATCCCTAGCTGGACCCTCTCTATGGAACTCTATGCCCACCCACCTACGCCTTGAGACTTGCTCCAAAATATTCAGACAAAATCTCAAGAATTGGCATTTTACACAAGCCTACACATGAACCCCCCCCCCCTGCTTTTCACTCCTTTCTCCTACATCCTGCCCCTACCCGCCCCTCCCCTCGCCCCCCAAGCACATGACCTATTTCCCGCCTTCTTAACCCTCTCCCCCTAACATTTTTATTGTAAATAATATTCTTGTATATAATTATTTTATTGCGTTTATATAACCATTGTATTGCATTTCTCTATCTGTACAACATTTCCATTGTCCCCCCCCCCCTCCCCAGTTCTCTTATCAGTTCTTTGTAAAGCCCCGTTGGCCATTTTTTGTTACATGGAAACCGATGTGATGTTTTCTTTACGAATGTCGGTATACAAAAACTTTAAATAAATAAATAAAAAAATAAAAGCCTTTTCCCCCTTCCCTCTCAAATTTACCCAAGAAGTTAGATTCAAGAACAATGTCAGGAGGTATTTTATTATGAAGAGGTTGGTGGATGCCTAGAAAGTCCTCTCAGAGGAGGTGGTGATGACAAGGACAGTGACAGACTTCAAGAAAACATGGGATAAACACAAAGGATTCCTGGTGGCTATTGAATGGTAATGAAGGAATTCCACAGTAGGGATGTGCTTTCATTTGGAAATGACAGACAATGTCAACAAATTTGACGATATCTTTTCTTGTCATTTTCAAAACAAAACGATAGCGAAAACCATGGACTTTTGCATTTTTCATCTATCGTTTTTAGTGCACACTATTTCTGCATAATACACATTAATTCTGAATAGTGCACACTGGGGCAGATTTTCAAAGGGGTACGTGTGTAAGATACGTGCGTAACCCCCGAAAAGCTGCCCCTTCCACCCCCTGCGCGCGCTGAACCTATGTTGCATAGGCTCGGCAGTGCACGCAAGCCCCGGGATGCACGTAAGTCCCGGGGCTTTCCTGGGGGGGGGGGCGTGTTGAGGGGGCGTGTCGCGGATGGCGCATCATCGGGGGGCATTCCAGGGGCATGGCTCTGGCCTCCAGACCAGCCCCCAGACAGGAACATGGCACGCCAGCAGCCGGCCCGCGCGCGCAAGTTACGCCTGCGTCGGGCAGGTGTAACTTTTGAAATAAAGGTGGAGGGGGAATTAGTTAGGGCCGGGGGGCGGGTTAGTTAGGGGAAGGAAAGGGAAGGTGGGGGGCACCGGAAAGAAAGTTCCCTCCAAGGCAAGCTGCACGGCTCGGTGCGTTCAGGCTACCGATTTTGCGCAGCCTTGCGCGTGCCGACCCCGGATTTTAAAAGATACGCGCAGCTACACGCATATCTATTAAAATCCGGCATACTCTTGTTTGCGCCGGGTGCGTGAACAAAAGTACGCGCTCGCGTACTTTTTAAAAATCAGCCCCACTATTTGCAGTATAGTTACATTGTTTCCAACTAGTGTGCATGATTCAGAAATAGTGAACACTCTTTCCAAAATGTTTAAAAATAAAAAAGAGAAAAAATTAATGACAATGGAAATCAACCCCAAAATGACAAGACACAACATTGCATTTTTTGGCCTGCATACCCCTACTGCACAGCCTTTGTTCAGCATTCAGCAATGGTTGCAGCCCAGGGCAGTAGTGTTAAGGCTGCATTGTGTTTATTTGCTGGCAAGGTAGAAATCTTCATAGAGCAGCAGTTACAACTCCAAAGCAGATGAAGTGGAATTGAGGGCTAGGTTCCATGTCAGATGTGATCTACTTTGGGTAAATACACATACATTTGCTGCTGGATGGACAGTTTGGTCTTTATTTGCCATCATTTACTATGTTAATAGACAAAGTATATTGGGTATATATATAATAGTTGATTGTTATTGTTCTATGTTCTATGTAAAAAACCCCAGTCTAATCTACCAGACCAGGGCAACCTTTTCGTTACTTGTAAACCGGACTGATTGGTATTGCATACAGGAATTCCGGTATATAAAAATTAAAATAAATAAATAAATAAATAAATAAATAAATATATATATATATATATATAGAGAGAGAGAGAGAGAGAGAGAGAGAGAGAGTGCTATGTTCTGTGTGTCTAGAGTTAGACAGTGGGCCCCTGGGTCAAGGTAAGGATAGACTCCACCCACAGGGAGGAGCCCTATGGTGACTCGCCATGACAGGCGGAGTCTCCGTGATGATGGACAACAGAGAAATAACTTTATTATACTACAATAGTAACCTAAGGAACGGGTAATGAAGTTTGTCCAAAATGAAGGACCTGCAAGCAGGTCTTTTCCGATGATAGCCCGCAGTGCGGAATGGTCCTGGAAATACTTCCTCTCAGTGGTACTTGTATAGGATACCTCTGGTAGAGCCCCATAGTGCAGGATAGGCCAGAGATAATAGATGAATGTTCAAAAGATTATAGAGAGCCGGTGGTAACCCACAGCGCAGAGTGCCCTGAAGAATACCTTCTCTTGCTGATGTCTGTGCAGGCAATATCCGGTAGTGGTCCACAACGCAGGGTAGGCCGGACGCCGTTGGCAAGTTGCACAAGATGGTATGGATCCGGTAGTGGTCTGCAGAGCGAGGTAACCTGAGAATCCACACAGTAAAGGTAGAGGCAGGTAGAGGGCAGGCACTGTACTCACTCGGCACTTGAAGAAGTAGATTGAAGCGTAGGCACTGAGAAGACCTGGAACTGAGCAGGGCCAGGTCATCCAAGGAATGATGCAGGACTCCCTGAAAAGAGAGCAGAGGTAGTGAAAGAGGGCCTCTGAGGAGCGGATAGCCCTGAGTGTGAGTGAGGCCCCCGAGGAGCGGGTACCGAGATCACTCAGACAGGAACAGCAACCAGAGTCGCAGAATGGCGGAATAAGCAGGACTGGAATCCTTGCTAACTCGTCGTACTGAAGGTCAGCTGAGCTTAAGTAGTAGAAGTGGGTGACGTCATGTGGTGAGGATGCCCCCAAGGTTCCCGTCATGATGCTCTCAAGAAGGGGCCAGGCGCGTGCCCTAGGTTACCCTGGAAGTAAGATGGCTGCCAGGAGCGCCCATGCTGTCCTGGGAACATTATGAGGGTCAGCGTGGAGAAGCGGAGACAGCTTTCTTCCCCAGACTAGAAGCAGAGGAGATAAAAGAAGTGAGCAGTAGAGGTCGCAGCCGCCTGCGACCGATGGGCGCAACAGAGAGAGAGAGAGAGAGAGAAGTATTCATGTGATCATTAGGCAACATTTTTAAAGCATCACAATTGGGAGAGGAAGGCAGGGGCAGTTTAACTATCTGGCAATCTAGGCATTCGCCTAGGGTGGAAGTTTCTGGTGAGCACTAAAGAACAGCCGCAGTCACAGCAAATCAATAGTGCTGTTTTGATATGGCAAGTTTGCTTAATAGATTCTGAGTGCCTTTTTTTGCACAGCTTTATGTTACATCACAAAGTATCTGTTAATGGAGGGAAATTGCACCACTGTTACTAAGGTGACTCCAGAATTTGTCATTTTTTTATATGGTGAATAGAAAGATGAAATATCCTAATTCAGTCCAGCCAGCCATTTTAGAGATTACCTTTAGCCAAAAGTGGTATGAATTTTTTAAATTTAGAAATTTAGTATTTCTTGATTTTACGATCTATCCTCAAAAATCACAGATGATACATTCATCAGCTACTGTGACGATTTCTGAAACACATTTAATTTATATGTATATATAAATGTTACAAATTAATCATTTTTTTAAATATAAAACTTTTATGTAAAAAATTAAGGGGTAGATTTTCAAATCCCGGCGAGCATAAACCCCGGGATTTACGCGCGTGGCTGGGCCTTACGCACGCCAGGCCAATTTTCAAACTGCCCGGTCACGTGCGTAAACCCTGGGATGCGTATAAGTCTTGGGGCTTTAAAAAGGGGCAGTCTGGGGATGGGGCGGGGTGGTCTGAGGCAGGGCTAGAGTCACCTGGCACTACTGCCATTTGCCACTGTGCCAGGGGATTGCGCGCTGGCAGGGTGCCGGCACGTGCAACTTGCTCTTGCTCCGAGGCAGGAGAAAAAGGTAAAATAACAAAATTTGGGGTAGTTAGGATAGGGATAGGGGAAGGGCAGGATAGGAAAGGGAGATTTGGCTATGGGGTTGGGAAGTTCCCTCCCAGTCCTCTCCTTAATTGGAGAAGACTGGGAGAGAACTGGGGAAGGCCCTGATGCGTCGCCATGCATAATTGCAAAAGTAGACCCCCTCCCCTTGGGCACACCGACCCGGCATTTTATAACATATGCACACCAGAGCTCACATGTTATAAAATTGCATGTCCATGTGTGCATGCTGGGTAGCGTACGCACATGGATGCGCACGCGGTTTTGAAAATCTACCCCATGTGTATTTGCAGGATGCTTCTGAGAGGGGTAGTAGTTGGATGATCATGATTGTTGAGTTTAATTGTCAAAATCTCAGGGAAAGGGGCGACTAAGATCCTAAAACTTAATTGGAGGGAGAGGGGTGCAATACTGATAGTTTGCCTTAAGTGCATAAAATTATTCAATTGGCGGTGGAGGAGGAAAAATAGTTCCTTCCTGCCTCTAATTTAATTTTGGACATATATCTGATGGTGAAGTGATGAAGAGAGGCTTGTCCTGGGAGTATGAATCATGGACCCAGTATCCCTTGATCATGGATGTGGAGATGTTCGGGATTGATGATCAGGTTGCTGGGGTAGTGGATCATAATGTCTGGGGAGATCAGGCTTCTGGAGAGAATGGCCTAATGCCTCATGGGTGGGGGGAATAGGTTGCTGGGAGGGTATAGTATCTCAAGAGATCAGGCTACCAGGAGTTTTGGTTTTCCCTGGGGGACGGGGCAGAGAAGAAAGGGAGGGGAGGGGGGGTTGCTTGGTCCTTTAGGTAAGTCTTGGTATTTTGAGGGAAATGGTGAAGGCAGCAGGCCCTATCAGTGCTTGTTTAGCCAGCTGCAGCTACACAACATGCTTAACCACACATCAGGATATGAGAGGGTTATTGCAAATCATGTGGTCTTCCCAGTTTCCCTTTGCTTTTTTCTGATAATATTGCCCGACTTGTGTCTTCTTCTGTACTCTTCTTTTATATTTTATGAATGCTATTTTTTTTTTTTGCCTTTACTATTTCTACTACTAATTTAGGCAATTATATTGTCATTTTTCCTCTTCTTGTTGCTAACTTGCCTTACAAAAAAAAAACCCCTGGGTTTTTTTTTTTTTATTGCCACCCAAATTCTGTACCCTTTAGATCCATACTTCCTGATAGGGCTTCTTAAAAAACATAATTCCTCATCTTGAAGTCTGCACCCTTAAAGTCTAGGGCTCAGTCTTGTCCTTCTGTAGCTCACTTCTACGAGTGCGAGTCTAATCATTTAGCCGTACCGCTCAGTAATTATTACTTGACCTTAAACTTTACTTTCAGTCCATAATCTGAAGGTACCTAGTACAGATGAACAAATGCTTCAATTGCCTTTCTTAGATCATCCTTTCCTGTCCTTTTAGAGGCAATTGATAGATTTATATGATTTATCCTGAAATGCATTTGATTGTAAGTAACTATAAATGAATGGAAATAATCAATTAATATTGGTATACACAGAAAACTATGTATCCAGGTTGTAGAGCTTTTTCAAATTGAAAATATTTTTAATGATAATAATAATAATAATAATAATAATAATAATAAATATTCATCGTTACTAAAAGAAAAGTGTGATGCACTAGATAATGGTGCCACCCTAACAGATTGAGTTGCAGCTCTGAGGAAGACAGATGAAGATGGGGGTGGGGATGTACTGTTTGTATCTTATTTGTGGGCAGCGACAAGATTGTTGGGTACTGAACAGCACACCAAAAATCATGAATATATTTAAAAAACAGAAGTTTAAATTCCATTTTTTTTTTATAAATTAGGTTTATAAAGGCTGACAGCCCCACAGAGGATCAAATTAGTAGGTCATTAAGCTTGTGCTGTCAACAAAAGGAAAGCAGAGCACCAAGTAACTAATGACTGACATATGCAGTCTGCAGGGTTCTATAACTATTCTGAGCATTCTGCTACAACTTGTGCTTTAGAAATTAAAAAAAAATATATATAAGAATAAATTTATAATAACTGATGGAATTATATAAGTAGAAAAACTCTCTGCACATATAAATATTAATAACTCTGATTCAATGATAAAGCAGAATTAATTGGAAGAGATTTGTTTTGAAAAATGGAATTATAATTTTTGGCCTAATATTAATGGTCAAACAACCAACAAAATACAGGGAAAATGCAAATCTTTATGGGTAGACTTTTAATGTACAGCCTCTTTAAGAGTAACTCCCAAAAGGGGGTACCTTAATGCTAGAATATACAATTTTTGCTTGAAATTTTTAAGTGAGCTTTATTACTTGTGTTTGTGCAGCATTCTGTGTTCTATATTTTTTGTGATAATATATTTTATCTTATTTGCAAACTCTCCTTAATAACCATAGTCCTTAAGAGAAGCTTTGAAAGGTAATTATTACACAAAAAATAAATGAAGCCACCCATACTCGAGCAGCTACTATCGTGAGCTGAACTGCTTTTCACCACATTGGTTATGAATACTTTAACCTCATTGTAACCAATGTCTCTTAGGTCCTGTGAAGCCACCCAACACTGCCAGTGTTTCAGCAATAATTGTCTGCTTCAAGAGCCAGAGAAGCTGCTGTTAATAAGAAAATACAATTTAAATTATAATGATGACAACGTCTCTAGCCCATATAGAAGTATAAACTTACTGTGGATTCAAGCCAGGACATGGACACCACAGCTTCTTGTCAGACGGCAGCCATATTATCCTCCTGTGTATTTAAAAAGACCCCGGACCAATGAAAACCCTTGCAGGGCCAAAGTCCCTCCTTTGACTGACAGGAACACTCTCCTAATTTTTATGCAAGGAAGTTTCCTATCACGTCCAACTTATACCAGAGAACTTGTGTTGCAGTTCTCTTTCAGGTCCAACCTGCTCTGAAGAATTTGTATTGTAGTTCTCTTACAGGTACGCCCAAATGTGATGGATTGTCATTCAAGTGCTCAATACATCAGTAAACAAAACAAGGCCATGGTCCAGCTTATACCACAGAAATTGTGTTGCAGTTCTCTTTCAGGTCCAACTAACACCAGAGAAGTTGTGTTGTAATTCTCTTTCAGGTATGCCAATTTCAATGGATTGTCATTTTTGGTTGACACTAATATTAATGGTAACAATTTCTCACAAATTCAAAATTAACAAATTACTTGCTAGATTTATTCATAAAGGAGCCTATGCATAAAAATCTGAGCTAAAAATCTTTTAGCATGTTCACTATAATGGCAATAAATAGAATACGTGCATTAGTAACACGTATAAGTATTCTAAAACTATAGCATCTCAGTACTATAATTTTCTGATTACCAAACTGTAGGGTTGGATTTTCAGGAGAAAGAAAATGAGACTAAAACAGAGTGAATTAAGTTCTGGCAAAATTTTTTCAGAACTTCATTTTATTTTTAAAACCTATTAAAAAAAGTCACCAATTGGGCCTAAGACGAGGCCCAAAGCCAGTACCTCACCTAGGGAGTAGGCAGAAACCCAAAGCAGAGCTCCAGGCATATGCCCAAGTGTGATTCTGGCACCTCAGCTTTGGCTTAGGCCCAAAGCCTGGCCTTGCCTAAGTATGGGCCACAACCTGACCAAGGGGCTGCAGCCTACACCCAAGCATGATGCTGGGGCCTAGACCGAGACTCGAGCAAATGCCAGTCTGGGAAATTTTCTGATGGCTCCCCCCATACTTACCATGTCCAAAACCATGCACTGGCCCTATCCTGATGCTGAGGCCTTGGGCCAGTTGCAGGCCTGACCCCAGGGACCAATACCAGAGGCCCGAGTCCCAATGCCTGGGCCTCTGTCTAGGCTAGGACTCAGAAGTGAGCCCAATGCCATGGCCTCGATCTTGGCCCTAGCCTGATGCTGGGACCTAGGCTAAGAACTGAGCAAAGGCCCAGGCCCAGGAAATTTCCCAGTCCTCTCATACTTACCAAATTTGAAGCTATGTCCTGGCCTGGTCACGATCCTGGGGTCTTGCCAAGTCCCAGGCCCAGGAAATTTCCTGACAACCCCCCATACTTATTAAATTAGATGCGGCAGGAGGGCGCAGAGTAAAAGACCGGACTAACCTTCCTGCTACAGCTGATAGAGACCGGGGTAAGAGAGCTCTCCCTGACGGTGATGCTACAGCCACGCAAATCAACGCCGATGACGTCGAAGGGCGGCCCCGGGGCGGAACCCGGAAGTGCCCCTTTAAAGCGGGGCGACAGGCGGCGCGCAGCAGAGCCGGCGCGCTGCTAAAGCCGCGCGTGCTCAAGCGGCGCGCGCCGATCCGGCTTTGCCCGGCTTCGCCCGGATACGTCTGGACGTCGAAATAATCCATCTGTGTTGGTTACTCCATAAGGTACTGTTACTAAAATATTATACCTGATTTATATTTCCGAACTCTCTGATTAACATCTATATTGCACGCTAAGTTGGTTGGCTGCATAATTGAGTGGACTGCTGATGGACTAGGATTGGCTTATTTGATCATGCCTCCGAAACGCAAGGGGAAAGTGAGAGTGTTTCCCTCACTTCCCTTACCGTCTCCTATCCAACAGGAAATCAGTAGATTCATGCTCTCTCCTGCTTTAAAAGAAGGGTTGAACAAGGACTCTGATGTGCCTTTCAGCCAGGGAGGGCTGAATGTGCCTCCAGAGGAGGCTTCCCTAAGCCCGAACACCGGCATACCACCTGCAGAAAGACTGGTAGGGACAAGTCCTGAGGGGGCTTCAGTAGAAGGTATCCTTGAACGAGCCCCTATGATCATGGGGGAAATTCCAAGCGGTGGAGAAAGAGACTTGGAAACAGCAATCCCGTTAGAAGGGAATGCTGAACCATCCACCCATGATATAAGTCCAGGTTTGCCCACCCGGCCAGCAGTGGTAACTCTCGAGGCATTGTGGGAAAAGATGGAGGAAATGTCCTTAAATATAAAGGGGGTGGAAAAGAAGGTTGATCTGCTAATGACTGGGAATCAACAAGAAATGTTGCAAATACAAAGACAAATTAAGGATATAGCTGACAGGACAAAAAATTTAGAAAATATTCAAAAGAAAAATATTGATTTCCAAGTAGCAGTTGTAAAAGATAGAGAGTCAATAACTAGAAGAGTAGAATCTCTAGAAAACAGCGCCAAGAAATATAATCTAAGATTTTTAAATTTTCCTCAAGTGATTGGGGAATTACCCCTAGTCACTTTAAAAAAGTTTCTATTTGAAATACTTGGTGCTGTTTCTGGGGAAACTATAAACATAGTAAATTGCTACTTTTTGCCAAAAAATAGAAATGCAAATAATAGGTCTGATTTACCATTTCAGGGAGACCTCACCAATTTTCTGGAGTCTAGCGCTCAGATTATTGAATGGGGAACCCTTTTGGTAAGTTTTTTCTCACTTAAAGATATTAATTTAATTATGAAGAATTACTTTCAAAAATATCCTGTCAATTTTATGGATAAACAAATAAAGATATTCCCAGATTTGGCATATCCAACACAATTAAGAAGGAAAGCCTTTTTGGCACTACGCCAAGAGGCAATTGCCTTAGGTTATACCTTCACTTTAAGATTTCCATGCAAATGTGTAATGAAAAAACAAAATGATATATTTATCTTCTTTACACCAGAACAATTAAAAGGGTTTATAGAATCAAGGAAATTACCATCTTCTTCCCCTATCCCGAGTTAGTATAAATGGAAATATAGCAGGGATTATGAGAAGGGCCCTGTTTAAAGTAATTTAAGTGATATACACTCCCTATTGGTTTTCTTATCGTGCAATTAGCCCTCAGGTATTTTTTAATACTAATGAATTGGGGGGTTTTTTTTTATTA
The DNA here is from genome assembly GCF_901001135.1 of Rhinatrema bivittatum. NCBI lineage: Eukaryota > Metazoa > Chordata > Amphibia > Gymnophiona > Rhinatrematidae > Rhinatrema > Rhinatrema bivittatum. The sequence continues at coordinate 315,323,751 of NC_042615.1, read as the reverse complement.
AAGAATTATGCTTATTGTATTTCTTGAGGAATATTTTCTGATTAAAAATAATGAAACCCAGTACATGTATTTCTATGCAAATGTTGATATGTTTGTAATAATTGAAAATGAGAAATAAAAAAAAAAAAAAAAAAAAATTAGATGCGGCATCCTAGCCAGGTACAAACATCTGAATAAAGTGGCAACAACAGTGGTAAAAATATCACAAGGGGGGTTAGGCGTTCCCCCCCCCCCCCAAGACTTGCCAAAAGTCCCTGGTGGTCCAGTGGGGGTCCTGGAGCGATCTCCTGCACTCGGGCCATCAGCTGCCAGTATTCAAAATGGCACCAGTAACCTTTGCCCTTACTATGTCAAAGGGACTACTGGTGCCATTGGTCGGCCCCTGTCACATGGTAGGAGCACAAGATGGCACCGGCCGTCCATTGCTCCTACCATGTAACAGGGGCCGACCAATGGCACCGGTAGCCCCTGTGACATAGTGAGGGCAAAGGGTATCGGCGCCATTTTGAATACCGGCAGCCGACAGCCCGAGTACAGAAGATCACGCCAGGACCCCTGCTGGACCATCAGGGTCTTTTGGTATGTCTTGGGGAGGGTCAGGAGGGTGGGGGGTTGTAGTTAATTAAATTTAAAGGGTTGGGATGGGGGGCTTTTTGGGAAACGAATACATATGTAACTAATGAATGGATCGGGGTCCCCTGAGAATGGATGCAACGGATTTGGCTCCCCACGAATACGAATACCGAATGGGACAAATCCATTCCTGCTGCACATCCCTAGTATATAGCACAGACGATCTGTACCAAGCAGGTGCTTCCCCACTAGATCTACTGCCTGACCGTGCCTCATCTGGCTGCCAAAAGTGTGCCATTAAGGAAAGGTAAATGCAAAAAGCATGCTGGCTAGTCCAGATATTGTTGGTGAAATGGTTACTGCTCTCCTCTACTTGGCCCAGTTGTATCTGCTTTCAGGCATGGCACTGAGTAAACAGGATGGGGATCACCAACCTAATACATTTGTCGTGGATTGTACTTGGGGGTTAAAAAAATAAGTCATTGAGAATCCCACATTCTAAGTGATCTGCACAGACTGGTCATCCACAACAATCTTTCCCACAATATAGCATGTCATCACCTTTGATGTTGCCTGTCTCTTACATCCCAGGACAGTGATGAAGAATATCGCCCTGTTTGCTCCATGGTGGCTTACTGTTGTTGTAGGGGAGGGGTTTTCTGGCCTGCAACCTCACAAGAGGAAGAGGCCAAGTTGTCAGCATTGGAGACATAATTCTTCTTTGTTTTGGATTTCCTGCTCCTTCAGCTGATGATGATGATGATAGAAGGACTAGGGGATACTCCATGAAGTTAGCAAGTAGCACATTTAAAACAAATTGGAGAAAATTCTTTTTCACTCAATGCACAATTAAGCTCTGGAATTTGTTGCCAGAGGATGTGGTTAGTGCAGTTAGAGTAACTGGGTTTAAAAAAGGTTTGGATAAGTTCTTGTAGGAGAAGTCCATTAACTGCTATTAATCAAGTTGGCTTAGGGATAGCTACTGTTAGTACTAGCATTAGTATTATGGGATCTACTTAATATTAGGGTACTTGCCAGGTACTTATGGCTTGGATTGGCCACTGTTGGAAACAGGATGCTGGGCTTGATGGACCCTTGGTCTGACCCAGTATGACAACTTCTTATGTTCTTATGTTATGATTTGAATGAAAGATGGGTTTCTTAAACTAGTATCAGCCTCTCCTGAAACCAATACTAACAGGTGTTGCTTTTGCTAATGATACAGCATACCACTGTTTGGATGATGGCCAGGTATCTTTCCTCTTCTGATGACCTTCTGACAGTGAATACTTCTGCAAAACATTTATCCTCCCTAGTGCTTCCAAATCTTTGATGCCTCATGGAATCATCTCTCTGGATCCTAGGGTACTCTTGCTGTAGCTGAGATTGAGAGGAAACAAGAGTATAAAAAGCCAGAAGCATATGTCAAGATCTAAACTGCCTGCTGTTCTTGGGGTGTGCTCTTGCCACCTGGCAGTATTACGAACTGCTTGTATGGCTATGTAATCTGCCTGTGGCAATTCACCAGGTAATAACACACTAGAAAGCAGATTCTCCAAACATGCAGTTAGAGGGCACATGATTCATCTAAATCTGCTGGTTTTTCAAAAGATGTTCTGCAGACAAAATGAAACTGGGAGCTCTGTACTTTATTGGCTCATGACCTTCTAGTGCCCCCTCATCCACTTCTGCTGCCACCCTCCACTGTGCCTGCCTCCTTCAGCCCTTGCAACAAACCAAAACAGCCAAAAATACCACAAATGTGGGTAAAAACCACATACTCTTAAAGAACCCACATTGTATGATTTATCATAGAAAAATGTTTTGGAAAAACCTTTATAAATTGCATACTAATAGTGAAGATAGGAAAAGGCATCTGCTGTTCCAAATTCTCACTCAACTCTTCATTTTAAGCTGGTTTTCCTCTCTTGTTTCCTCTTATGTCTTTCATCATCACAACTGCTGCTAGTGCTGGCCTCAGCTACCTCTGGAGAATTAGCCGTCCTTGGGGCAGCCTTTTCTTTTCCTACCCTATTATCATATCTGCTTCTTGATGCATTTGACATGATGAACTTTAAGGGGTTGATTTTCAAAAGGATTTACACATAAAACATCTTTTTGTGTTCATAAATAACCTTTTTGAGAATCAAAAAAAGGGCCTACACATACAGAATTATGTGTGAAACCGATCTCATGCATACTTTTGTCTGAGGCTAAAAGAGACATTTCAGGAGGGTAGGGGGTTGCTTGAGTTGTGGCAGGGAAAGGATTTACGCATATATTTTACATTTTTGATATATCAGCACATACAAGGTGGGGCCATCTATGAATTTTCAAAGCAATTTATGTGTGTAATCTGCTTTGAAAATTTGGGCTAAAGTTTGTCAGCAAAATGTGCTGCTCACTTAGTCTCTTAGTCAGGGTCTGGGTCCGGGCTTTGGCCAAAGCTGAGGCCCAAGCATCAGGACCCAACCTTCAGACCAGGCCTCAGCATCGGGGCTAGGCCTAGGTTATGATCCAGGTGTTGGAATCTGGTAGATAATTGGGGACCGGAAAGTTTCCCTGCCCTGGCAACATTTTTGGGGCCTAGGCCTTTTCTCGGGTCTCAGTCTAGGACCCTGCATTGTGATCGGGCATAGGGAAAGGCCCTTGTGAGGGGGCCATGGCTTAAGCCCAGGCGAGGCCTTGAGCCTGGGCCTAGCCCTGATGGGTGACTTTTTTTGCGGTTTTCAAAATGAAATGTGAAAACCAATGAAATTTCATCAGATTTTCAATCATTTTCATTTTGAGAACAAAATGAAACGGAATAGGTAATGTTGTTGTTATTTCCTATTTCGTTTCTCACAAATGCATCTCTAATAATTAGTGTGCACTAAAATCAGAATATAAATTAAATGAATGCAAATCCCTAGTAAACAAATTCAAAAAGGCTTGGGATAAACACTGTGGATCCTTAAAGGCTGGAGATGGAATGAAAAACAGAGGGCATGTGGGAAACCTGCAAGAAGTGACAGCTAAATCCTCTAGTAGAAAGCATAGGGATTACTACCCTTAACCAACTGATTTTGACCCAACTGCAGCAACAGATGACAGCCAATGCTGGGCCCTAACTTTTATGGTCTGGGGTACTGATATTCAGACATCAGGGGAAAAGCACAGGACTGCTTCTATGGCCAAGTCCAAAAGCAAAGCATGTTGAAACAGCATTGTCTGAAATTATCAAGAAGGCTGCTTACCCTGTAAATATGTTGCTAGCAGTTATTTTGTTATGGATTTGCCAGTTGCTAGGTTTTGATTGTTAATATTACTACCATTAACACAAGGCTTGGGGGTAACATACATGGTGCAGCAGTTACTACCTTTAACAGAAACATGGGAGTAACCTACCTGGATCAGCAGTTACTATGATAAGAAACTTGCTGGGCAGATTGGATGGACTAGATGGTCTTTTTCTACCTACATTATTATGTCAAAACTATGTTATTACATTAATAAATGAAATTTAGTCTTCACAGTTATTTGACTAGCAACAAACTGATACCCTGTAGAAGTAGTTTTTAAATCATATCTTGTAGTCTCATTAATACAGAAATTATTATTCTTAAAAGAGCTTTGATAAGTTGGGATATCGAGTGTGCGAAATTACCAAGGAATGTAATGTCACTTTCTCTTCATTTTTCAAGATCCAGGCAAATTGAATTGCAATACCTCTCTAAATATTAACGGCAAAACATCTTCCTTAATTTATTATTGTCAGATTGACTTTCCAATTTAAATATGAGCATAAAGGTTTATAATTCATATCTAATTAAAAAAAAATATGCTTCCTGTGTATCCTCCAGTAGGGGCACATAAAATAAAAGTCCTGGCACTCAGACATTCTTCCTCTGGCACATGGTCTGTGGATTTCAAAATGTGGTCAAGCGGGTGATATGGTTGACCAGGTCCAGAGGTTAAGAAAATACAAACTTCTACTGGACAGGAAAGAAGAAATAAAATCAAAACACTTCCCTTCTTTGACTCAAAAACACTGCTGTCCTTTTCTTCTTCAATTAACTCTTATCAGTCTGTTCTAACAGTCTTGGTTCATACCTAAATCCAAACCCAAATCTTGAAATTAAATATATAACTTCAATCCAACACAATGGGTTTGGTGGATCATTGAAATCAATATTTTTTATTTTTCTGAGCTAATCAGCAGCAAATCACTAAATATGGAGCACAGGCTTCAACAGCAGAGAGTTACCCATACGAGCAGAATATACAGAAAACTCTCCTTCCTTAGCAGCAGGACTAGCAAAAATCTATTAGTGCACGCAAACAATAGAACTTCAGACATTGGCATTTCAAGAAATAAAGAAAACAGTCATTACTCACACTTGAATGAGAGTTAATCAAAATGAAGAGTTTCCATCCAGGCAGGAAAAGTCACTTCAAAAACTGTGCCTATGTTTTCTCCTAGGGCTCTAAACAAGAAAAACTAAGCATCAAAGCCCAGGAATGGCTTTTCTGCATGCTGGCATCCATGGCAGTAACAGTAGGATCCCTTATGGGATGGTGGGAACCATTACACTCTGCTGATGAAACAGTTAGCAGGACCCCCATAATTAAAAACAGTCTGGTCCCTCTGAGATCCAACTGAAACAACAAAAGAACTGGAACTCCACTTACTAGGACTCAGTGTTACATCTGAAAGTACACTCACTTAAAGACATAGATACCCAAAACTGCAGCCGTGAACTGTAGAACTAACTACCCATAGAAAATAATGGTAGATGTTTAGTAGCAGAGGTTACATACACATCTAAGACTAACTTTAATGGGTCACAATTTTGGGACAGAGGTCGCACTTTTTAAATAATGTTTTCTTTTAAGGAAACTATTTGAAAAGGTATACTCCTTTTTGCAGTACATAGACATTCCATGTGCTTTCTTTGTGCTTGGCCTTGTGTGAAAGGTGAATATTGTTAGAAATGTGTTTGTGTTTCTGAAGTGTTATTAATACATAGAGTTCTAACTTAGTGGCTTTCTGAGTCTTAGGATAGTGCCTCCTGCCCATGTAGAAATACATATATTGCCGTAAGCAGGAAGTTGGGTTATCAGATGGATTACCAGATGTATGCATTGGGAAACTCCTGTGATTACAGATGGAAAATAAAGGTGACACTGATTCTAAAATCACTGAAATCCAATAGGTCTGAAATCAATATGTTCTGGCAGCAGAAGAGTGTCAGGCTTCATGACAGGAGGGGCAGAAGCCTAGTGCAAGATGATGTTTGTGGCTTATAATTCTGCTGTCCTAAGATATGATTTTCCTTGGCTAGTGCAGGCACTTGCCTCTGCAGGGCATCAATGGTTTAGACTGCAGTAAGTCCTACCATCACAGTCATCCAGAGATGCTGGGGGCATAATAAGGTTCCTCACAAATTGTTAGGTTCTCTTGTGCTATGAGAAAACTTGCACATGTACCGGGTAGGACAGTACCAGAACGAATCTGAGATGGAATGAAGTCAAGCAGGTCCGGCATAGTGCATTTTAATGTACAGAAGGAAAAAAATCATTTTATTTAGTTCATTCACTTAATGGGAACTTTAATATATTTCATTCATTTCAAAACAAAAATAAAAAATCAATTATTTGTTTTGTTTGCTTTTTCATTTGCCATTAAAGTCAAAGGGGAAGCATTGCATCCTATTTTGGGATCCAGAATTAGAGGTTTCTCAACAATTCTCATGGAACTTGTGAAAATAAATGATCAAAAAGGGGAAAAAGCTCCAATATACCTAGATTGTGGCAAAGTGGCACCAAAAGTGGCATGAACAGCCTAAGGATCCATAATGGGGCAAAGGTGTACCAGCACTGGTAGATCTCCAAGTCAACATCAAAGGAGCAAAGAAGAATACTGGTGTGGAAGTTCACTCTAAGGGGTAGATTTTATCATGGACGCGCTGATTTTATAACATGCGCTCGCCGGCATGCACATGTTATAAAATCTGTGGGCCGTGCACACATATGTGCCGGATTTTATAATCCGCACGTGTATGTGCAGGCGGCACGCACAAGGGGAGGATTTTTGCAATTTCCACGCGGCAATGCATTCTGGCCTTCCCCAGTTCCCTCCCCCCCTACCTATACTCTCTCCCTCTTCCCCTCTCCTCCCTAGCCCCTAAACCCTACCTTATCTTTCCTTTCTTTTTTTTTTTTTGGTTGTACAACTTATTTCAGGGCCCAAAGTGAAGTAAGTACCTCGTGCCGGCCAGCCCCAGCCAGCACACGCCACCCTGGCCTGCCCCATGGAGGAGGCTCGGCACTTGTGCGTGTACCGGGCTTTACGCGTGTGAAAGGGCCCCTTCAAAAATTTGCGCGGCGTGTGCAAGGCCTGGCCACGCATGTAAAACCTGGATTTTAAGCGTGCAGGGCTTTTAAAATCTAGGTGTAAGGCTCCAAAAAAGGGCACTAGCAACAATGGCATGAACTCTTGATGGCAGCATGAGAGGAAAACTGGCACTCAAAGTGTTATCAGCAATCTAAGGGACCAAGAAGGAGGAACGAAGCAGAAAAGATGGCAGGAAGAACACCAAGGCACCAAAAAAATGGACAAAGTACCATGAAGATTAGCATCAAGATACCAAATCCAACGTGACAGGTGCAAACCCCTCAGAGTGGTAGGAACTCCTCAAGGTATAAGGTCTGGGGTTTGGCAGCAAGGCATAATGACAAAATGAACTCCAAGGTATAATGTCTGGACATAGCAGCAAGGCTGAAGGCACAAAAACCCTTAAGGTGTAGCATGAGGGGTATAGCAGTGAGGCAGGATTACCAAACATTCTGTTGAAGCACACTTGCCAATTGTCAGATTCAGCATAGGAAAATGAACTGGAGGGGAGCCATTGTGTTCCTGAGCACAAGTTGGAGGGTTTTTCTCCTGGTGGACGTGTATATTACATTGTGAACTCTGCATTGTGGCTAAGTATATTTTTTGATTATTGCAAGGTTTTTGATTATTGCAAGGTTCTGTGATTATTCCTGTGGGTTTTAATTTTCTTAGTCTGTTTCATTTCTTTATAGTTATTACTATTACTGTAGAAAGTAATTACTATTACTGTAGAAAGGTTCTGTGATTATTCCTGTCTGTTTTTAATTTTCTTTATAGTCTGTGTTTCATTTCTTTATAGTAAGTTTTTAATCTAGTAAGTTGATTTGCTGTTTGAATAAAGCTAGAAGGAAAAAAAAAAAAAAAAAAGAAACCTCCAAGTAGACAGCTCTCCAGCTTTTAAAACACCTTTTAAACTCTCCCTTGGAGTTAGTTGGCACAAAAAATCGGTTCAAACTAAAAATTGGGGCATAAAGACTGTTTTTTAAAACAATTGACCAAAAGCAAAGGCAACAGTCCAGAAGTGCCCTACTTTACCCAGCTTGTCCCAGGCTAAACTGTTTGACTCCCTCCCTCCCTACCCCTGGGGCTTGTTTTCTAATAAAGACTGCCTAACTTCCCATTGGCAGCGAGATAAATTAGTACATTGGTAACAGTCAAGGAAATACAAATCACAAACTACCAAGATGAGGACTATCCAATGTAACTGCTGTAGAGCCTTTATTCTGAGGGAAAGCATCTGGAAACTTAGAGCTTGCCCAATTTGTTCACAACTCTCTTCCTTGAAAATGGAGCTGACTGAGATAAAAGCTCAATTAGCTTCAATTAAAAGTATTACACCCACATTGCATTACACAGATAATAATTCCCCAATATCACGGAAAAACCAGGAGTCAAGAAAAGGAGATCCATTACGCTCAGGTAGGACCCAAAGTCATCCATTCTTGACAGATGAGCAGCCAACAGGTACACCCTCCCACTCAAACAGGTCATTAAGAAATTCTTTACAATCCAGGATTACAGTGGGCTCTGGTAGAATTAGACCTGTGATAAGGAGACACACAATGTACCAAATGCAAAAAGAACAAGCCCTCTCTATATTAAAAACTGAGGAAGTTCTTGAAAAAAACATTGCAGTATTACCAGAAAAGAGAGAAAAAACACAATGCATGCAGTATTTCAAGATCCATAACCAAAAGAAAAATCTAATTGAGATGGATAACTCTGTCAACAGTGGCACAACTACAAACAGAAAGAGTAAAGTGAATAACAAATCTCAACTAATATCTCATAAGGAGTCCAGGAAAAGCAATAACCTTAAAGAGAGTACCTGGAAGGCTATGACCACAAATGCTCATAGTTTGGGAAATAAAATCCCAGATCTGCAGGCCCTAATGGCTGAGGCAGAATTGGACATTGTTGCTATCACAGAAACATGGTTCACAGAATCTCATGAATGGGATACAACAATACCAGGCTACAACTTGTTAAGGAAGGACAGAGAGGATAGAAAAGGGGGAGGTGTGGCTCTTTATGTCAGAAACAACATCCAAGCATCTGAGCTACAAGGAAGTTGGGGTAAAGAAGAAGCTCTATGGGTCGACCTAAAAAAGATGACGGAGTGTCCATTTATATTGGAGTGGTTTACAGGCCTCCAAACCAAAAGGAAGAGCTGGACAGAGATCTGATTGAAGACATCCATAAGATAGGTAAGAAGGGAGAAGTGGTGATCGTGGGTGACTTTAATATGCCAGATGTAGACTGGAAAATCCCCTCTGCAGAAACTAAAAATAGTAGAGCAATAATGGATGCCATGCAAGTATCTTTGTTCAAACAAATGGTGTTGGAACCCACGAGAGAAGGTGCTATACTCGACTTATTGCTCAATAATGCAGATAATGTCTCAGATGTCCAGGTGGGCGCCCACCTCAGCAGCAGTGATCATCGAACGGTATGGTTTAATATCACTAATAGAATAGGGAAAAGAACCACAAAGACCCGAGTTTTACAGTTCAAAAACACAGACTTTGAGGAAATGGGAAAGTACCTGGAGGAAGAACTTAAAGGATGGGAGAACGAGAGAGATGTGGATCAGCAGTGGACCAATCGAAAAGGAGCAATCACCAAGGCAACTGCTCTATATGTTAGAAACATAAAGAAAAGCAAAAGAAAATTGAAACCTATCTGGTTCTCAAAGGAGGTGGCTGACAAAATTAAAGCAAAAAGAACAGCATTCAAGAAATATAAAGGATCCCAAAGGGAGGAACACAAAGAAGAATTTTGGTATCAACTGAGGGAGACGAAGAAAACAATCAAGTTGGCAAAAAATCAAGCAGAAGAGAGGATTGCCAAGGAGATAAAAAATGGTGACAAAACATTTTTCAGATACATCAGCGAAAAGAGAAAGGTCCAAAGTGGTATAGTGAAATTGAAAGGTGGTAATGATCAATGTGTGGAGACAGACGAAGAAATGGCAGAAATATTAAACGAATACTTCAGCTCTGTGTTCACTAAAGAAGACCCTGGAGAAGGACCATCTCTACACAACAAGAAACTGGAGGGAAGTGGAATAGATGAAAATCCTTTTACAGTAGAAAATGTGTGGGAAGAGCTAAAGAACCTGAAAGTGGACAAAGCCATGGGGCCTGATGGGATTCATCCAAGGATATTGAAGGAGCTCAGAGATGTTCTGGCGGGTCCGCTGTGTGACCTGTTCAATAGATCCCTAGAAACGGGAGTGGTGCCGAGAGACTGGAGAAGAGCGGTGGTGGGTCCCGCTTCACAAGAGTGGGAACAGGGAGGAGGCTGGCAACTACAGGCCGGTTAGCCTCACTTCGGTGGTGGGAAAAGTAATGGAGTCTCTGCTGAAAGAGAGAATAGTGAACTATCTACAGTCCGGAGAATTGATGGACCAGAGGCAACATGGATTCACCAGGGGAAGATCCTGTCAGACAAATCTGATTGACTTTTTTGACTGGGTAACCAAGGAATTGGACCAAGGAAGAGCGCTCGATGTCATATACTTGGATTTCAGCAAAGCTTTTGATACGGTTCCGCACAGGAGACTGGTGAATAAACGAGAAGCTTGGGAGTGAGTGACAAGGTAGTGACCTGGATTGCAAATTGGTTGATGGACAGAAGACAATGTGTGATGGTAAACGGAACCTTCTCTGAAGAGAGAGCGGTTTTTTTAAGTGGTTGTACCGCAAGGATCGGTGTTGGGACCGGTCCTGTTCAATATCTTTGTGAGCGACATTGCAGACGGGATAGAAGGTAAGGTTTGTCTTTTTGCGGATGACACTAAGATCTGCAACAGAGTGGACACGCCGGAAGGAGTGGAGAGAATGAGACGGGATCTAAGGAAACTGGAAGAGTGGTCGAAGATATGGCAGCTGAGATTCAATGCCAAGAAGTGCAAAGTCATGCATATGGGGAGCGGAAATCCGAATGAACTGTATTCGATGGGGGGGGGAAAGGCTGACGTGCACGGAGCAGGAGAGGGACCTTGGGGTGATAGTGTCTAATGATATGAAGTCTGCGAAACAATGCGACAAGGCGATAGCAAAAGCCAGAAGAATGCTGGGCTGCATAGAGAGAGGAATATCGAGTAAGAAAAGGGAAGTGATTATTCCCTTGTACAGGTCCTTGGTGAGGCCTCACCTGGAGTACTGTGTTCAGTTCTGGAGACCGTATCTACAAAAAGACAAAGACAAGATGGAAGCGGTACAGAGAAGGGCGACCAGGAAGGTGGAGGATCTTCATCGCATGACGTACGAGGAGAGATTGAAGAATCTAAATATGTACACCCTGGAGGAAAGGAGGAGCAGAGGTGATATGATACAGACTTTCAGATACTTGAAAGGTTTTAATGATCCAAAGGCAACGACAAACCTTTACCATAAGAAAAAATCAGCAGAACCAGGGGTCACGATTTGAAGCTCCAGGGAGGAAGATTCAGAACCAATGTCAGGAAGTATTTCTTCACGGAGAGGGTGGTGGATGCCTGGAATGCCCTTCCGGAGGAAGTGGTGAAGACCAGAACTGTGAAGGACTTCAAAGGGGCGTGGGATAAACACTGTGGATCCATAAAGTCAAGAGGCCGCCAATGAAGAGTGGGTGACTCGCCAGAATGATGGCTACTGCCTGGAGACAATACCCTTAGTCAATAAACATACACATGGTTACTGTGACTCCAACATCACTCTAAGATTCAACAGCAAGAGGAAATGTGGAAAAAAAGGATTTGCACTCACAATGACGGGAGTAGCTGGCTTGTTACGGCGGTTACTACCCCAAACCAAATATCCAAATTACTACCTCCACCTTCCTCTATTCCTGATGCCTTTCAACTAGCTTTGATCACTCCATTCTTATACTTCACTTTCAATGCATATCCAGCATAGTTCTCTGCTTCAACAGCAGGGGAAAAGAAAAACTGTTACTTCACACATCCAGCAGAGCTCTCTGCTTAAACGGCAGGGGAGAAGAAAAAAGGGTTCGCACTCACAAAGCGGGGAGTAGCTGGCTTGTTACGGCAGTTACTACCTCAAACCAAATGTACCTGATACTTCACTCTCGACGCATATCCAGCATGGCTCTCTACTTCAACGGCATCGGAGAAAGACTGATTACATCACGAATTTCCAGCATAGCTCTCTGCTTCAACGGCAGGGGAAAAGAAAAACTGATACTTCACACATATCCAGCATAACTTCAACGGCAGGGGAGAAGAAAAAAGGATTCACACTCACAAAGCGGGGAGTAGCTGGCTTGTCACGGCGGTTACTACCCCAAACCAAATGTGCCTGATACTTCACTTTCGATGCATATCCAGCATAGCTCTCTGCTTCAACGGCAGGGGAGAAGAAAAAAACTGATACCTCACGCATATCCAGCATAGCTCCCTGCTTCAACGGCAGGGGAGAAGATAAACAACCAATAAGGGCTGTATAACATAATCTGGGTAAAAACAAATAAGCATGGGTGTAGCTTGCTTATTGCGGCGGTTACTACTCCTACTACCTCTAACTAATCAAGCTAGATATTTCACTTGGATGCAGCTCCTCCACCGCTCTCTACATTAATGGCGGGGGTGGAAGGGAATTAGAACCAAGAGCTAAGAGAAACAGATAAGTATGGGAGAAGAAATGAGGGAAGCTTGCTGGGCAGACTGGATGGGCCATTTGGTCTTCTTCTGCCGTCATTTCTATGTTTCTATGTTTCTATGTAACTGTGATAAGTATCATTTTCTGACATAAGCTTTTATTGTATTCCCTGCTTGAACTTGATCCAGCTGCTGGGTGAATTTTTATTTTTTTGTGAAATGGGGTTTTTCAAATTATAGTTTTACGACACTCAGAAAATGTAAATGTTTTTTGTTACGATTGTGGATAGGTTTTCTGGTAAGTTGTGAGGGTTGCTTTATTTAGAAAGCTTTTCATATATTCTGTAGTCGAATTCTGGCTGTTCCATTTCCTGATTTCTAGTTTTGCATGTGTTCTATCTGCTTTTTGATACTTTTAACACATTTAGAACATGTATATGGTTTCTCTCCTATATGTTTTCTGTTCTACCTGTATTTCTTCCTTCTGACTGAGGGTTTTTGTGAACAAACCATCCCAATATAATCAACCAACAAACAGGGTAGGAAAACGAGACTGGGATTCTGGAGGGGTAAAAGAAAAAGAAGAATTATTGAACATATGCCATGGAAGTAGAAACCTATGGGGTAAATTTTAAAGAAGCATGCGTGCATGTTATAAAATTGGAGGTCTGCGTGCACAAGAGGGTGCCCAACTGTGCACCTTGAGTGCGCCGAGTCGCACTGCCTTCCCCCATTCCCTACCCCACCACCCCACCTTCCCTTCCCTTCCCCTACCTCCCCCACCCTTCCCCCACCCTTCCTCCTACCTTTTTTTTCTTTCCTTATCGTGAAACTTACTTCAGCCAAGGGACTGAAGTAAGTTGCGTGCGCCGGCCGACAGCCAGCATATGATCCCCGGCACAACAGCAAATATGGCTGCTGTGCCGGGAGCCTGACCCTGCCCCTGCCCTGCCCCCGGACTGTCCCACCCCCACCCCGCCCCTTTTACATGCATCACCGGGCGTGGAGCTAGGCCCGATATGGAGGGCCTGGGAGACGTCACTGCAGAGCGCCACAGATGGGAGGCACTTGCAGCGGCAGTGGGAGAGGACGGCCCGGGGCCCACAGCACAGGAGCAAGGTGAGGAGGTCCGGGTGCGGGCCTAGCACGGACGGGACGGACAACAAAAATGAATGGGGGACAAAACAAATGAGACAAATATGATTTGTTTAATTTGTGGCATCTCCATTAATTTTGGGGACCCTGAAAAGAAATGAATGTGGTCCCACTCATTTTGGGATGCCCGTTCATTTTAAATGCACATCCCTAGTAAAGTATTGTGAAACCTACTGCAGGCTGGAGCAACACAGAGCTGGAGTTAAAGCACAGAACTTGATTGGAACAGAGTGGACCTTGGCAAATTGGGAACTGAAGCAAGCTAGATTCAGGTAGGACTGAATCTGCAGCATGCCTGAACAAATCAGGGCTGGAATTAGATCAGGTTGAACAAGGCAGACTGGTAAAGATTTCCACACTGAGAGTTAGCAGACTCTGAAGTTCTCCAAGCAGAAAATGATGGCCTTCTAGTTGCCAGGAATGTTTCTTGCTTCCCCTCAGCTCCTTTTACCTGGGTCTGGACCAAATTATATTACCTCGGGGCAGGATCAATTCTGCCCCTGAAAATCCAGTTTTGCTTATATAGCACTTGGTCTGGTGGTTATAGCTGCTACCCTTCCCATCCAACCAACCCCAGGTTGAATCCCCACTGGTTTTACACTGACAGATATACATAATCAGTCATTCTATCATTTGCAGAAGAGGAAACATTGAATGTAGTTCCCAGCTGTAGAAGATGGTATACTTGCTCCCTCATAAGTACCCATCTGGGGCCTCATGCTGCATGTGGGGTACTTTGCTATCAAAACATGTGTGAGAGAGTAGCCTAGTGGTTAGAGCAGCAGTCTGGGAAGCCAGGGTTCATATCCTATTGACATGCATTATGATTTTGTGCAAGTCATTTCACCCTTCAGTGTTTCAGGTCCAAACATAGGGTTTGCTTTACTAAGGCTTTTTTTTTTTTTTTTCCCATTCTGTGTCTATGGGAAAAGAAAAGTTGAATAAATCAGGCTCTTAGATTGTAATCCCTTTGGAAAGAGGGAAGTACTTACTAAACCTGAAAGTAATTCACCTCGAGCTGACAACAAAAAGGTATGAGCTAAATCCAAGTAAATAAATAAAATGCATAAATGGGATGTAGATGATGTCCAGGGGACAGTTAGTCCTGGTTATCACCCTGTGTCAGCATCAAGGTGGCAGTCTTTCCAGCATGAGTATGAAAAACAAAAGCAAGGAAAATCAAAGCAACTGTCCCAGACTCTCTTTTATCTTTGAATCTGAAAATTAAGGCAGCTGTTGTATTTCCTTCTTGTATATTCTGTTGAACTTCCTCACCCCTCTGAAGAACTTGAAATGCAGACAGGAACTGCTGCTGTGTTTAGTTAAATATTGATGGAAGCTTCTCAGATCAAATAAGACTTGGCATCCCACAAAATAGGTCTTTGTGGGCTGCAGTTCAATGAGCATGAGATATCTAGCCAAAAAAATCCAGGACAAATTTAAACCTGATCAGAAACCAAATTTTTAATCGTACAGAATCACTTATCCTATGGCTGTCATAGAGAATCATTTGCAATTCATATTGGAATTCCACACAGATTCAAACATAAGAAAAGATAATTGTATGTTAATTTTGCCTTACAAAATGGCCCAAGCTAGACCCTGGCACAGGCTGATACCATTTTGCATAAAAAAACCTTTTGAAACAGTACTGGCCTTGGACTGCCAGTGCCATTTTTAATCATAGGACTGGCAGGGCAGGACATATAAGGATCACTCCTGCCTTGTTTAGAATATCAGCTTGGGATTAGGAGGAGGGGCTAGAAGTGTTTTGTTTTTTTTTTTGGGGGGAGGGAGGGTGCCACATACTTTTAAAAAATGAAACAAAGGAAAATGAACACAATTGTGTTCTTTTCTACATAAGAAAAACCATGCTCTTTTAAACCCTGCTATGCCAGTTTCCTTGAACACATCCTCTGGCAACAGATTCCACAGCTTGATTGGATAAAGAGTGAAAATTACTTCCTACGATCTGTTTTGATTCTGCTAGTTATAAGTTTCAGGGCATGCCCCCTTGTTTTAGTATTTGCTGAAAGAGTAAATAACAGTCCTTTATTTACCTGTTCCACCCCACTCATGATTTTCTAAACTTATATCATGACCCCTCTCTGCTGGCTCTTAGACAAGGTGAAGAGCCTAACCTCTATAGCCTCTCATCATAGGAGAGTCATTTCGTCCTCTTTATCATTTTTCTCAACCTCCTCGGTGCCTTTTCTAGTTCTACCGCAACTACTGCTACCTAACGTTTGTATAGCACTACATGACATACGCAGTGCTATACAAACACACAAAAAAGACAGTCCCTTCTCTATAGAGCTTACTATCTACTAAGACAAATATGCAGACAAGAGACCTGGGGCATTTCATAAAGTAAGACAATGGCTGAAAAGAAAAGAAAAAGAAAATGAAAGTTCGATAATGAGGCTAAAAGCGGACAGTCAGGCCTAGTATTTAAAGCAGCCTCAGGAAGGTGGGTCTTTACAAGGGATTTAAGCATGTAAAGACCCACCTTCCTGACACATCAATCACTATTTGTTCCATCAATTGTCCCATGTCAGGAGAAGGACCAATCCCCTTTCAGAATTCACTGACAATCATTAGTGAGGGAACAGCATAATATGCTGCTTTTAAATGCACAAATTCCACAAATGTCTTTCAAAACTTACTTATAATGATGTAATTGACAGCAACAATTGCTGATAGTTAGCTGATCACATCACCTACAAAACAGACACAATGAATTAGAAGAGTACCATTTTGGGTATTGGCTCATTGTAATTAATCAGATCCAGCAAAGATGATCAAGATCTGCTGAAATATGATTGATTAGTCTGCCTGTGACCTAGAGGAGGAGGAATTACTTCCACTGAACAAAAGTCTCAGAGACACGATAGTATTTCTTGAGTCACATTTGACCAGTAAAAGCATTGGTCAGGGAAATGCAGGCACTCTGCTCCCCTCCCCCCCCCCCCCCCCAGCAAACAATCTCCATGACAATCACCAGCACCTTCCTTTGAGCTCATCAGCCTAGTGGGGCTAATAATATTTTCTGTGATGTCAGGGGTGAAGGTGCAAGTAGAGGTGGTGTCTTTCAGGTGTGTGGTGCTTTTATTAATGGATGTTACTAGCTGTGAAAGCCAAAAGTACCGTTGATTTTGCTGTCTGACATACACTGTCACTGTGCTCTACAGATTACAAAAATGTCCCTTCATGGAGAAAAGATTGGTGGAACTATTCATGCCTATCATATATTTGTCTATTTGCCATGGTAAAGTATCTTGAGGCTGTTAAAAGTGAACCTCCAGCTCTGGTAATCATGTTTTTAATAGGGGACTGTGGTCTCAATCTCAATTACTAGACCTATGGGTTACAATTAGAGGTCAACTAGATATTTCTCTTTCTTCCCAAATGCTGATGGACATCTTTTGGACTTCACTGAAGGTTTAATAAATCTAGGACAAGTTGGAGGCAAACATTCATGAGATTCCTCCTTATAACACCAAGAAGGCAAGGTTCCAAGCTTGGAAGCCATAAGCCTGTATAATCTTACTGATTTCGTTTGAAGAAGTTTTAGATGAAAATATTGTGGGGGGGTTTTTTGTGGTAAGGTGTTAATGATCTATTAATAAATCAGGTGGGATAGAAAAGTGATCATGGGCTACTGTCAACTTCCCCATCAAGCTTTTGTCTTAAAGTGAGAGAGATGGGCATCATAGAGTGTGGGTGGTATAGAGGAATGGGAGTGGTAACAGCCATAATCTCACATGTTCATTGCAATTGGGGTGTTGCGTTGGAGGTGGACACTTGGGCCAAGATGGGGTTGACACAACCTGTAGGTGAGAACATATGGGTCCCCACCGTCGGCAGGTGGAATGGGCTGAAGGTAGAGGCCTCTGGAGCTTCACCTATACTAGCCCTTGTTCCCCATGGGTTGAGCCTTTGGGTGCTGGGGCAGCAGGACTTAGGTGGGCCTTGAGGTAGATTAGTGAGAGAAGTTGGTTCAGCCCAGAGACAGCAGTCGATAGATGGCGTAGTCCTACCCAGGACTGGGTACGGGTACTGGAACTCGGGTGCCAATGGGATGGAGAGTAGCTGGAGGCACTCGAGCAAAGATAGGTCGAGGCCTGATAAGTCCACGTCCAAGGGGTAGGCTAGGAGAGGCGTCAATGACAGGCTTGGATCAGGGCTGGCGGCAAGCGGAGGTCGTGGCAAACAATGTAGAATTCTGAACAAAGAGAAGTCTATAGTGTAGTCAATCAAGGCAATGGTCTGGTCATGGAGAATTCAGGCGTAGTCAGGAATAGCAGAGGTCTGTGTCTAGAGATAGGCAATAGAGTAGTCGGGCGTAATGGAGGTTTGGGTCTCGAGATAGGCAGTAGAGTAGTCAGGCGTAGCAAAGCTCCGGGTCTGGAGATAGGCAGAAGAGTAGTCATGCGTAGCAGAGGTCCGGGTCTGGAGAAGGGCAGAAGAATAATCAGGCATAGCAGAGGTCTGGGTCTGGAGATAGGCAGAAGAGTAGTCAGGCGTAGCAGGGGTCTGGGTCTTGAGATAGGCAGAAGATTAGTCAGGAGTAGCAGGGGTCTGGGTCTTGAGATAGGCAGAAGAGTAGTCAGGCATAGCAGAGGTCCGGGTCTGGAGATAGGCAGAAGCGGAGTCAGGTGTAGCAGAGGTCTGGGTCTGGAGATAGGCATTAGAGTAGTTAGGTATAGCAGAGGTCCAGGTATGGAGATAAGCAGAAGCGGATTCAGGCGTAGCAGAGGTTTGGGTCTGGAGATAGGAAGTAAAGTAGTCAGGCGTAGCAGAAGTCCGGGTCTGGAGATAGGCTGAAGCGTAGTCAAACAAAGCAAAGTCGATATCTGTAGAGTCAGTCCAACACATAGACAAGGCAGGAACAGTGAAGACAGGAACTAGGAACAAATGAAGGTCAGGAACACAGATTAGAGAGGATTTTCTATCAGCAACAAGTACGAGGAGACCTGTTGCAAAGGCAATGCTATGGAGCGAGGCCTGAGCTTAAATACACTGGAAAATCTGATATCATCATCCGGAGCCGCGGCCAGGTTCCCGCCGCAGGCCCTTCAAAAGGATTAGCAAAGTACGCGCGTGTGCCTAGGGAGGGGCGCGGCGTGGGTGGTGGCATCTCTCCACGGACCACACAGAGAGGCCCAATGAGCATTGGCATCTTGACTGGCAACAGAGGGGACCATGGCAGAGCCGGAGGTACCGGGGGTGGCCCGAAGTCGGAGCCGGCAGCCCACCGCCACCAGCGAGGAGAAACCAGGAGCTGGAGTCCATTTAAGAAGGTGAGGGGACCACCCCGCGGGTCTGTTGCATACGGCACGCGTAACATGGGGTGGATGGGAGAGGACTTAGCTAGCAAGTACTGATTTTCAGTGCCATGATTGAGTGCCCTTAATCCTAAATTTTAGCTGGCTACATTTTGCTGATTTTCAGTTGAAGTGTAGCTAGCCAGATTTCAGCTGAAAATCTCAATTTTGCCTGACAAATTTTGGCTTAGGTGCACTGCTCTTTTATGAAAATGTATGCCTAAGACCTTGGTGTTCATGCTAAACTCATCTCAGAAAACATCTTTATTTATTTAAAATATTTATATCCCATTTTACTAATATGAATCAAGGCAGATTATGAATGTTAATAGTAATAGTAGTACAATCCACTTGTTAAAATATACTGTAAATCAGCCATCTAGACAAGACATCTCATATAGCAATAACATTGTATAAAATTACCTTCCTGGTAACTCTTTTCTCATATATAATTTAAACTGCAATAAAACAACTCACTGTTTCAAGCTAATCATCTTGTATGCTGACCGTAAGCCATCAAACAAACCATTAGCCAATTGACAATCATGCATGGGCCCATCAGAGTAATCAATAAGAAATTCCTACTCAGACATTTAAAAATAAAAACATCATTCCCCACAAACTAACATAACTATAGTCCAATACTCCCTTCTGACCCTCTACAAGCAACTAAGATTAGACAGAATATTCTATAAACAATTTCTTTCATAGAATTTAAGGTTTGGGACTTTAGCCCAAGGATGATAAAAGAGCCAGCTCTTTAATGTACATCTAAATGTAAGAAAGACCTCAGGCAAAAATGGTAACATATTCCACATTCGTGGCATGGTGCAAAAAAGATTGGCTGACTTAGATGATCTCACATTCTTCAATGCTATCACTTTGAGATTGCAAGAACTGACATGTATTAAATATACTGTACCAATTTTGTCCTCAAATATTTTGGATCCATTTCAATTAGTGTTTTTAGGTCAAGGTCAAAACTATGAATACAGTTCTGGAATCTATTAATAACCAGAAGAGTTCTGCTAGAACTAGGGAAATGTTTTCTACATTTATGATCTATAAGAAAGTGGACTGCAGAATTTTATATTATTTGAAGTTTCTTCAGATTTTTTTTTTTTTTGGTAGACCCAAGAATAAAGGTTAAAATAATCTAATTGGAAAGTCAGAATTGCATGAGTAATGTCTGTAGACATTTTCAATCAAAATGAAGATGACTAAAACAAGAATAACAGCAAAGAAGCAACCTGTGGTTCCTGGTCAGGCCACTATCAATTTTAATTCCTTTTAAAGCAGATGTTCTCCCTGCTTAAGAGCTGACTCTGGAAACTGTGTTTCTTTCTTTTTTTTTTTTCAAGATCCATAGGGCCTCAGTCTTTAGCAGATTTAATTTAAAGCATGTTAACAATTGTCAAAGGATTTAGGTGCCTAACTTTCTCCTAGATTCTTCAAAATGCTATAATGTTGCATGGATAATGCCTGTGATAAGAAAAAGGGTTGTGGTTATTTTAGAATTATTGCAGCCTCTGACTGCTTTGCCTAGGTAATTTACTGCATGTTGTGGTAAAGGTTTTGTATCCCATGATATCTATACTTTGCTACTTGTGAAGTACCCAGACAGGAATGGGGAGGGAAGAGAGACAGAAAGCCTCTTTATAGGGCTGTTCTAGTAGTGAACTATTTATATCACTATAGGAGGGCCAGCAAGTAACTCGAGGTGAGGTTTTGGTGGTGGTGTAGGGTTTTGGGGCCAGTTTTACATGCAGAGTAAGATGTGCAAATAGTGCAGTAGACCTCAGTGAAGATTTGACATCTTTTGGAGTGAGTAAAGCCACAGAAAGATGAGATTTCTACAATGTCCTCTCACCCTAGCTTGATGGAGACATTGTAGAAATCTCAACTCGAGTTATTAGCTGGCCCTGCTATAGCAGTATAAATACATGCCTTCTATATGTGGCATCCTAGAGACTCTCTCTCTCTCTCCCTCTCTCTTTCTCTTTCTCCCCAAGCCCAGAATGCAATTTCCAATCTTTATTGCAAATTACAGTATAGCCATTTTGGGCATTTGGCACAGCCCAATCTCGCCCCTTTGAAAAATTAGCATTTGCACTACCCTAACTATTGCATGCGATATGATAAATGACCCTTTTGGGAGTTAAGCTCCTAAGTTGGCCTTTTTTGGAAATTTACTAGAACTAAATTTAGGGTATTAGTTTCACTAGGCTCATAAATCTGGTGACTCAAAAAGTTAGTGTCAATGGGGGGCAGAATTAGGGTAGATAAAAATGTTAGGAGAACCATTTTCCAAGGGGTTATCCAGTTCAGTTCAGACTTAGCCATACAAACACCAAGGTTTCTTCTTCACATCCCTCACAACAGATATGTTTTTGCTAGGTAAGTTATTACTTGGCAAGGAGATCAGATGTAGGACAAATCACAGTGAAACATCTTTTAAACTAGCCTTTGACTGCTATCTGGATCAAGTGATGCTGACATCTTCCCAATGAAAAGTCTGAACATGCCCAAGAAAAACTATATTTCACTCTCACAATTGGTACAGAAGCATTTCTTGTGAGAAGCTCTCAGTTATAAAAAAAAAAAAAAACGTTAATGAAGTTAACTTTAGCACTGGTAAAGGGTTTTTTTCTGATCTTCCCTGTTGCCATGGTCTTACTGTGACAAACAGAAAGATAGAAGCAGTGGCACTGATTTCTTTCTGAGTTCACAGGGGGAGTTGGGGGAATGTTGCTGGAGATTGAAGCACAGTACTAGTTATTTTTTTATTTCTTGTCTGTCTAAAACACAGTGGGGGTCATTTTCAAAGGAGTTATGCATGTAAATGTGACATACTATCGTAGCAATTTTCAAAAGCTATTTACTTGAGTAAAGTGCACTTACTTGAGTAAATCCTATGGACAATTCAATGGCATATATTGTAGCAATTTTGAAAAGCCAATTTACTTGAGTAAAGTGTATTTACTCGAGCAAAAACCAGTTTTGCTCGAGTAAATGCTTTTTAAAATCTACCCCAGTGAATTTAGCAGACTGACAGGTTGAAGTAAGAAGAGTCTCTGTCTTGCCAGGTTTCCAGCCTTCAAATTCTTGGTTTGTTTAACTTTAGTACTTTCTAACAGGTTTTTTTTTTAGTGTAGAAAGGAGTAAGTCAGCACTCAGAAGTGAATAGCACAAGCACATACTGGGGTAGATTTTAAAAAGCATTTACTCAAGCAAAACTGGTTTTTGCTCGAGTAACTCCTTTGAAAATGACCCCCTGTGTGCGTGTGTGCATGTGTGTGTGTGTATGTATATGTGCATGTGTATATGACATACATTTTTCCACATAGTAGAATGGTATTATAAGAGGTACAATATCAATATTAAATTCCTTTGTGATATCAAACCCCCAGTGGGCTTCAAACTCCATCATGCTACTGAGAAGAACTGAAAGAAGAGGAAATGGCAAGAGGAGAGTATTTTCTAAAGAACCAGCCAATCCTAGTACTAGCAGTAGGGGTGTGCATTTGTTCCCTACGAATTGGTGATCTGCAACATATAGGGCCATATTTGTTGTATTTGTGGGGAAGCGAAACGTATTGCGATTCTCCGCGAATACAACGAATCTTCGCCAAATTATTCGGCGTTCTAAAGGAGCCAATTTAAACAACCCCCCCCCCACCCTCCTGACCCCCCCCCCCCCAAGACTTACCAAAATTCCCTGGTGGTCCATCTTTCAACATCTTTTCTCTAACTTTTACTTTTAGTAGCAGAAGGAATCCCTTGGCTAGTTCTGTTGCTCTCTCCTGATGATAATTCTACCATGTGCTACTTTTGCAGCTGATCCTGCATGCCAGCATTTATCAGATGCCTGACTTGCTTCCTTCGACTGATATCTTTACTGCAGTGAATACACTGAGAAAAATGTGGGTCTTTCCTCACTTTAAAGTGCCTCTAGATCAGAGTTGTCTTCTGTGATCTTTTTTCAACATCTTTCGGGGCTGAATCTGGCACTGGAGTTGAGGTTGAGAGTAGACCTTGAGGAAAAATACCAATGTATCACTTACACTGTTTATCTGCACTGCTGCTCTTCCTGGAAGTTTCGCTCAACATAGTCAGAATCTATTTCTTCCATCACCACACTGGAAGCTAAGATAGTTCTGACTAATCTTTCCAAACTTGGTTCATCTACTAGTTATTTAATTTCTTATTCAGAGAATCACAGATAAGTTATTTCAATTTCTTCTCCCTTGAGCTGTGTTCCACTCCTGCCATTACATGGCGTAAGAAGTGTATTTTTTGGTTTAGGAGCAGGACACTAATTTTCTTACTGCTAGTTAGGGATGTGCAGAGGGATGCCATACATTGCATTCGGGATTCGTATTCGTCGGAGGACAGATACGTTGCATTCGGCAAGGGGGCCCCTGATACTTTAATTCTTATTTGTTTCCTGGCTAAAATTAAATTAACTACAATCCCCCCATCCTCCTGACCCCCCCCCCCCAAGACTTACCAAAACTCCCTGGTGGTCCAGCAGGGGGTCCGGGAGCCATCTCCTGCACTCACACCCTCAGCTGCCAGTTTCAAAATAGTGCCTATAGCCTTTGACCTACTATGTCACAGGGGCTACCAATGGCACCAGTAGCCCCTGTGACATAGTAAGGGCAAAGGCTATCGGCGCCATTTTGATTACTGGCAGCTGACGGTCCGAGTGCAGGAGGTTGCTCCCGGACCCCCGCTGGACTTTTGGAAATTCTGGTGGGTTTCAGGAGGTTCATCCAAGACTTGCCAAAAGTCCCTGGTGGTCCAGCGGGGGTCCAGGAGTGATCTCCTGCACTCGGGCCGTCGGCTGCCAGTAATCAAAATGGCACCGATAGCTTTTGCCCTTACTATGTCACAGGGGCTACCGGTGCCATTGGTCAGCCCCTGTCACATGATAGGAGCAATGGATGGCCGGTGCCATCTTGTGCTTCTACCAATCCCCCCTTACCATCCCAGACAACCAAGCTCTCAACAAAGCAAGCGAACTGGCCAACTACTTCAAGAAAAAAATCACCACCCTGACGGATCCTCTCTCCACACTCAGTCTCCCACCTCTTTCGGCTCTTGTGACCCTACCTCATCCAACCACAAGTCTGGAAGCATTCGAGCCCACCTCATCCCTCGAGGTAGAAAATTTCCTCAAGAACCTCAAACCATCCTCTCACCCTTTGGACCCCTTACCTACAAACCTCCTCATCTCCGTCAGGAACACTATTTCCAAACCTATCGCAGATATCATAAATATCTCCCTAACCCAGGGCCTAGTACCAAACCAGCTAAAGCTTTCAATTCTTAAACCTCTATTAAAAAAACCAAACCTACCACCTACGGACCCAGCCAATATCCGTCCCATAGCCAATCTACCGTTGATTGCCAAATTGATGGAGAAAATAGTGAACAAACAGCTCTCGGAATACCTGG
The DNA here is from genome assembly GCF_901001135.1 of Rhinatrema bivittatum. Taxonomy (NCBI): domain Eukaryota; kingdom Metazoa; phylum Chordata; class Amphibia; order Gymnophiona; family Rhinatrematidae; genus Rhinatrema; species Rhinatrema bivittatum. The sequence continues at coordinate 315,299,258 of NC_042615.1, read as the reverse complement.
AGGAAAACAACATACTGGCCCCGACGCAATACGGATTCCGTAAAACTCTGAACACTGAATCCCTCCTCCTATCACTCACAGACACCATTCTACTGAACCTTAAAAATCGTCAATCCTACCTACTCGTTTTGTTAGATTTATCCGCAGCTTTTGATATGGTCAAACACGCAATTCTCTTGGAACGTCTAGCAAACATAGGCATCAAAGGTCCCGCCCTCAGCTGGTTCAGGTCCTTCTTAGACAACAGGTTCTTCAAAGTGAGGATAAACCATAAAGACTCCCCACCTATACTCTCTGACCAAGGAGTCCCCCAAGGTTCCTCCCTCTCTCCAACTCTGTTCAATATATACCTTCTCCCACTTTGTCAGCTACTTACCGATCTTAAGCTAACTCACTATCTTTACGCGGATGATGTCCAAATACTCATCCCCATCACAGAGTCCCTTCATAAAACCCTGTCTCATTGGAATGTGTGTCTACAATCAATCAAGGACCTACTATCCAGTCTTAACCTAGTTCTTAACTCCAATAAAACTGAGATGCTCATCATATCACAGGATGACACCGCTACCCGGCTCAACCCTCCAAGCTCCGTGCAACCTAAAACTACTAACTTCAACCCTTCATCCGCCGTCAAGGACCTAGGAACCTGGCTAGACAACCAACTTAATCTAAAAAAATTTATAAACAACACCACAAAGGAATGCTTTCATAAATTGCAAGTCATCAGAAACCTTAAACCCCTGCTTCATTTCAACGATTTCCGCCTGGTGTTACAATCTATCATTCTATCAAAGATTGATTACTGTAACTCCCTCCTGCTTGGTATCCCAGCTAACTCCATCAAACCACTTCAGATGGTACAGAATGCCGCTGCGAGAATCCTCACCAACTCTAAAAAAAGAGACCACATCACCCCGATCTTACGTTCCCTGCACTGGCTGCCCGTCAAGTTTAGAATCCTTTTCAAAGTTCTCACAATCATTCACAAAGCAACGTACAACCTCGTCCCACTCTCGCTAAGCATCCAATTAAGACCACACACATCAGTCAGACCCATCAGATCCACATACAAAGGCACATTGTATGCCCCTCCAGGGAAAACTTCAAGAAGTAGGCGAGCTCTATCTACAGCAGGTCCTCATCAATGGAACGCTCTCCCAACTGACCTTTGACTGGAACCATGCCACCCAACTTTCAAGAAAAAACTGAAGACTTGGCTCTTCACCCAAGCTTTCCCTGATACCTAATCTCTGCCTTGGACTGTTTTTTTAACTGCTGTGCCCCTCCCCATCTTTTCCCTGCCCCCCCCCCCCCCCTCATACATAGTTTCCCTAGTGTTTTAGCCCATAGTGCTCTATGTACAGCTCATATTGCTCTATGCACAGCCCTTGAGCGAAGTTAATGTACCCTTTGTACCAGTTTGTGCCAAGTCCTGTTACCTCTATATTGTCATCGCCTATGAGCGAAGTTTCTACTGTTCTTGTTTTCCATTGTTATCTACTGTTCTATGTATAGCCCATGATCAATGTTCTATGTACAGCTCATGAGCAAAGTTTACCGTTCACTGTAAACCGAGGTGATCTGTATCTCATACAGGAACCCCGGTATATAAAACCCAATAAATAAATAAATAATTACGATGGAGAAGGTACAGAGAAGGGCAACCAAAATGATAAGGGGAGTGGAACAGCTCCCCTATGAGGAAAGACTAAAGAGGTTAGGACTTTTCAGCTTGGAGAAGAGACGGCTGAGGAGGGATATGATAGAGATGTTTAAAATCATGAGAGGTCTAGAATGGGTAGATATGAATCAGTTATTTACTCTTTCAGATAATAGAAAGACTAGGGGGGTATTCCATGAAATTAGCATGTGGCACATTTAAAACTAATCAGAGAACATTCTTTTTCACTCAACGCACAATTAAACTCTGGAATGTGTTGCCAGAGGATGTGATTAGTGCAGTTAGTATAGCTGGATTTAAAAAAGGATTGGATAAGTTCTTGGAGGAGAAGTCCATTACCTGCTATTAATTAAATTGACTTAGAAAATAGCTACTGCTATTACTAGCAACGTTAACATGGAATAGACTTGGTTTTTGGGTACTTGCCAGGTTATTATGATCTGGATTGGCCACTTTTGGAAACAGGATGCTGGGCTTGATGAACCCTTGGTCTGACCCTCCTTCAGAAAAGAACACAGTCATTTATGTTGTAGTAGACCATTTCTCCGGAATGGCCCAATTTATTCCCCTCCGTGGACTACCTTCCACCACAGAACTAGCCCAGCTATTCCTACAGCACATATTTCATTTTCATGGAATGCCGGTAAGCATCATTTTCAATAGAGGAATTCAATTCATGGCCCGATTCTGGAGAGAACTCTGTAAGAAATTAAAAATTGAACTTGATTTTTCTTCAGCTTACCACCCCCAATCCATTGGTCTTACTGAATGGACTATTCAATCCCTTAAGACCTTTCTTCGATCAAACATTAATCAATGTCAAGACAATTGGGCATCCTTACTGATGTGGGCAGAGATGTGTCACAACAATCATGTGGCTCAGGCCACTGGAAAGACGCTCTTTTTTGTCATATTTGGAAGACACCTCTGAGTTCCACTACCCATCACTACACCATCAGCATGTCCTGCACTTAATCAAGTGTCACAGAAAAGGGAAAACAATATGAATTACTCCACCAATTTGAGCCCGTCAAAATGCATGTGTCTTGAAACTGCATATCCTAGTATTTACCCTTATGGAGAACTTTGAAGTCCACATATAGTAATGCACCACAAATGATTGATTAGACCAAGCAATCTCACATTCCACAAGAGATACACTGCCTAGCTTGCTGATGTGGTCCATTACAAATAATATAATAATTTAAAAAATAATCAAAAAATTAATTAAAAATTTTAATTTAAAGCGTATGGTTGGGCAAATTAGTGGAGTAATTCATATTGATTTCCCTTTTCTGTGACACTTCATAATTTGTGGGAATTCTTGGCTCTTTTTTTCATTCTGCAGTTAATCAAGCCATCCATTCTATGGCTAAGCTTTGGGAGGAGAGACGATGCTTCTTACAAAAGACTGTTTTGAAAATGAAGACTCAAGCTGATAAAAAGAGGAGACCGACTCCTCAACTTCAATCTGGAGATCTGGTTTGGTTAAGCACTCAAAATCTTTGTTTGCACATACCATCTTTGAAATTTTCACCCAGATTTGTTGGTCCTTTTCCTATTGACAAGCAAATCAACAAAGTCACATTTAAACATAATCTACCATCATCTCTACGTATCCATGACATGTTCCACATCTCACTTCTCAAACCAGCAATTCTATCATGGCCCTCTAGAAAGAAAAAACCTAATACCTCGATTGTTGAAAGAGATACACAATTCGAGGTTGAAGAAATTTTGGATTCTAGAAGAAATAAAGGAACTCTATAATATCTGCTCTCCTAGAAAGACTACGGGCCGGAGGAGAACACGTGGGAGCCAGCCCGCAATATACAGGCTTCCCATCTGCTCAAATAATTCCATCAGCGCTTCCCCCTTATGCCCAGTCCTAAAGAATAAAGAAGGGGGCCAGCAAGGCTCCAGCAGGCTCCCATGGTATGCAGCTCGTCGGCATCGCTCGGCTCAGGGTGGCACCATGCACACCTTGCGGCATGTCTCCTCCCCCTCTTTGTCATCAGCAGCCCAGCTGGAAGTTCCCGCGGTAGCGCGGGAAAATACTGTATTTAAAGGGAGCTTTCCAGCAAAGCGTTGCCTTGGCTACAGGCTTGCTTGTGCTGAAGCTTCAGTGGTTCCTGCCTGCATTCTTGTCTGCTATTTGTCTTGACCCGGATTGCTCCTCGGACCTGCCTTGTCTCGCTGCCTACCTTCGGATCTGTTTGCTTTGGAACTTTGTCTGCTGCCTGCTCTGACCTGAACTGCCTCTTGGACCTGCCTTGCCTTGCTGCCTGCCTTTGGATCTGTTTGCTTTGGAACTTTGTCTGCTGCCTGCCCCGACCCAGACTGCCTCTTGGATCTGCCTTGCTGTACTGCCTGCCATTGGATCTGTTTGCTCTGGAACTCTTACCAGCTGCCTGCCCCAACTGGACTGCCTCTCGGACAACCCTGATCATCTCACAGAATAAGGTAAGGCAGTTCTCTACATTGGTTCCACTATCAAATCCGTAACACCCTCATTCTCTTTACTCCTTCATGTGTGTCCACTCTTTTGCAGATCTTAGTGTCATATGCAAAAAAGGTAAACTTTTTATTCTAACCCTTTTGCTGTTATGACTGAGGGCACAGTTAGGGCTGGTGAATCCCCATGAGAGCAGTCAAGAATTTCAAGGAAAGACAGAGCAGATCTTCTGCCTGTACCAGCCACTTCCCCACATGTTGACCCCTTGGGTTCTAGTGGCCAGAAGAACTTAGACAGTGGCTGGAAGTTGAGGTTCAAGCTGTGCAGGACTGGAGGCTAAACCTGAGCAGCACTGGAAGCTGAAACAAAACTGGGGTCAGAGACAAGGGCTGTATAAAAGGATATGACTTGACCAGACAGGGACCCAACCAGAGAAGACGGATGAGGACAGGAATAGAAAAAACAGAAAATGAAGAAATAGATGCCCGAAGGCAGCAGGCTAAATAGAGGGCCTGTAAATGCCACAAGGTAAATCTAAGCAGAAAGTCTGCAAGGCCGCAAGGCAAGGCTAAAGCAGGAGGCCTGAGAAGGCCACAAAGTAATACACGGAAGAAAGGCCAAGCAGGGGACTATGTAAACTAGATGACAAGGCACTGGACTTTGCAGAATTCAGGGTTAAGTAGATTGGGCCCTGCAGAGTCATGCAACTATGGAGTGAGAACATGTGTAGCTCTAAGCTGACCTCTGGTAGTAGGGAGGCTGCATAACAGGCAGGATCCTAACATATGCAATATTGATCACAAAGATATTACACAGAACCATCCACAGAACCAACCATTGAGGCATTCCACTCTTCCCTCCTCAGATTATTTCCATTTACCACTACTCACTGTCATCATTCCATCAACCAATTTTTAGTCCATTCCACCAACTTGAGATCCACTCTCAGGCTTTTCAGTTTGTTCATGTACCAAAAGCTATACTGAAATCCAGCCAATCATGTCAAGTACTCATCTTTGATCTAATTCTTTAGTCATCCAATCAAAAAAAAAATCAATCAGATTCATTTGACAGGACCTTCCTTTGTTAAAACAATGTTGCCTTGGATCCAGCAACCCACCAGATTTTAAATAATTGACTATCCTTTCCTTCGGCATATGTTATAAAATGACTGTGTCCATTTGCGCGAGTCGACATACGCGTGTACATATACACATGCGTGGCAGTTTGAAAGTTACCATTTTACTGTATATACCATTAGCACAGATAATTTCATCCATTCAAAGTGCTGTACAAAAGATAAACTGACCCAAAATAGATTACACAAAAAGGTGGTGAATTTTCAAAGAGATACATGGGGGTTGCACATGTAAAATTAGCATATATGCATTTATGTACTACTTAGCATGCACATGTGTATATGACAGTATTTAAATTCATGCATACTTGAGGTATCCCGCATACATTTTAACAGGGAAAAAAGGGACTGTCTATTTGCTTTCTGGGATGAGCTTTATAAGTATGCGCACAAGCTGCTATACAGTAAGAGGTAGGAGTGTGCATTCGTTTTGAACAAATGATCATTCCGCAATGTATAGGTCCCTATTTGTTGCATTTGTGGGTCTGCGAAATGCATGGCGAACCCCCACGAATGCAACGTATCATTACTGAATTTTTCCCCATCTTATGGAGCGAATTTAAACAAAACTAACTAAAACCCCCACCCTCCTGACCCCCCCCCCCCTCAAGACTTGCCAAAAGTCCCTGGTGGTCCAGCGGGGGTCCAGGAGCGATCTCCTAAACTCATGCCGTTGGCTGCCGGTATTCAAAATGGTGCAGATAGCTTTTGCCCTTACTATATCATAGGGGCTACCGGTGCCATTGGTCGGCCCCTGTCACATGGTAGGAGCACAAGATGGCGCTGGCCGTCCATTGCTCCTACCATGTGACAGGGGCTGACCAATGGCACCAATAGCCCCTGTGACATAGTGAGGGCAAAGGCTAATGGTGCCATTTTGAATACTGGCAGCCGAGGGTGTGAGTGCAGGAGATGGCTCCCAGGCCCCCTCCTGGACCCCCAGGGAGTTTTGGTAAGTCTTGGAGGGGTCAGGAGGGTGGAGGGTTTGTTTAAATTGGCTCCTTTAGACGGCCAAATAATTCGGCAAAGATTTGTTGTATTCATGGGGACTTTATAGAAATGAGGCATCATGTCTCCTGCCAAAGCTTCACCATAGAATGGATGGTTTGATTAACTGCAGAATGAAGAAAAGAGCTGTCATTGTTATGAATCTGAGGTGCTCCTGTATCAAAATAAAGAATGGTCACGACAAACTGTAATTTTCTCATTTGTATATAGTCGGAATGCCTTGTTTCCTGAGATATCCTGGTCAGTTTGTATGTTCTTTTGTAATTACAGATGGATTTTGTTGTAAAAATTGCCCCCCCCCCCCCCCCCGAAGCAGCCGGACGGGTGAAACATGGTCCGTGTTGGGGGAATTGCTATGTAACCTTGTGCTTATTAAGAGGCGTTGCCGTATTGAGAATTAAAAATTATACTTTTGAAACCTGACCAGCAAAGACTTACTTATGCTTAAATTTGTTGTACTATTGTTGCTGAGTGCAAGAATCGCTCCAGTGTGCGATTGGATATAGAATGGGAACCAGAATGATAAAGAAGTAAAGAATAGGACAATAAACATTGACTTGCATAATGAACAATATACTACAAGCAGTCAAGCTCCTATAGTTGACAGCTGGGATATATCCTTAGCAGTGCACACCAGAATTTCTGTACAAACTGAATCGGCTAACTGATATTTCTGCCATCATCTACTGAAAGATTAATCCATAACAAGTACTTAGCAATAAGTAGACATTTAGACTACTGAGGTACCATTTTATTGATGCTTTTTCTGTAATGAATTATGATGCACTAAAATCTTGAGGAATAAAAGCATTCTAATGCCAAATAGTATTCAATCATATTGTGATCTGATACATAATGAAAGTAAATATAAAAGAGATCCAAATATATAGTGTAATATCAAATCACATGATAAAGTAGTGGATCCAAATTATTTTGGCATTGCTTTACATTAAGTACATATGGTAGGTAAATAGATGGTAGTATTTTCCCCTCCCCCATCTCCTTGTTTTAATGTATTTTCCGCTCATTTTGTTAAAATGTGAACTGGCATGATGTCTCGTAGGGGTGTGCATTCGGATTGACCGCATTAGTAAAACGCAACTCATATTTTTTTTTTACTTAAAAAATTGATTCGACATAAACGATCGGATTTCCCACATATCGAACATAGATATGTTCGATATGTGGGAAATCGCGATTGTTGAGCCAAAATAAAAATTTAAACCCCCTCACCCTCCTTAATCCCCCCCCCAGACTTACCACAACTCCCTGGTGATCGAGCGAGGAGTGAGGACGCCATTTCTGCAATCCTTGGCGAGAAGCATGTGACGTCGGCGGCACGTCGAGTGATGCCGGCGTCACGTGATTCCCGGCTCGTTCGCGCCGGACGGCTCGTTCGGCCCAAAAAGAACTTTTGGCCAGCTTGGGGGGGTCAGGAGGCCCCCCAAGCTGGCCAAAAGTTCTTTTTGGGCCGAACGAGCCGTCCGGCGCGAACAAGCCGGGAATCACGTGGCGCCGCGTCACTCAGACGCGGCGTCACGTGATTCCCGGCAAGTTCGCGCCGGACGGCTCGTTCGGCCCAAAAAGAACTTTTGGCCAGCTTGAGGGGGTCAGGAGGCCCCCCCAAGCTGGCCAAAAGTTCTTTTTGGGCCGAACGAGCCGTCCGGCGCGAACTCGCCGGGAATCACGTGACGCCGCGTCACTCGACGTGCCACCGACGTCACATGCTTCTCGCCAAGGATTGCAGAAATGACGTCCTCACTCCTCGCTCGATCACCAGGGAGTTGTGGTAAGTCTGGGGGGGGGGATTAAGGAGGGTGAGGGGGTTTAAATTTTTTTTTTGCACATATGTACATATACCCAACTCATTGGATTTTTTTTATGTCCATATTGGCCGCAAGTGGGACCCCCTTTCGGACATAAAAAATATGAACATAAAATTTTGCTCTGCACATCCCTAATGTCTCGCACTAATGCCGGTATATAAAAGCTATTAAATAAATAAATAATAATAAATAAAATAAAATAAATAGTACAGAACATGCATTCTACAATTACAGATCACTTTCAAGTGCTTGCTGGTCATTTATGAGTCCGCTGAACCAACTGGCTACCTCTGCAGCACTCCAACTAAAGATTCTGATGCACAGAGATATTTTAATTGCTCTACATTCCTGAGTAATCATTTTATGATGGGTTTATGGCCACCTCTCCCTTATCAGGTCATGGCACTGTTATGGACCCTGGTGATAAATTACTCTTCGGAGAGGTAGACGACAGAGTCATTTTAACAAGCACAATAAAGCACTTTTTATAGGAGAAGAGTACAGTGCATTTCTATTCATCTTATACCCTTCTGTGATTTTACACAGATTTTATACTGTTGATTAGCTCATTAGTGGGGTTAATTGGATACATTAACTGGCAGAATTACAGCTAGACAATGAACCTGAAGCAGCAGTATTATAAATGGCAAGCTATAGCTATGCATGTGTATGACCAGCCTAAAGGAAGTTCTTCTCTTTGATTAACTTTTATTTAAATGTAATTCTTCACCCCACCCACAGTTTTATAATTGTCTCCACCTGTATATTTATCATGTGGAATGGATATGTGATAAGATGACATTAATGTACATAATACATAAACTTTTGTCTTGCTAATGCCATGCATTAATGTACTTTAGAATAGCTAATTACATATGTATTAAATTAGTTCAATATAAAGGTTTCACCTACAACTTAATAGGTGACCTTTATATCTATGTAAACGAGCAAAAAAAAAAAATGCTAGGTGGGTAGATATAAGTTTAAAAGTTACAGTGCTCAAGAGAGACTTCCTATGGAACATGCAATATACAATGAATCTGCACAGAAAATAAAGGGACAGAATATTTTGTTCTTGCTGTATTGATATATGGGTCAAGTCACCCATGTTGCGCTGGAGGTGGACCCTTGGCCTGGTGCAGGATTGGTACGGCCCTCTGGTCGGACTCAGAGAGCGCCTGCCACCAGGAGGCAGAGCACACAAGGAGACAGAGACTAGCTGGACCTTCACCAATAACAGTCTGGGGTTTCCGCAGGTTGAGCCCTTGGGTATCCGGACCGCCTGGAATTAGGTGGGCCTCCGGTGGTCTCCCAGAGAGGTATCGGAGAGGTGTGCCCACCATAAGCAAGGGTGTGCGGCTAATGCAGAGTGGATGAGCTAGACATGAACTGGACATTCCAGAGACCTCGGGAAGGCAATAGTTCAGAGAGGTCCGCAGGGTGAATTTCCCATGCTAGGCTCTTTTAATGTCCGGGAGTTCCCTGCGTGCGTGCACGCGCTAGGGAGCAGGGCCAATGCCATGGAGAATGACGAGCCCCGACGAGAGGAGAGCTGCAAGAAAGAAGGCCCCAATGGGCCTGGAGATGCCTGGGGATGCCGTGGACGAGCAGCGCTGGCGGAGACTTCGAGTGAGGAGCTGGTAGACGGGCACGTCAGGTGAGCAGGCCCGCTCACGGCACCTATGCCGCTGGGAAGCACAACAGTACCTCCCCTTCTAGGCCTCCCCTTTACCGGCCTGGGCTTCTCAGGATGATTCTGATAGAAAACAGCGAGGAGGTCTTTGTAGTAGATGTGGTGGGAGGGCTCCCAGGAGTTATCTTCTGGACTGAAGCCCTACTTATACAGGAGGTATTCCCAATGGCCTCTATGACACTGGACATCCAAGATTTCCTTTACCTGTAGGGTGTTCTTGGGCTCAGCAGAATGTTGTGTAGGCAGAGGAGGTCTTCGGGAAGGCCAGGACAGGACCAAAGGTTTCAACAGTGACACGTGGAACTTGTTATGGATTCCCATGGAGGCAGGGAGTTGCAATTAATTAGAAAAGGTCCTATGAATCTGGGGGCTAGTCGTTGAGATGATAGACACAAACAAATATGTTTTGACCTGAGCCAGACTTTCTGGCCAGGTTGGAACAGCAGAGCGGCTCGACGATGGGCGTCGGTAAAGCATTTGGCTCACTCGACTGCTTGGTTCAGTCTCTCTTTTACTTGATTCCAAAGTCTGCATATAGTTTGCACTGTAGACTGAGCTGCAGGTGAAGGTACAGTGAGTGCAACCGGTAGAGGTAGGCGTGGTTGGCAGCCAAAGACTACCGCAAAAGGTGAGACATTCATGGCAGAGGTGACGTAAATGTTGTGGGACAATTCCACCCAAGGCAGGAGGTCAGCCCAGTTATCTTGCTGGTCGTGGCATATGATCGTAGAAATTATTTTAAGGAATGGTTTGTCCTTTCGACTTGGCCATTTGCTTGCGGATGATAGGCTGAGGTTAAGTTTAATGTAATATTAAACTACTTACAAAGGGATCTCCAATATTTGGCAGCAAATTGAGGACCACAGTCAGAGACAATTTCCTGTGGGAGTCCATGCAGACGAAATACATTGGTCAGAAAGAATTTAGCTAGTTCTGGAGCTGAAGGGAGACCAGGCAGTGGGACAAAGTGGGCCATCTTTGTGAAATGATCAATGATCTCCCAGATGATGGTATTACCTTTTGAGGGCGGCAAGTCCACGATGAAATCAGTAGCGAGACTTGACCAAGGTTCAGTGGGTGCAGGAAGAGGTTGGAGTAGGCCCCATGGGTGGCTAGTTGGAGGTTTTTGTTGCGTGCAAACTGGACAGGAGTCCACGTAGTCGTGGGAGTCCTTTATCATACTAGGCCACCAATAGTGCCTTTGAAGCATCTCGAGAATCCAGGCTCATCCGGGGGTGACCAGCTAGCTTAGAGTTGTGACCCCAATGGAGCACATGCTCACGAGAAGGCGGGGGACCATGTATTCCCGGCTGGTACCGTGGTGGTAACAGCAATGGATATGGAAGCTGGATCGATGATGTACCTAGGAGTCTCTGGTGTATCCTCCGGCTCGACGGATCAAGAGAGCGCATCTGCCCGAAGATTTTTAGCTGCTGGGCGATAGCAGAGCTCGAAGTTGAAGGGTTCAAAAAACAGGGCCCAATGGGTTTGTCTGGGATTAAGTAATTGGGCCTCCTTTAGGTGTTCTAGATTCTTATGGTCAATAAATATTGTGAACTTGTGTTGTGCCCCTTCCAACCATGGATGCCATTCCTGGAGGGCTAGCTTCACGGCTAGGAGTTCACGGTCCCCTATAGTGTAATTTTGTTCAGTGGAGGAGAATTTGTGTGAATAGAAGGAGCATGGTACTAAGGTTCCTTTAATGGAGTATTGACTCAGAACTGCTCCTGCTCTGATGGCGGATGCGTCAACTTCGTCAATGAATGGACGGTTAGGATCCGGACGACGTAGCCATGGACTAGAATAGAAGGCTTCCTTCAAGGCATGGAATGCTGACTGGCCCTCTGGTCAGACCCAGAGAGCGCCTGCCACCAGGAGGCGGAGCACACAAGGAGACAGAGGCTAGCTGGAGCTTCACCAATAACAGTCCGGGGTTTCCACAGGTTGAGCCCTTGGGTACCCAGACTGCCTGGACTTAGGTGGGCCTCCGGTGGTCTCCCAGAGAGGTATCGGAGAGGTGTGCCCACCACAAGCAAGGGTACTCAGCTGATGCAGAGTGGATGAGCTAGACATGAACCGGAAGTTCCGGAGACCTTGGGAAGGCAATAGGTGGGAGAGGTCCTCTGGATGAGACAGGCAGTACCTGCAGGTCTAGCCACATGGAAGCCGCGGTTGTTATTCAAGTACGTTGGCCCAATGGTCACTGGGGGCCATAAGAGAGTGTCCGAGTGAAGCGCAAGGGTCAGAGCCAGAGTATCAGTCCAAGACAGGACAGCCAAAGCGGGGGTCAATACCAGAATCAGTCCATGTGTAGTTGTGGCTAGCGAGGGTCGGTTCCAGGCGGCAAACAGTAGAGTGGTCAGGCAGGCAGTGGTCAGTTCCAGGTGGCAGGCAAGAGAATGGTCAGGCAGGCAAGGGTCAGTTCCAGGTGGCAGGCAAGAGAATGGTCAGGCAGGAAGTGGTCAGTTCCAGGTGGCAGGCAAGAGAATAATCAGGCAGGCAGAGATCAGTACCAAGAAGTCAGTCCGGATAGGTACTACCTGGGAAGGACACAGGAACAGGGAGATGCTGGAACAGGAGATGCTGGAACATAAGACACTGGAACAGGAGACACTGGAACACGAAGGCAAACTCACTGCACCAACAGTGTCAACCCGATTGCCAAGGCGAATAGCAGTAGTCTGAGCCCTGCTTATATACAGGGCTCAGGTGACATCATCGTGGTGCACCGTGGGTGAATTTCCCACGCTAGGTCCTTTAAATATCCGGAGTTCCCCACGCGCATGCTAGGGGGCGGGGCCGATGCTGTGGAGGACGCCGAGCCCCGACGCGAGGAGCACTGCGAGAGAGAAGGCCCCAATGGGCCTGGAGACGCCCAGGGGTGCCGTGGATGAGCAGCGCTGGCGGAGACTGCGAGTGGGGAGCTGATAGATGGGCACGCCAGGTGAGCAGGTCCGGTCACGGCACCAACACGGCCGGCGAGCACAACAACCCAAGCATGATGACTATTCTGAGACTGTATAAAAGAGACAATAGGAGAGACATTCAGAATGTTCTAAAATATTTGTTATGACTCAAAAAAGACATTTGAGATTCCCTACACATTCTAAAAATGCCCTCTGATCCAAGCCATGTTGTCCCATAGGGATTTATCCATAAACACTATTTTTATTGGTCTTTGCAGATATTTAGAACACATATTTTTACCCTGCCCAGGGCTGGAGTTTCTCGAGGAGGTACATTGTCTTTTTGTGAAGCTATTTTTTTATTTTAGTATAAGAACATAAGACTTACCATACTGTGTCAAATGAAAGATCCATCAAGCTCAATATCCTGTTTCCAAAAGTGACCATTCCAGGTCACAAGTTCCTGGTAGGATTCCAAAGGGTAGATAGATTCCAAGCTGATTATTCCAGGGATAGACAGTGGATTTCTGCAACTTTACGTTAATAATGTTTTATGGACTTTCCTCCAGAAACTTGTGCATACCTGTTTTAAATGCAGCTACACTAATAGGGGTAGATTTTAAAAGCCCTGCGCTGGCGTGCCTATTTTGCATAGGCCGCTGGCGTGCGCAAAGACCCAGAATGCGCGTAAGTCCCGGGGCTTCATAAAAGGGGCGGGAGGGGGCATGTCCAGGGTCAGGGGGTGGTCCAGGATGGGTCCAGGGGCATGGCCACAGTTCGGGGCCAGGCCAGGAGGGTGGTCCCGAGTCCTCCAGCACTGCGGCCTGTGCCAGGGGATGCCGAGGCGGTGCAGGCGTAACTTGCACAACAAAGGTAAGGGGGGGATTTAGGTAGGGCTGGAGGGTGGGTTAGCTAGGGGTAGGGAGGGGAAGGTGGGAGGACGCGGAAGGAAAGTTCCCTCCGAAGCTGCTCCAATTTCAGAGCAGCCTTGGAGGGAACGGAGGCAGGCTGCGCGGCTCGGCGTGTGCAGGCTGCCAATTTTGCGCAGCCTTGCGCAAACCGACCCCGGATTTTATAAGATACACATGGCTACATGCGTATCTTATAAAATCCAGCGTACTTTTGTTTGTGCCGTTTGCGCGAACAAAAGTACACGCGTGCGTACTTTTTTAAGATCTACCTAATAGTTTTTAGGTACTTGCCAGGTACTTGTAGCCTGGATTGGCCACTGTTGGAAACATGATGCTGGGCTTGATAGACCCTTGTTCTGACCTAGTATGGCACTGTCTTATGTTCTTTTGTTCTTAATCCACTAGATTTTAAATAGTTCACTCTTCTTTCCTTCAGCAGTGTCTCCATTAATTTTCATACCACCAAAGTGAAAATTAATGGAGACTCAGCTGAAGGAAAGGTTAGTGAACTATTTAAAATTTGGAGAGTTGATGGACCTGAGGCAGCATGAATTTACCAGGAGAAGGTCCTGCCAGACAAATCTGATTGACTATTTTGATTGGGTGCTGAGAAAACTGGATCAAGGAAGAAAGCTTGATGTGATTTACTTGGATTTCAGCAAAACTTTTGATACGGTCCCACATAGGAGGCTCATGAATAAAATGAGAAGCTTGGGTGTGAGTGCCAAGTAGTGGAATGGATAACTAACTGGTTGACTGACAGGAAACAATGTGTAATTGTAAATGGATCCTGCTATGGTGAGATAATGGTGTTAAGTGGAGTGCCTCAAGGATTGTTTTTGGAACCAGTTCTATTCAATATCTTTATGAGTGGCACTGAAGAGGGGTTGGAAGGAAAAGTTTGCCTTTTTACAAATGATTCTAAGATCTGCAACCAAGTGGACATGCCTAAAAGAGCTGAGAGACTGAAAAGTGATTTAAGAAAAATTGAAGAGTGGTCAAAGATTTAGCAACTGCAATTCAGTGCCACGATGTGCAGAGTCATGCGCCTAGGATGCGGAAATCCTAAAGAGCTGTACGTGATGGAGGGTGAAAGACTGTCATGCATGGACTAGACAGGGGACCTTGGAGAGATTATGTCTGACATTCTGAAGGCGGCAAAGCAATTTGACAAGGCAGTAGCTAAAGCCAGAAAATTGCTGGGCTGCTTAGGGAGAGGTACGACTAGCAGGAAAAGGGAAGTGTTAATGCCCTTGTATAGATGCTTGGTGAGGCTTCACCTGGAGTCACTGTGTTCAGTTCTGGAGGTCATATCTCAAAAAGGATGGAGACAGGATGGAAAGTGTCCAGAGGAAGGTGTCCAAAATGGTGTGGCATCTGTTTCAGAAAACCTCTGAGAAGAGGCTGAAAGATATAAATATGTATACCGTGGAGGAGAGGAGGTGCAGTGGAGACTTGATACAGACCTTCAGTACCTGAAAGGTATCAATCATGCATAAACTTCAAACCTTTTCCACTGGAAAGGAAAGAGTAGAACTAGGGGTCATGATATGAAACTCCAGGGGGATAACTAAGTAAGAACCAATATCAGGAAATATTTCTTCACAGGGAGGGTGGTGAATGCCTGGAATGCACTCCCACAAGAGGTAGTGATGATGAGAACAGTTAATGAATTTAAAAGAGGATTGGGACAGATCCCTAAAAACTTAAAGAAAGGGATGGTATAACATTTCTACAAGGGGGTAACCTGCACAGAGTGGCAGTTACTAGGGATGTGCAGAGCAAAATTTTATGTTCATATTTTTTATGTCCGAAAGGGGGTCCCACTTGCGGCCAATATGGACATAAAAAAAATCCAATGAGTTGGGTATATGTACATATGTGCAAAAAAAAAAATTAAACCCCCTCACCCTCCTTAATCCCCCCCCCAGACTTACCACAACTCCCTGGTGATCGAGCGAGGAGTGAGGACGTCATTTCTGCAATCCTTGGCGAGAAGCATGTGATGTCGGTGGCACGTCGAGTGACGCGGCGTCACGTGATTCCCGGCTCGTTCGCACCGGACGGCTCGTTCGGCCCAAAAAGAACTTTTGGCCAGCTTGGGGGGGCCTCCTGACCCCCCCAAGCTGGCCAAAAGTTCTTTTTGGGCCGAACGAGCCATCCGGCGCGAACGAGCCGGGAATCACGTGGCGCCGCGTCACTCAGACGCGACGTCACGTGATTCCCGGCAAGTTCGCGCCGGATGGCTCGTTCGGCCCAAAAAGAACTTTTGGCCAGCTTGGGGGGGCCTCCTGACCCCCTCAAGCTGGCCAAAAGTTCTTTTTGGGCCGAACGAGCCGTCCGGCGCGAACTTGCCGGGAATCACGTGACGTCGGCGTCACGTGATTCCCGGCTTGTTCGCGCCGAACGAGCCGTCCGGCGCGAACTTGCCGGGAATCACGTGACGTCGCGTCTGAGTGACGCGGCGCCACGTGATTCCCGGGTCGTTCGCGCCGGACGGCTCGTTCGGCCCAAAAAGAACTTTTGGCCAGCTTGAGGGGGTCAGGAGGCCCCCCCAAGCTGGCCAAAAGTTCTTTTTGGGCCGAACGAGCCGTCCGGCGCGAATGAGCCGGGAATCACGTGACGCCGGCGTCACTCGACGTGCCGCCGACGTCACATGCTTCTCGCCAAGGATTGCAGAAATGGCGTCCTCACTCCTCGCTCCATCACCAGGGAGTTGTGGTAAGTCGGGGGGGGGGGGATTAAGGAGGGTGAGGGGGTTTATATTTTTATTTTGGCTCAACAATCGCGATTTCCCACATATCGAACATATCTATGTTCGATATGAGGGAAATCCGATCGTTTATGTCGAATCAATTTTTTAAGTAAAAAAAAAATATGAGTTGCGTTTTACTAATGCGGTCAATCCGAATGCACACCCCTAGCAGTTACTACCTTTAACAGAAAGCATAGGGGTAACCTACATGGAGTTACAGTTACTACCATAAGCACATTTTTGGGCAAACTAGATGGACCATTTGATATTTTTCTGCCATCATTACTACGTTACAATGTTACTAACAGGGTCATTTATCAAATTGCATTAGGGCCTTATCATGGGCTTTAGATGCAGATGCAAATTTTTAAATTTGTCCTGAATGGGAGGAGTTTGGGTGGAGTTAGGGTGGAGCACATTAAAATGATGGATGTTTAGTGTTCTAATAGCATAAAGCACGTTATCATGTCAGAAATAACTACACCTTTTTTCCTTGTGTTATGCTGAGCGATATGCCCAAAACGGAATTTGTGCTAAAAATTGCAAAGCCCA
Source organism: Rhinatrema bivittatum (assembly GCF_901001135.1). Lineage (NCBI taxonomy): Eukaryota > Metazoa > Chordata > Amphibia > Gymnophiona > Rhinatrematidae > Rhinatrema > Rhinatrema bivittatum. The sequence continues at coordinate 315,282,330 of NC_042615.1, read as the reverse complement.
ATGTGGACACATGAGGGGAGGCGGGGGGGGGGGGGGGGGGGGGGGGGGGGAGGGGGAGAAAGAGCAAGCGAGAGAGCCACACATATTAATCAACTTTTTATACCACTGAGGGAGGGGTAACTAGTAACTGGAGGTGAGGTTTTGGTGGTGGGCTAGGTTTTGGGGGGGGTGGTTTTACATGCACAGTCAGACGTACAAACTGCACAGTACACATCAGTGAAGATTTGATGTGATTTGGAGTGATGAAAGATACACAAAGATGAGATTTGTTTATTGTACTCTTGACCTAGCCTGATAGCAGCTGACTGGCCTGATCTCAGAGAAGGGCAGTGCAGTGAGCCATTGACAGAGCAAATGGAGTCAGTGAGTAACTGAACAGGGAAGAGGAAGGGTAAAGATGGCTGCTGCAGGTTGGATAAGGACAGGCAACAAGGACAGTTTGATGGTGCTGTACAGCTTTTAGCCATTGTAGAGGAGGGTATACTCACTAAGGTCCAGATTTTAGACAGCATTTACATGCATAAAACTGGGTTTTCCTTGAGTAAGTGCACTTTACTCGAGTAAATGGGCTTTTGAAAATTGCTACGATAGTAGTTACATTTACACTTGTAAATCCTTTTGAAAATTCACCTGTTAGCATTTGAGCAGTAGTAGAAGCATTTGTGTGTGTATATTAGGGATGTGAATCGTGTCCTCGATCGTCTTAACGATCGATTTCGGCTGGGAGGGGGAGGGAATCGTATTGTTGCCGTTTGGGGGGGTAAAATATCGTGAAAAATCGTTAAAAATCGAAAAATCGAAAAACCGGCACATTAAAACCCCCTAAAACCCACCCCGACCCTTTAAATTAAATCCCCCACCCTCCCGAACCCCCCCCCAAATAACTTAAATAACCTGCGGGTCCAGCGGCGGTCCGGAACGGCAGCGGTCCGGAACGGGCTCCTGCTCCTGAATCTTGTCGTCTTCAGCCGGCGCCATTTTCCAAAATGGCGCCGAAAAATGGCGGCGGCCATAGACGAAAAAGATTGGACGGCAGGAGGTCCTTCCGGACCCCCGCTGGACTTTTGGCAAGTCTCGTGGGGGTCAGGAGGCCCCCCACAAGCTGGCCAAAAGTTCCTGGAGGTCCAGCGGGGGTCAGGGAGCAATTTCCCGCCGCGAATCGTTTTCGTACGGAAAATGGCGCCGGCAGGAGATCGACTGCAGGAGGTCGTTCAGCGAGGCGCCGGAACCCTCGCTGAACGACCTCCTGCAGTCGATCTCCTGCCGGCGCCATTTTCCGTACGGAAACGATTCGCGGCGGGAAATCGCTCCCTGACCCCCGCTGGACCTCCAGGAACTTTTGGCCAGCTTGTGGGGGGCCTCCTGACCCCCACGAGACTTGCCAAAAGTCCAGCGGGGGTCCGGAAGGACCTCCTGCCGTCCAATCTTTTTCGTCTATGGCCGCCGCCATTTTTCGGCGCCATTTTGGAAAATGGCGCCGGCTGAAGACGACAAGATTCAGGAGCAGGAGCCCGTTCCGGACCGCTGCCGTTCCGGACCGCCGCTGGACCCGCAGGTTATTTAAGTTATTGGGGGGGGGGGGTTCGGGAGGGTGGGGGATTTAATTTAAAGGGTCGGGGGTGGGTTTTAGGGGGTTTTAGTGTGCCGGCTCACGATTCTAACGATTTATAACGATAAATCGTTAGAATCTGTATTGTATTGTGTTCCATAATGGTTTAAGACGATATTAAAATTATCGGACGATAATTTTAATCGTCCTAAAACGATTCACATCCCTAGTGTATATGTATGTCAGAGTATCTGAAAAAATGTGTGTGTCTGTGTCTGAAAAAGCACGAGTGTGTGTGTCAGTGTCTGTGTGTCTCAGAAAGTGTGTGCGATTGAAAGAATGTATGTGTCAGTTTCTTTTTTTTTATTTATAGTTTATTAGAGTTTTTACAAATTATACAAATTGCAAAAAAACAAGGAACACATTTTGGTATAACATCTTATAAATCCACTTAATGTTTACAGGAAAATTTTTCAATACCTCAATCTATAGCCCACTACATGGGAGGAATCCTTTTCAAGCAAAAAACACAAAAGAAAATGTATTTCTATCAGTTTACATAAAGCTGGATTACTATATTTATGCAGTCAATCCTAATTCAACCTCTTTCTTTATCTACCAAAAAAGTTTCTAAATGAGATGGGTCCTGAAAGATAAACTTATTCTTCTGGTACACTATTACACATTTACAGGGGAATTTAAGAAAATATGTTGCCCCAATGGACACTACTCTAGATTTCAACATAAGAAATTGCTTCCTCCTGTACTGAGTGGAACGTGATACATCAGGAAATACCTGGACTTTATAACCACAGAACAAAGATTCTTTATTTCTAAAATATTTTTCAAGAATATTAACCTTATCCTTCTCTCTGCAAAAAGTCACAAGAAGTGTGACTCTTTGTGATATGTCATATATTGATGACTCCAGGAAGGAGGTTAAATTAGGGGACTTTTGTTGGATACTGTAGTGTCCATACCTTCCTCTCCTTCCTGTCTCTTTACTCTAGAACTCAAAACATAATATATTTTTGAAATAGATTGATCATCCATATTTAATATGAACAAATTTTCTTTTAAATATTTCTTCAACAGTTCAGTGGCTGAAAGGAGTCTGGTCATTGGGAAATTCAAAAACCTCAAGTTCCTAACCCTATTTTCATTTTCCAGTCTCTCAATTTGCCGCTGGGTTGTTAGGGAATCTTTAATAAAGGAATTATTTGCAGTTTGGAGGGCTGCTATCTGTACTGTAGCCCCCCTACCTGCTTCCTCTAATTGTTTTAAACGATTATCATGTGACTCTATATCATTTTGTAACTCTAAGTTTCCTTTGTTAGTCTGAGCCATAAATCCAGTCATTACTTTTTGCAAATCATTAATTGCTCTCCATACATCCACCAGGGTTATGTTCTGGGGATCTATGGTTCCTGGACTAGATATCTGTAGTCCAAGTCCCTCATTAGATCCCAGTTCCACCACCTTCCCAATATCTGTGGGGAGAGGTGCATCATTATCCATAATACTTTCTTCCATCTTTAAACCTGGTTGGATAGGGACATTAAAGTCCAGGTGGGGTTGAATTTGTAACTGCTGGCTCGGGCTGTCTGAAGCTCCTGAGGAAAAAGATATTTCAGGAATTGTATTGCGGGCAGCTTGACTTACCCGCCTTACAATATGTTGGTCCATCAGCCCTCTAGCCTCCGTAGTCACTGGAGATGAAGTCCAAACTTTTGGTTTTCTTTTCCTGCCCATATGGTTAGGTAAAGTAGAGAAAAATGTTCGCCCAGGGGCGTGCCCCTTTGGCACGCGGCTTCAGCTGCGCGCCGGCGGCTGCGCGCCGCTGCTCTCCTGAATTTATCCCAGCGATTCCGGCCCCTCCCGATGACGTTACTTAGGGGGCGTGGCTGCAGGGCGGCACGATGGAACGGCTCAATAGATGAAAAAAGAGCTTGTAACCTGCCCTTCTCTGCCGACCTCTCAGAGAGAGGTTCCCAGCTGAAAGTCCTCCCGTCAGTTTCTTTTCAACAAGAGAATGTGTGTGAGTGTGTCAACCCTCTTTCTCCACCAACCTTAGGCTCACCAGCTATGCTGAAGCCACTGCACAACAACATTGTTTTAGCTACATTTTACCCAATCTGGAGACATCACAGTGGATCTAGTGGCTTTCTTCAAGTAAGAGTCAAAAACAATCCATAGGTGTCAGAATGGGGTGGATCACCCAGGCTCTAGCCCATCCAGCTTTAACTCAGAGGCAGGCCATCCCTGCCTGCAGGCAGAAAGAAGATCCCAGCTGCTGTGACAACACTGCTGACAAATGACGATCTACCCATGGGGTTCCCAAGACCTTGGGTAGGAAGAGGACTCCGTGGTGGCATGGGATAGTGACATGTCCATGTGGTAGAAAAAGACCCGGTCGTGAGGGAAAAGAGGAGAAGAAGTGAGAGAGAATGAGTGTGCTTGTGTGTGTGTGTGTGTGTGTCTTTTTGTGTGGCCAGGGATGTGACTTGAGGTGGTCAGTGAGTGAGAGAGAGGAGAGGAGGGGAAAAAGATGAGTCAGTCGAATGGGTTAGGATAGAGGGGAAGAGAGGGGTGAATGAATGAGTGGGGAGGGAGGAATAGGAGTGATTAAATGAGTGGGGGAGGGAAGGATTGAGTGAAAGGTGATTGGAGAGGGAAGGGAGACATGAATGAGGGGAGGAAAGGTAAGGGGAGATTTGAGTAAGAGGAAAGGAAAGTGAAGGGGATGTGAGTGAGGTGGGAGAAAAACATAAGAGGGAAAGGGTGAGGTGAAAGGGAAAGAGGACAGAGCCAGTGAAATCACTAGGCAACTGCCAAAAGTACCATAGTTTAGGGGGTGGCACAACAGTGTGAAGACTGCAATGACTGCATCTCCTTGTTCTTTCCTTCTGTATGAGCACAGAAGAGAAAATTGTAACACATGAGTGGGAAAAGAAGGTGCAGTCACCATTGCTGGAAGTAGCAGGATCAGTATAGGCCTGGGAGGAAGGAGGAAGAGTCCAGTTATCTCTGTGGGCTGAAGGTAGAGGCTGCTGCCGTGTGTATTTGAGAGTGGACAAATTTTGTGTGCAGCCTCCTGATTCCACAAATCCAGAACAATCTCAGAGTGACTGGAAATCAAAAGTAGGAGTGAGAGGCTCTGTGAGGAAATGTGAGATGTAGGCCTTGACAAGCCTGGCTCATCTGGTGCACTTTGCGCTGTACCCTAAAGAGAAGGTCCTCATTGATCATGGCGACATCTCTGGCAGAGAAATCTGGCTTCCTCGTGAGAGCTGCCATTTTGGAATGAGCCCACTCCTGCTTAACTGGAAGTGTGTTCACGTGAAATAGTTCATATACCCTTAAGACCCCATCGCACATGCAAAATAGTAAGCATACAAAAGTGTATGTGCATACTTTGAAGGGTGGAGATATGCACATTTTAAAACCTGTGCAGATAGCTCCACAGAGGTTTGAAAATAATCAGCTATATCTCTGATGAACCCCATAAGTGCATGTATGGGACTGAACAAAGAGGATTGAAAGTTAGGCTCTTTGTGTACCCAGTATGCATTTTTCTGATTTGATTTTATGCAGTTTACTCTGGTGCACCCATAAGTTCATCTTTATAAATAAGAACATAAGCACATAAGAACTTGCCATGATGGGTCAGACCAAGGGTCCATCAAGCCCAGCCTCCTGTTTCCAACAGAGGCCAAAACCAGGCCACAAGAACCTGGCAATTACCCAAACACTAAGAAGATCCCATGCTACTGATGCAATTAATAGCAGAGGCTATACCCTAAGTAAACTTGATTAATAGCCGTTAATGGACTTCTCCTCCAAGAAGTTATCCAACCCTTTTTTGAACCCAGCTACACTAACTGCACTAGCCACATCCTCTGACAACAAATTTCAGAGCTTTATTGTACGTTGAGTGAAAAATAATTTTCTCCGATTAGTCTTAAATGTGCTACTTGATAACTTCATGGAATGCCCCCTAGTCCTTCTATTATTCAAAAGTGTAAATAACCGATTCACATCTACTCGTTCAAGACCTCTCATGATCTCCCCTCAGCCATCTCTTCTCCAAGCTGAACAGCCCTAACCTCTTCAGCCTTTCCTCATAGGGAGCTGTTCCATCCCCTTTATCATTTTGGTTGCCTTTCTCTGTACCTTCTCCATCGCAACTATATCTTTTTTGAGATGCGGCGACCAGAATTGTACACAGTATTCAAGGTGCGGTCTCACCATGGAGCGATACATAGGCATTATGACATTTTCCGTTTTATTAACCAGTCCCTTCCTAATAATTCCTAACATTCTGTTTGCTTTTTTAACTGCTGCAGCACACTGACCCAACGATTTTAAAGTATTATCCACTATGATGCCTAGAACTTTTTCCTGGGTGGTAGCTCCTAATATGGAACCTAACATTGTATAACTACAGCAAGGGTTATTTTTCCCTATATGCAACACCTTGCACTTGTCCACATTAAATTTCATCTGCCATTTGGATGCCCAATCTTCCAGCCACTGTTGGATGCCCAATCTTCAGCATTGTTGAAGGCCTTGCTTCTATAGGATGGGTGCCACATAACAGGGCTGCTGCCCTAAGCCAAAAGAGAAAAAGGAAGGAGGGTAGAAATGGCGGCAGGGAAATAGTTAAGGTTTATAATGATTGAATTTTTCAAGGGTTTTTTATACCTTGCTCTGACAACTCTGGTAATGGACTGAGTTACAGATTATACTAACAAATAAAAAATTTGAAAATAGGAAGTGAAGTGGAAAGAAGGGGGAGAAGGGGGGGGGGATGTACATCTAGGAAAAGAGCAGCAGCAGAGAACCGGAGGTAAATAAAGAGGCTCAGTGGCACGGGCAGAGAGCATTGACTTGGGAGGAAGGACAAAGGAAAGGGTTACAGCTGCAAATATTGCTATCTGACAAGCAAACTCCCAGGGTACAAAAAGAGAGCTGGGTTTCTCTACCTCTGGCACTTGATGTATAAAAGCTGATACACAGGGACTGATATTGTTCCAAAACGTCATGTAAGCTTGTCTTCTGCTTAAAGTCAAACGGGCGGATTTTAAATGCCCTGCTCGCGTAAATCCGCCCGGATTTACGCGAGCAGGGCCCTCGCGCGCCAGCGTGCCTATTTTGCATAGGCCGCCGGTGCGCGCAGAGCCCCGTGACGCGCGTAAGTCCCGTGGTTTTTTGAAGGGGGCGTGTCGGGGGCGTAGTCGCATGACGTGGCGTTTCGGGGGCAGGGCGCGGCATTTCGGGGGCGGGACCGGGGGCATGGCGCCGGCCCGGGGGCATGGTCGAGGCTTCCGGACCAGCCCCCGAGTCAGATGATGGCGCGCCAGCAGTCCGCTGGCGCGCGTAGATTTACGTCTGCTTCTAGCAGGCGTAAATCGAGGGACAAAGGTAAGGGGGGGGGGGTTTAGATAGGGCCCGGGGGGTGGGTTAGGTAGGAGAAGGGAGGGGGAAGGTGAGGGGAGGGCGAAAGAAAGTTCCCTCCGAGGCCACTCCGATTTCGGAGCGGCCTCGGAGGGAACGGAGACAGGCTGCGCGGCTCGGTGCGCGCAGGCTGCCCAAAATTGGCAGCCTTGTGTGCGCCGATCCAGGATTTTATAAGATACGCACGGCTATGTGCGTATCTTATAAAATCCAGCGTACTTTTGTTTGCGCCTGCTGCGCGAACAAAAGTACGAGATTGCACTCTTTTGTAAAATCTACCCCAAACAGTGGCAGGAAAAGTATTCTAACTTGTGTAGATCCTAGAATTGGAAGGTCTGCCATTACAGACTATGCAGCACAGGAGTAAAGGATTCTCAGAAGCTATTGAAATATCTTACTTTTTATCATGAGTTAGATCTCGGCAAGCTTATCCACAAGCTCTAGTGTATTAAAAGTCTGTATGTCTTCAAAACTTTTTTTTTTCTGGACTTCTCCAATTGATCCGAGTGCTGGAAACTGAGAAAAAAAAAATCTTTTCAGGAGCAGATAACTTCTACTGTGTTGGGTGCTTTTTTAAAGTTGGCTAAGCAGTTTTTCCACCACTTCCAGTTTCTCTCTGTGACTCATAGTCTATTGTATAAAGTGTGACTATCTTCTTTGTCATAAAATTGATGCAACTTTCTCTAACTGTTAGCAATTTTGCTATTCAGACTCAAAACATTATTCTTTCTCATTTTGCTTTGATAAAAACCTTGCTAACAACCTGCACTAACTTCAGTTAATCGTGTTTTTATGATCCTTGAGACATACCCACAATCCTTGCATTTTACAAAGAAACAAAGCAGATTCAGTTCCCAGAACAAAGTTACTTTACCAGTGCATTGCAAATGACATTGTTAAAGCACAATTTAAAGTTCTCATTGCTGTTTTCTGGAGAAAGCTTCTATCTCCGATAAGAAAGGAAGAGCTCACCTCCCCCATTTTTTTTTTTTGCCAACACTTATGAGAACTTTCTGGTCTAACAGCATTAATACAATGTGCTTCCATCTCATTCTGGGATCGGCTTTGAAAAAGTCAGTTTAATCAATTAACATAGCATAAAAGGTTATGTTAATGGGATGTCGGGCTATAAATCATATGGCATGGTTATTCCAGGAAACCGAAGAATGAGTTCTTAGAGAAGATGATCTTCATAAAAAGAAAAGGTCCAGTTTAAAAACACAGAGATGTTATTCATAATGTGCACGTAAAAGAGGTTGCTTTAAATTCTGACCTTGGATGCAGAGATATCATCATAAATTATCAACTGTCTTTTAAGGAATGAAATTGGGATCATTACTGGTCATTATGATAAGAAGTATCTTGTCTAAGTACGTGGGGGTAAGATTCATAAAACAAAAGTAAACACACCTGTCGTTTCTAACATTCAGATAGAAATTCAGTAATGACAGATAGGCAATCACACCAACTTTAATTACTTTAAAAACAATCATCAGTTTGTGAGTTAAGCTCACGTTGCCAGCGCTTCTACAACTAGAAAAGATGATATTCTAGAAATGGGCAGGCATGTTAGAATAGAGAGCTTATGGCAACAGATCAGGTCAAAAGCCAATGTAATGAAATACAGCTTGCATTTAAAACCCATGTCAAAGGTCAGAATATTTGTTTTATAGCTCCTATTAACAAGAGAATAACATTGTATTGTATGTACATGACATTCTAGATTAAATTAAAAACATTTTTTATGGCAAGTTTGGTAGACTAAGCACATAATATTTAAAAAAGAATATATTTTTGTTCCTTTGAATTAATTTATGGAGCAATTCATAACTCCTGGAGAAAGAGAATAAACAAAAAAGCTAATATCTGAAATTCATTTCTTTCCCAGAAGTCATGTTTTCTTTTGATATCATAATATGGGCAGCCAGGACTGACGCTTCTGCCCAAGCCCATCCCTTTACAACCACATAATACACAAACACAGATTTGGGCTGCAGCTTTATTAAACACCTCGGAGCCCGAGCCATACACATATAACCTTGAATTTTCCCCATTTACACCCATCCGCTGCACGCTAGCAAGATGGGCAATCCAGGCTAACCCAGACTGCAAATTGTATAAACCCAGGCTATCCCAGCCTGCCAGATGGGCGCTCCCCAGGCTAACCCAGCCTGTATGAAGCACCCACCTTTATCACGTCCCCACAACTCCCGCCGCCATCAAGCAAGGAGCCGAATAAATCGACCCCTGCCACCATTCAGCAAGGAGCCATACCAGCCACAACTGCACCCAGTTGTTTGGCTAGGGACCACTGACCTGCCCCCTGCCACGTCAGCCACCAGTTACCCCAGCACAACCCCCCACCAATCGGCTCGGGCTACCCGCCACAGGCGCAGGTAAGAATTACCTGTGACCCCCAAAGATGGAGGCCAGGACTCCCATGGAGAATATATTCCACAGCCTCCTGTAGCGAATTCAAGAGCAAATCCATCCCAATAAAAGAAAGATGGACACCATCCCCCCGGAAGAAACCTTTCACCAACTCCCAGGACCAATCATGCCGTATATGGAACCCCCCCAATCGAAGTCAACCAAGAACCGATCTGTTGATTGGCCTTAGCACGACAACGATTCCAAATCTTTTGCTTGATCACTGCAGGATGCAGGATAATGTCGGACCAACAGAGAACCGTGGTTGGCAGTAGAAGAGAAACCCACGTCAGATCTCTCTGCACCATATAAACGAACCGTCGTCCAGACATCTTTCCCCAATCATTCCCCCCGAGGTGAATAATCAAAATATCAGGAGGACTGAGACATTCCAATCCCTGTCGCAAACACCACAACAGTTCCCCCCAAGACATCCCCCGCCACCCCAACTAACAAAAGGAAATTTCACTCCCCCCCACCCCAAAGTCCAGATTTGTCCCATAAGGACATTCTTGAGCATGTGTAAAGGCCCAGGCCACATAGGAGTGTCCCACAATCCAAATCCATACGATTAGCTCGCAGGTAACTGCACTTGCAAGGAGAGAAATTTTAATATCCTGTGGTATTACGGAGACCCCTTGCGCACATACCTGGTGAAAGCATCCGACTTCCAACTACCGATTTGCTGGATCACACCGCCTGAGAAACCGGAGAGTGCCACAGAGTAGCAGCCCCAATCCGAAATGAGTGAGTCCCGAATCTTGTATTGTCCAACCCCATCATGGCCAAACAAGCCCGCAATACTGCCTCGAACTCATAAGTCAGCGGCTTCAAATCCCGGTGCACCAGGAAATGAACACCTCCCACAGGACAAATACGTCCGTAGGCGATGCCGTTCACTACAGGGCAAGTGCGCAAACCCGGTACGGGATGAAGCAGCACCGAAGCCCCTCTACCCAGCTGATCCGTCTTGGTTTGATGAATAAACAGAACAACTGACTCCACACGAATTTGCACATACTTAAATAAAAGCCTGGACGCATCAGACCCTGTGGTCGCCCACACCATCAACTCACTCATGCGAAACGCACCAAAAAAAGCCCAGATGAAGGTCAACTGAAACAAACACTCAAACTTGTTGTCACAAATCCCAGACAACACATCCCACAATTGACACAGGATATCCTGAGTAATAGGCAGGCGTTTATCCGCCACCGGAGGAGAACCACCAGCCCAACCTAGCATCAACCACCGGATTAGAAACTTCCCCACCGGGAAACACCAACCATGGACCCTCGTAAAAAAGGAAAATCCTGATAACTGCCTGTACACTGCCGACCTGGAATCACCCGACCCTCTTGCCTGTTCTACAAACCTCACCAGTAACTCATCAGAGACCGGACCCCAATGCCAACCCTGACTTGCCAAGAAGGACACCACCTTTTGTGAGGAATTCACATAGCAGTTCCATGTGGACAGAGCTAGCGATGCCCGGAGCAGCAGCCATGCTTCCAGGTGCTGAAGCTCCAGAGGAAAGACGGCACCAACGCTCCCTGAGGATCTGCTTCTGGTGTGAGCTCCCGTAACAAAGTCCACTTGCAATGAGAAAGAGAATCAGCGATAGAGCTAACCACACCTGAGACATGCCTGGCCCAAACAGTTATGTTCAACCCTATGCAACGCAGTACAACCTCACATAGCAAATCTGTAACCAGGATACACTTAGCAGCCCATTTGTTGATTACCTCCCCCAGATTATCACACCAAAAGACAAGCTTTCTGTCCCGAAATCGCGAACCCCAAAAGACAAAGGAGACCACAATCGGGAACAGTTCCAAGAAGGTAATGTTCCTGGTAACACCCAACTCCTGCCAATCCTTAGGTCAGACAGTGGCACACCAAAAGCCCCTAAAATAAGCACCAAAACCCACCGAACCAGCCGCATCGGTATAGAGCTCAACGTCATGATTAGATACTGCCTCACTTTGCCACAACGAGCAGCCATTGAACTCAGCCAGAAAACGGTCCCAGATCAACAGGTCCTCAAGTAGCCACCGAGTAATGCGAATCCGATGTCCACTTTTCCGCAATCCGGTCATACTATGGCTCAACCTACAGATAAATACCCTAGCCATGGGGATCATGTGACACACAAAGTAAAGACTCCCCACCAACTACTGCAGCTGACGCAGTGTCATCTTCTTAGCCCTCACAGCCTGGGATACAAGATCCCGTAATGCCCCTACCTTGGGAGCAGGCAACCGTGAGGTCATCTCAACAGAGTCCAACTCGATGCCCAGGAAGGCCAAACAAGTAAAGGAGCCCTCCGTCTTGCCAGCAGCTAAGGGGATCCCGAATTCAGCCACCGTACTCTGGAAACACTGCAATAACTGCACACATGTCGCCGAAGATGCCTTTCCCACAAACAAGAAGTCATCCAGGTAATAAACCAAGCTAGTAATTCCTGCTTTTTCAGCCACCACCCAATGGACAAAAGAGCTAAAGGCTTCAAAATAGGCACACGCGATGGAACATCCCATAGGCAGGCACCTATCGAAGTAAAATTCCTCCTGAAAGCGAAAACCTAGCAGCGGAAAACAGACGGGGTGGATTGGGAGAAGCCTGAAGGCAGACTCTATGTCCACCTTAACCATCAAGGCCCCCACACCACAATGACGAACCATTGCTACCGCCGTCTCGAAGGACACATACCGCACTGTGAGAAGGCCTTCCGGGATGTAATCATTTCCAATCAGCCGGAACCTACCCGGATCCTTCATGGGTATCACCGCTAAAGGGGTGAAAACCATATCAGCCATCGGAGGATTTGGGAACGGACCCCCAATTCATCCCAATGCAATCTCAATTTGCAATTTATCCCTGACCACGTGAGTCAACTTACAAACCGACGGACAATTTTGACTCCCACCCACCCCCACTGGTCCCTCAAAAGGGATACAAAAACCACGTGCAAATCCATCCCACAAAAGATTAGCGACCCCCACTTTTGGGTACCTACCCAACCATGACAGCATAGCATCCAAACGGACAAGGGTAGGAGCTACCCTCAAAATTTCACTTAGGGGATTCTTAGGGACGACCCCGCCACTGGTCCCACCGCCCACTTGCTTTGGACACTTGGAGGAGGGATGGCCCTGTCCGCAACTGGCACATGCGAGCTTGAACTTGCAATCGGGAAAATTGCATGCTATGCGATTGAACTTCCAACATACATCAGAGAATGCGACCCCTACTCGACCGCCACCCACAAAGCCCACCCCGAACTGAAAGGACCACACTCTAGATGCACTGGATGCCCTCCCTGCTTCAGAGGACGCAGTAGACACCAATTTAGAACCCATCTAGGTCAACCACAGGCCAACATCTTGAGTTTCCCAAGTCATGTACTTATTCTCCTCCATGAAGACACGGATGCGCTCATCGTAATTGAGCCACGTCCACCCCTCCTACACCCGACTGGCATCCAAAATGGCATCAGCATACGCTAGTAATGGCCCATACTGCATAGGGTCACGATGACCCACCATACTGGCCAGCCGAATGATCGAGCACATCCAATTAAGCACATTGCGCGCCACCCGATGATCACCACTCTGAGGCCTATCTCCCCCATGCTGACTTTTCTTCTCTCTCCTCTTCCCCCAATGGCCCTCAAGCAGCGTGAAGATATCTATTTACTTCCACTGCCTGATCTTACGACAGAGGGATTTCGGAACATCCTCCCACAATTCCGATAGACTAATGAGCGCAGGAGCCTCCCTTTCAAGAGGCTTACTGCCGATCCCCCCTGCGGACCCTCGCCCCGCTCCGAAGACCCAGACGAGTCCGATGAGGATGAAGAGGAAGAGGAAGAAGCAGAAGAGCTGGAACGGGAAAGCTTCTTCTTGCACCGTGACTTAGCACACCTCTTAGGAGCCTCCGAACTGGCAACCGCAGGCTCCAGAACCACATCCGGTGAAGCAGTAGGCGCCCCACTTGCACTGACAACCGACTCACTACCACTCCCGCCTGCCACCGCTAACTCACCACTCGGACCAGTGGTGCTGCCGATGCAACAGGAGCTGGAACCATGGAACCAGATACACTTTGCCTACTGACTGGACCACTCGAACAAGACGATGGACCCACGGTTCCAAGGATGTTGGTAGCCACAGCAATCATATCATTGCACCACTCCTCCCGGCACGAAGGTCCTGGACCATCAGCCAGCTCGTCTTCCTGAGGAACCTGTGGAAACAAAGAAGCAGCAGCAGCCACAGGCCTAGCAGACCCGAAACCATACGGACTCGCCCGAGACCCCTCAAAAAAGTAAGGCCAACCCCATGGCCCCCCCATCGGAATGGAATGGGGCCTGAGCACCCCTCCAAGGACCCGACCTGACACCCCAGGGAGGGATCAAAGGAGCAGGGAACCAACCGGATAGACCACCATACCAAGAGGGTGAGGGGCCCTCTGACCATGCAGGAAAATATGGACCCCAGCTGTCCCCTGGGCCCCAGCCCAGTCCTGCACCCCTGCCAACATTCCACCACTCAGCAGCTGGATCGGCCGCTGGATTCATCCCCTGAGCCCGAGAAGCAACCACCCCAGGGGAACCTAAGGAAGTCCATCCAGGGGGCCCCACAAGGGGGGCCCAACTACTAGCTCCACCCCCTCCCTAACATAAATGTCCCTGGCTAGTTCCACCTCGGTAAGATGGCTCCCGGACCCCCACTGGACCACCAGGGAGTTTTGGTAAGTCTTGGGGGGGTCAGGAGGGTGGGGGGTTGTACTTAATTCAGTTTTAGCCGGGAAACGAATAAGAATTAATGCATCTACATATCGGGGGGCCCCCCTTGCCGAATGTAACGTATCTGCCCCCCGACGAATACAAATCCCAAATGCAACATATGGCGTCCCTCTGCACATCCCTAGTATATTGACTGCCTTAAGATAGTGAGCCCCCAAGGGGCTGAACAGATGGAAGGGGATCCCATATTGCAGAGTTCCCACAAACCATCAAAATCCTTCCCACTTCCTCCTGCCCTGAAGACTATGGTATTGTCAAAGTAGAACTTCCCTGAAGAGGGCCTGAAAGGCAGAATTCTGCAGAGCAGGATCTAACTGCTGGAAGCAAGGGACAAAGAGGCACTTTGCCTCAGTCTTGGTGTCTTGGAGTGTTCTTCCCTCTGCTGTTGATGCCTGTACATTTCACTAAACCTGAATAGAAAACCCCAATTTTGGAGACCAAAATTAGATGTGTTGCTTCCTCCATTGACTTTAATAGAAAATGAACGAACAAAGGATAAGAATAAATGAAAAAAAAAATTGTTTGGAGGTAAACAATACAAATAAATGAACTCAACCAAAAATTATTTATCTTCACATCCCTAGCAGTTGATCCCTGTGACAAATAATGAGTAATAGTGGAAAAATAATTTCTCTTTTTGCACCCATTATTCACTGGGAAATAAAGTCTGGGAAACATCTGAACCACCCCCATATGATTTCTGTCTGTAATTTCAGCAGGATTTTTTTTTTTTTAACAAGATGGCAATTTCACAAATCCTTCTTGAACAATTGTGATTTGTGAAAGCAATGTCTGTGGTAGTCAGTGACAATAAAGCACACATATGCAGTACATTAGCAGCAGATCAGTTTACTGCAGAAAATGAGACTGCATAGTAAACATATTATATACAAATCAATAGTAATAACTTTCAATCAGGGCAACTTAAAATACAATGTCTGAAGAAAGTGTTCATGGTAAATCACTTTGTGTACTCCAGCTTTTCTCTCTGAGGAGTAGTTAAGGCTGTGGATGGGGATGGGGAGAGGATTTGGGGTAGCGCAAGGATATGGGGCGGGATGTGAGGGAAGGCATTTAGGTTGTCTTTGTCAAAGCTGTTTTCTACAGTCTCCAACATACAAAACAGCTGCTTCTCTGCAAAGCTGTAGCTTCCAGAGGGAAGATGAGTCAGTGCTGGCTTCCAGAGCCTGCATTCCACAATTTCAGGCTCCGGCAATAGCCTCTATTTATTAAAAATAAATAAATAAATAGAATGGGCCGGATTTTAAAAGGGTTACGCGCATAAGTTATGCGCGTAACCCTCTTAAAAGGCCCCTGCGCGCGCCAAGCCTATTTTGCATAGGCTCGGCGGCGCACGCAAGCCCCGGGACGCGCGTAAGTCCCGGGGCTTTGCAAAGGGGGCATGTCGGGGGTGTGTCGGATGGGCGGCGTGAATTTCGGGGCAGGGCGGGAGGCTTGCCGGGGGCGTGATGCCGGCCCCTGGGCGTGGTTGAGGATTCCGGACCAGTCCCCGGGTCGGGTGATGGCGTGCCAGCAGCCCGCTGGCGCGCGCAGATTTATGCCTGCCTCTGGCAGGCATAAATCTGCCAACAAAGGTAGGGGGGGTTTAGATAGGGCCGGGGGGTGGGTTAGGTAGGGGAAGGGAGGGGAAGGTGAGGGGAGGGGGAAGGAAAGTTCCCTCCGAGGCCGCTCCGATTTCGGAGCGGCCTTGGAGGGAACAGGCAGTGCACGCCGGGCTCGGCGCGCGCAGATTGCACAAATGTGCACCCCCTTGCACGCCGATCCCGAATTTCATAAGATACACGCGGCTACGCGTGTATCTTATAAAATCCAGCGTACTTTTGTTCGCGCCTGGTGCGCGAACAAAAGTACATGCACACGTAAATTTATAAAATCTACCTCTATGATTTTTCATTTTCACTCTTATTATAAAACTCTCATAATCAGGCTGGTCCTGAATTTCTTCCTCAACTGCAACTTTGCTCGCTGCATGATCTCTGACATATGAGCAGATTAGCACATGCTTAGAGACATATTACATTGTAATATAAGCCAGTAAAGCATTTTGCAATTTCCTAATACAAACTTGCCACTTTCCAGGAGGCACTCGATATTTTAATTAACAGGAAGGGTTGGGGTGTGTTCTTTTTTTAGAACTTAAGAACATAAGAACATGCCATACTGGGTCAGACCAAGAGTCCATGAAGCTCAGCATCCTGTTTCCAACAGTGGCCAATCCAGGCTACAAATACCTGGCAAGTACCCAAACATTAAGTAGATCCCAAGCTACTGATGCCAGTAATAGCAGTGGCTATTCCCTGAGGGGTAGATTTTAAAAGTTTGCGCGCGGGCATACATGTGTGCGCGCTACCCGGCACGCACAAATTATAAAATCGGGAGTCGGTGCTCTCAAGGTCCCCGGTCCCTTTCCCCTAACCTTCCCTCCCTAGCCCTACTCTAACCCCCCAAAAATTTAAGTTTTACCTTTTGTGCCTGCCTCTGGGCAGGCGCAAGTTGCGCATGCCGGCCGCCTGCCGGCGTGCGATCCCGGGCACAGCAGCAAATATGGCCGCCGTGCCGGGAGCCTGACCCCGGCCCACCCCAGAACTCCCACGCCCCACCCCCTCCCCGCCCCTTTTTGCATGCGCCAGGCCTTACATGCGTAGCCGGGCCTTTTTAAAATAGGCCCGGCGTGCACAAGGCGGGTTACACGTGGAAATCCTCCGTATTTACATGCGTAACCCTTTTAAAATCTGGCCCTAAGTCAACTCGATTAATAGCAGTTAATGGACTTCTCCTCTAAGAACTTATCCAAATCCACATCCTCTGGCAACAAATTCCAGAATTTAATTGTGCATTGAGTTTTTTTAGATATTGGGTTTTTTTTTTGCTCCCCCCAGAAAAGCAATAGGAAAAAATCCTGAAATTTCATGTTTTTCTTATCCTTTTTTAAAATTCTGAAATGCAACAAAAGTAGGAAATATCGTTGAATGCCCATTGCTAATTAAAATAGTTTTTGGGTAGTAATTAGCAAATTTAAAAGTGCCCAGTCCTGGGGCTCAGATAACTCAAAGTTTTTTATATACCTTGTGTTATCCTTGCATTAGGCCATTTACCATGCAAAAACAACATTTTCTGCACGATAAATGGCTAACATGGCTTAGCGAATGAGGCCCCAGTAGAAATCCCACTAGGGAAGGATGCTACATATTTGATTGCAACTTGCCTTGAGCTTGTGATTTTGAAATCCAAGTAATTAAAGCTAAAATCCAAATATGTACAAAATAAGAATAAAAGGGGGCCCCTTCCACAAAAGGTTGCCCAGGGCTCCTGAAGTGGTTAAAATCTTCAGAGGGTGGCAGGTGGTGGTAGGTGGCAGTTTAAGACTTGACCAGTTTTATTGAAGGATGAGCTTTCGAGGACAGTCCACTTTGTCAGTTGCATGAGGTATATTACAGGAGGTGACTAAAATATATGGAGATGGGAGCGGGAGGATACAGAACATAGAGAAGGCAATGGATTAGGCAGGCAGGGTGCGGAAACAATGTTAATAGCATTATAATCCAGCCTCCTGACATTGGAGAAGCAACCCTATTTATATCTCTAGTTGTTTTCCTACCTTTCCCCCATTTCATCTTTTCTTAGCTTCTTTAATCTTTTCTTTATGTCTCCAGTTCTCTGTTCTTACCTTCATCTGTTATTCCACCTCCACCTGTATCTTCCCTCAGACATTTCACTCTACTCCCCCCATCTGCAATCCGCATAGGTTCTTCTATTTTCCTCAGTACCACAGAGCAGCTGTGGGAAATGCAGGACCTGCCCATAGACATAGTTTATATGGGGCAAGAAGGAGTAGTACCTTCCCAGGTGATAGTGCTGAAATGGGATCCCTCTACCCCCCCCCCCGTGCCCTGCCCCCCCCCCACTAACATGCCCTGATTATCACTTGCCCCCCCCATCTTGCAAGCTAAGCAAGCAAACTACAGCTATAGCCCTGCCCCTGAAGAAGTGACAGAAAGAGGAACAAATACCGCAGGAGTTGCAGCAGGAATAGATGCTGCCCTCATAGAGATAAAATGAGTGAACACTGATTCCTAGCCTCCATGACTGCCCTACATGCACCTCTGCAGAGAAGAAGGAGGAGCAGCTGCAGGGACCATGAGCTTGTGCCCATTCTGTTCCTATGGCTCCTGGAGAGCTGACAGAGGGTTAATTACAGAAGGAATCAATATTAGGATATTTGCTTGTTTTCAAAAACATGGGCACATTTCCTGATGCTATTATCACAGTAAACAACAGTGTGGAACTGCAGTTACATCATTGCTCTTATACCAGTGTTTGCTTTTGTGATTAAATAATGAGAAGCCTTCAGGTAAAATGCATACTTTTCCTTTGCATAATTTTAAACATATGTGCTGTACATGTAAATGATAAAAACATTAGTTCCATGGAGAATTGCAATAATTGCTATGACCTCAAAGGGTAAAACATTATGAATACTGTGAGTCAGAAAACAGTGACATTGCCTTTGAGCTGAAGTTACCCTTTTTGTTCTAATGTCTTGATTTTTCCCTATGCCCTTTACTTGGATCAGTCACACTAATGGTTTAATTTTACTTTTATGGGACTAAATAATGTAAATCATCTTAAGCTATATTTAACATCACACATGTAATGCAGAATTAGCTCCCGATTTATTTCTTTAGTGCAAAAGCGAGGGAAGAGATTAGCTGAGACATATTAATATCTTTAGATAATTTGCAAGATTTAGAGATACTTAAAATGCAAAGACAAAAAAAAAATCCCTCTGGGGCAAATCTAACATTTATTTGCTGAGTTTGGTGAATCTGACATCGTTGATACCTGGTTCCTATTTATCTCTCTTTATGAACTGATTGATGTTAACTTCTTATTGCCATCATCTCTTCTCCCAACTTGTCATTCTGTTATGTTAACTTTCTGTGGCTTTGTCCATAATATAGAAAAACTGACTCATTCCCTTTAACATCTTACGATATTCATTACCTGAAAAGTCCTTCACTTACAGGGGTCAGCTGGCACCATTTTGCAAAATGGCATCAATGAGACAAGAGCAACTGGATAGCATTCCTGCTGCTTTCTGACCATTAAGATTTATGGGGTAAGTTAGGGGAACCAGAGGTTGGCAGGGGGACCCATTCAGTGTTTTTAAAGTATTTGAATTTATAAGATATACAACCAAAAGACAATCTTGTACAAAAAAACATTGATATACCAGACTAACAGGGTCATTCATCAAAATGCATTCGGGAGTTATTGGTGATAATGCCATAACACGTTTTTTTTTGCATTGCAGATTTGTATGCAAATCTAATCAAAGGGCAGGGGTTTGGGTGGGTTTATGATAATGATGGATGCTTAATGTCATGTGTGATAGCATAATGCATATTATTGTGTGTTTTCATGCTGGAAATAACTACACTTTTTGTTGTGTTAACCTGTGTGAAATGCCTGAAACAGGATTTGTAATATTTATTATGAATCCTGTTTTGGGTAGGGAGGGAGAGAAGGAAGAGGAGAAAAGTTAGAGTTAATTAGAGAAAGAGAGAGAGCAAGTAAGTGAGCCTGCCTCTCTCTGGGGTAATACATATTAGTCATCTATTTATACCACTATAGAAGGGTCATCTAGTAACTCGAGGTGAGGTTTTGGTGGTGGCCTAGGGTTTGGGGGCCAGTTATACATGCATAGTCAGAGATATGAACAGCACAGTACATATCAGTGAAGATTTGATGTGATTTGGAATAAGGAAAGGTACACAAAGATGAGATTCTTACAATGTACTCTTGCCCTAGTTGATAGCACCCAGGTAGAGAGTGCATCAAGTTAGGGCGAACGTACATTGTAGAAATCTCATCTTTGTGTACGTTTCCTTATTCCAAATCACATCAAGTCTTCACTGATGTAATCTGTGCTGTTCATATGTCTGACTGTGCATATAAAAGTAGCCCCCAAACTCTAGACCACAGCCAAAACCTCACCTGGAGTTACTAGAGGACCCTCCAATAGTGGTATAAATAGATAACAAATAGGAGAGCCTTGTAAAAAGTCAGTCTCTCTCCCTTTCTCTTGCTCTCTCTCTCACAGGAAATGCCTCTGGGTACTTTCTAAGTAAAAATATTGCTGCTCTTTTTTTTTTTATCACAGGCGCTATTCATGCAAAATTTATAGCAAAATAATGAATCCAGGCCTAAGTAAACATCATCTGCTGTAAAATAATAATGACAAAGAAGACAGATTCACTGTTAGCCAGTCCTCAAGAATAGGGTGTTGGAAATCCACAATACAAGGAAATTACCTCAAAGACAATAGGAAATTAAAGAATGAATAGGTCAGGACTATAAATACTAATGAGAACATTAAGAATGAGCAAAAGGAATCGGTGAAGAAACTGCTGCTGGTCCATGTAGTTACAGAGAAAAGCAGTCAAGTGTAAGAGGTCATTAAATATATGTCTAAGAAATTTATACTTCACAACACATAAGAAAATTTAACCAGAAAATACCCCTAATTTGTAATACTCTGTCTTAATAAAAAGAATTGCAACCATTATTTTTTTTATGGGAAAGTTCGCACATCTAAAGTAAACACTAAGGGGGGAATCAGATTATCCATTTTATACGCCCTTGGTGTTTACTTTTGATGATCACTCTATTCCAGTGCGACAACATGCTAGAAACCTGGGTATTATTATCAATTCCAATCTATCTACTAAGACACAAATTAAATTGTTTTTAGAATATCATTTTTTAAACTATACATGTTGATGCGGCTTTGTCCACTCTTAAATCCACAAGATTTTTGTACTGTCTTACAGTCTTTTGTACTAACAGGCATCAATTATTGTAATGCCTTATATTTTGGGATTATGACTAATATGATCAGAGTGATGAAGATTTTGTAGAATGATGCCATTCAACTGCTGTCTGGTTCAGGGATGTGTGACTATATTACATGTGCTCTACTTTCCCTGCACTGGTTGCTAGTCCAGTGGTGCATCAATACATAGTGCTATCTTTAATTCATAGAGGCCTTCAGCATAAAGTGGTTTCTTGGTTTAATGTTATACTGCAGATTTATCATCCTGTTCATCCTCTAAGATCTACCAATAATAACCTTCTAGAAATTCCTTCTACTAGGTTTGTGCATCTTGGTGGTATTAGGGAAAGGGCCTTTTCAATGGCCCTTTCCCTAATACATTTCCTGAGCAGCTCCGGATGATACAATGCACCAAACTATTTAAAAAGGTATTAAAAGCTCACCTATATGTGCAGGTTTTCAATGAATCTGCTCTTAATTGATATAAGAGTAGTCAACTTTGCAGATCCTCTAAGATCTACCAATAATAACCTTCTAGAAATTCCTTCTATTAGGTTTGTGCATTTTGGTGGTATTAGGGAAAGGGCCTTTTCAATGGCAGGACCAAGCCTCTGGAATACATTTCCTGAGCAGCTCCGGATGATACAATGCAGCAAACTAGTTAAAAAATTATTAAAAGCTCAACTATGTGTGCAGGTTTTCAATGAATCTGCTCTTAATTGATATAAGAGTAGTCAACTTTGCAGATTTTATAATATTTTATGATATTTATGTTTTGATTTGTCTAGTTTTTGTTCAGATCCTTATCATTGTTGTATTATGAACCACCTCCAACGATTCTGTATGAGTAGGGGGCTACAAATAAATAAATAAATAAATAAATAAATAAATAAATAAATAAGGAATTGGGTCCCCTAATGTTTAAATAGAAGGACCCAATCTCCAAGATCTGAGCTGAAGTCAGGAAATCAAATCTGGAACTCCCTCCAAGAGGTATTACATTTGATGGAATGTTCAAAGGCTTTTAAATCAATGTTAAAACAAAACATATTTATTCAAGCAAGCCTTTTATTGAGGAATTTAAATAGTGATTTATATTAAGGTTTATCTGTTCTAGGATTATGGATTTTGTCTTCTTTATCATATTCTGATTTTGTTGTTTTATTATATATGTTACTTTGTAAATCGCTTAGGTATTTTTAAGTGATTAATAAAAGGTAAAAAAATAAAAGCTGTGAAACTTGAGCTTTAATAGTCTCTCCTTTTTCCTTCCTAAAAGAGGACAAGTAATAGACTTTGGATGGGGGGCATGAGATTTTATTGGAATTTTTAAAATCTCCACATATATCTTAAATAAATCTCCTGGTATATAGACTTAAAACAAATTAATACATCTCAAAGTACAATATCTATCTATATCCTCCAAAATTTGAACTTTATCATGAAGCACTACATTGGCTTTTATTACACAATCTTCCTTATCTTCAGTTTTCTCAACTTGCATTTCTGCCATATCAAAATGTTTATTATTTGCTTCCACTTGTTCTTCCAAAGATGTCATATTTTGGTTACAGCTCCAAATTTGAGAAAATAGAGTTTGCATGTGAAGAAAAACAGAACAATGATAGCATTCCAGATATTGTCCAAATGAATCACTTTTGGTTTAACTATAACTATGTGTGGTAGAACTATAAAATAATTCAAAATTACAATGCTAGACTTAATAATCCCTTCCAAACCCTGGCTCTCTCCACCAGTATCTTCAAGACTGGTCCATTTGCAGCAGCTCCATGTTTCTGTGAAACCTTTTCAGACATCTTCTCCTTGTCTCTAGTAATCCTTCCAGATAAGTTCCACATAGCAAGCATGCCTGCCATTATTCCTACAGCCAGTGTCTTACTCCAAACAAGTACTGGAGATGCTCCCACCCCTCTTTTCCATATTACATTTTTATCAACAGGTGCCTGACTGCCTGAGTCATCACAGACCTGAGCTGGGTCTCTATGGAATTCTGGATTTAAGTTATTAGAGATGCCAATAGGAGCAATGGTTCTCCATAGCTGCATCCTGAGGCCTGATGACATATCACTCGTTAGGGATGTGAATCGTTTTAGGATGATTAAAATTATCGTCCGATAATTTTAATATCGTCTTAAACCGTTATGGAACACAATACAATACAGATTCTAACGATTTATCGTTATAAATCGTTAGAATCGTGAGCCGGCACACTAAAACCCCCTAAAACCCACCCCCGACCCTTTAAATTAAATCCCCCACCCTCCCGAACCCCCCCCCAAATAACTTAAATAACCTGCGGGTCCAGCGGCGGTCCGGAACGGCAGCGGTCCGGAACGGGCTCCTGCTCTGAATCTTGTCGTCTTCAGCCGGCGCCATTTTCCAAAATGGCGCCGAAAAATGGCGGCGGCCATAGACGAAAAAGATTGGACGGCAGGAGGTCCTTCCGGACCCCCGCTGGACTTTTGGCAAGTCTCGTGGGGGTCAGGAGGCCCCCCACAAGCTGGCCAAAAGTTCCTGGAGGTCCAGCGGGGGTCAGGGAGCGATTTCCCACCGCGAATCGTTTTCGTACGGAAAATGGCGCCGGCAGGAGATCGACTGCAGGAGGTCGTTCAGCGAGGGTTCCGGCGCCTCGCTGAACGACCTCCTGCAGTCGATCTCCTGCCGGCGCCATTTTCCGTACGGAAAATGGCGCCGGCCATACGCGTATGGCCGGCGCCATTTTCCGTACGAAAACGATTCGCGGCGGGAAATCGCTCCCTGACCCCCGCTGGACCTCCAGGAACTTTTGGCCAGCTTGTGGGGGGCCTCCTGACCCCCACGAGACTTGCCAAAAGTCCAGCGGTGGTCCGGAAGGACCTCCTGCCGTCCAATCTTTTTCGTCTATGGCCGCCGCCATTTTTCGGCGCCATTTTGGAAAATGGCGCCGGCTGAAGACGACAAGATTCAGAGCAGGAGCCCGTTCCGGACCGCTGCCGTTCCGGACCGCCGCTGGACCCGCAGGTTATTTAAGTTATTTGGGGGGGGGTTCGGGAGGGTGGGGGATTTAATTTAAAGGGTCGGGGGTGGGTTTTAGGGGGTTTTAATGTGCCGGTTTTTCGATTTTTCGATTTTTCACGATTTTTAACGATTTTTCACGATATTTTACCCCCCCAAACGGCAACAATACGATTCCCTCCCCCTCCCAGCCGAAATCGATCGTTAAGACGATCGAGGACACGATTCACATCCCTATCACTCGTTGGCTGTCATCTCCAGCAAAGACTGTATAACTGGGTAGACACAAGCTTTGCCCTTCCATTTGACCATCACAAAAGAACACTCAAGAAGCCAAAGGAAAATCAGTAAGTGCAGGATCCCGATCAGTGTGCATCTATCAACTTTCTCTGTAACCCCCCCCCCCCACACACACACACACATACCCACATATCCAGGTTTTCAAAAAAGGGAGTGTGCCATAGAGATGAGGACCCTAAAAGCAGCTATGTTTTATTGCTGGTCTGAGTCATGTGGAGGAGGGAGGAGATAACATAGTAGCATTGTAAATGGCAGCAGAAAATGAATCGAGTTGTCCATCCAGTCTGCCCAGCAAGTTGTTTTTCTTTTAGAGCAGAAACTGCATCTCTGTCATGTTACCACCTTGCCTTCTGTTAAGAGTAGAAACTGCCATGCCATGCAGTTTACTCCGGTTAACACAGGTTACCTCTTTTACTCCGGTAACACAGGTTACCTCTTTTCTTCATAAATTGTTTCACAGACCAACAAGGATTATGTTTGAGGTGGCAAGGTGACTTTTGTCGGGGGTTTGCATTTCTTTTAAAAGGAACATGTCCTCTGAAAGATAACTATATCTCTTTGATGTGTAGTTATCTATTTTTGTGAAAGGCTGCCTATAAGGACTTCTTTCAAGAAAGTTTTCACTTTATTCTGAATTAAAGAGATGCTTTGCATGATATTGCAAAACAGAAACTCATTAACTCTGAATTTCAGTAAAATTTCATATATACAAGTGATAGTTTACTACTTGCAAAGGTCAGATCTTCTAGAAGCTCAAGCCTTGTTCCATTTGCTTCTGCTGTCTGCAATAAAAAAAAGGAGCTGACTCAACTGAAAGACAAATTGTCTATGATTTTTAAAAACTCCCCAATTGTGAAGCATCCAAAATATCTGCCCCTACTCCTACAGAGGATTCAGAAACTAGGAACAAATAGATCACAATAGGCTCTGGGAGGGTAAGACCTATGATACAGACACCCACTTTCTCAATGATATGATTGTCAGTACCATTAAGGAAGAAAGGACTATAAATTTGATATCATCTATCCATCTGGGGACCAATGGCTTCTGGGATCACAGAAAAACACTGTACTTGTTCCCGGAGGGATTGAGCCCTGTCCGGGCGTAGGAAGACTTTGCCCTGAAGTGTATCAAAATGTGCTCCCAAGAAATCCAAGCACTGCGAGGGGATGAGGGAACTCTTGGCAAAGTTCACCACCCAGCCCAGGGACTGGAGCAGATGGACGACCCTGGAGACCGCCAACTGTCCCTGGGAGAAGGACTTCGCTCGAATGAGCCAGTCGTCCAGGTAGGGGTGGACAAGGATTCCCTCTTGCCTTAGCGAAGCCGCTGCCACCACCACCATAATCTTTGTAAACGTCTGCGGTGCAGTCGCCAGCCCAAAGGGAAGGGCTTGAAACTGGAAGTGTCGGTTCAGGATCTTGAAGCGGAGAAACCTCCGATGGGCCCTGAGGATGGGAATGTGCAGATAGGCCTCTGTCAAATCGAGAGAGGCAAGGAATTCCCCTTGGTGTACCGCCGCAATCATGGACCGTAGGGTATCCATGCGAAACCGGGAGACCCGTAGAAACTTGTTGACCTCCTTGAGATCCAGGATTGGGCGGAAGGAGCCGTCCTTTTTGGGAACGACGAAATATATGGAATAATGGCCCGAGCCCACCTCTCCGAAGAGGATGGGTGCGATGGCACCGAGGCTCAGGAGCCTGTCCAAGGTCTGTTGACCCGCTCTTCTCTTGAGACTCGATCCGTACGGTGAGAAGATGAACCGGTCTCGCGGGCGGCGGGCAAACTCCAAAGTGTAGTCGTTCTTTAAGATGTCTAGGACCCACTGGTCCGTGGTGATGCGAACCCACTCCTCGTAGAAACATGAGGTCCGTCCCCCGATCCGCAGCATCGAGGAGTGGGGGAGTGCGGCATCATTGAGCGGGCTTGGACAAGCCCCCCTGAGCTGTCCCCTCCCGGGCAGGCCTGTGGCCACGAAAGGAATGGGGCCAGGCCTGGGACCTGGAAGACGGAGTCCGAGGCCCCACCGTCTGGACTGATCCTGGTACATACAGGGAACTAAGTAATACAGAGAGATTTCTAGACTCCAGAAATGCAGCTTGGGCACATGGCAAAGACCATTGCCTTTTCAGAAGTGCTAACTGTTCACAGAAAAGGAATGAACAAGCGGAGCCACTTAGCTAATTTCAATACATGGTTTAAAACCTGGTGTAAAGAAGAATGATTTCGCTATATTGGGGGCTGGGGCCTATATGGAATAATTAGACTATATGGTAAATATAGTTTACATCTGTCTGTGGCAGAAAAATTATCCTCAGAGAGAAAATCTGAACATATGTCATCAGGCATTTAAACTACAAGACGGGGGTAACAGGAGAAAATGAATGAAATTGGACCAGCTGGGATATAATAGTGAGTAAGCAGGGATCCAGAGGGTAGAGGTCCTGGCCTCAGGAGGCCAGATTTTTGCACTGATTGGGAGGGGTTGTGGGCTGGGTCTGTGCCACCCTTAAAATGTTAAAAAAAAAAATCATTCTACAATGGATGACTTCAAGAGTGGCATGGAGGCGAGGGGCGGGGTAGAGGAGACAGAGGAGACAGAGGATCAGATCCTCAGATTTTTTAAACACTTTGGGGGGATGACTCGGAGCCAATTGGCACCTTTAAGGCTAGGCCTTGGATGCATTAGGACATGCATTAGCATCCTGATGCTCGCAGGAGAAGTTAGCTGCAATTCAAGATTTGTAGCTAAATTCACATTAAATAATGCAGCTTGCAATTTTTCTTGCAGAGTTATTTGATTTGCATAGCATATTTGAATTGATAAGCCTGCATTTGTATATTAATCAGGTCATTTCAATATGCATGGTGCTGGGGCCAGAATTTGAAGTAACTCAGGTTATCCCCATATTAGATGCAGCAATATGAATGAGAACCAATATAGTTTTATTATGCAAAAATACAAAAATACAAAACATCAGTATAATTTAAACACCCAAGACTACATGCATATCACCCACCTCTTATAAAATATCAAAATTCTTATACAGACTCCAAAGAGCAATATACAATATCTATTTCACTTAGTTCAAATTGCACAATGTATGATAAATAATCCAATGCAAATTGATGCAAAGATTTATACAAGCTTAAACAAGACACAATGTGAAATTACAATATAGATGCCACAGTTCTTATTCAAACTCTAAAAAAGCAATGTGCAATATCCTTTACACTTTGTTCAAATTACACAATATATGATATCTTTTTGCACATCTTTTTCTCTTTGTTCGCATCATCCCATTACTAGCAATATGTCTGTAATTCTTTTCCATCCTTCTTCAACTATTATATTGACTGACATCGGTATAGTTGGTGTAATCATGAAGGTTGCATCCCTTTTTCTCTTCTTTAAAAATTATGCTACTACTACCAATTACCATTGACTTTTTTTTATATATCCCTACAAGGGACACTTGTTTCGCCATATTCTGACTTCATCAGGGGAATTCAACTGAAGAGATAAACAACAACATCATGTCAATATACACGCTCTTTTTAAAAAAAAAACTATCTCAAGAACTGAATTTTAACAAAAATCATAAATGTAACCACCAACTGACCTGGCACCCCTCAATGAATTTCGTCTAAATGAGATAATACACACCAACACTTGTTGGCAAACGAGACTCCATCTGTAAAACAATATATAAAAACCACAACCTGACTCTCACACATGGAATACATGCTCCTCCTCTTAATATTCCCTACCTGAGAAAACCCTCGCTCATTATAAGTCGACAACCACAAGTGTAAAGGATATTGCACATTGCTTTTTTAGAGTTTGAATAAGAACTGTGACATCTTAATGGGGCAATTGAAAGCCCCATCTATATGTAATTTCACATTGTGTCTTGTTTAAGCTTGTATAAATCTTTGTTTGCATTCAATTTGCATTGGGATATTTATCATACATTGTGCAATTTGAACTAAGTGAAATTGATATTGTATAGTGCTCTTTGGAGCCTGTATAAGACATTTGATATTTTATGAGGGGTGGATGTATGTATGTGGAATGAAAAAATAAAATAAAAAAATAATCCTTGCTGTAGTTACACGATGTTAGGTTCCATATTAGGAACTACCACCCAGGAAAAAGATCTAGGCATCATAGTGAATAATACTTTAAAATCAAAGACATCTGCTCAGTGTGCTGCAGCAGTCAAAAAAGCAAACAGAAAGTTAGGAATTATTAGCAAGGGGATGGTTAATAAAATGGAAAATGTCATAATGCCTCTATATCATTCCATGGTGAGACCGCACCTTGAATACTGTGTACAATTCTGGTCACTGCATCTCAAAAAAGATACAGTTGCGATGGAGAAGGTACAGAGAAGGGCAACAAAAATGATAAAGGGGATGGAACAGCTCCCCTATGAGGAAAGGCTGAAGAGGTTAGGCCTGTTCAGCTTGGAGAAGAGATGGCTGAGGGGGGATATGATAGAGGTCTTTAAAATCATGAGAGGTCTTGAACGAGTAGATGTGAATCGGTTATTTACACTTTCGAATAATAGAAGGACTAGGGAGCATTCCATGATGTTAGCAAGTAGCACATTTAAGTCTAATCAGAGAAAATTCTTTTTCACTCATTGCACAATTAAGCTCTGGAATTTGATGCCAGAGGATGTGGTTAGTGCAGTTAGTGTAGCTGGGTTCAAAAAAGGTTTGGATAAGTTCTTGGAGGAGAAGTCCATTATCTGCTATTAATTAAGTTTACTTAGGGAATAGCCACTGCTATTAATTGCATCAGTAGCATGGGATTTTCTTTGTGTTTGGGTGATTGCCAGGTTCTTGTGGCCTAGTTTGGCCTCTGTTGGAAACAGGTTGTTGGGCTGGATGGACCCTTGGTCTGACCCAGCATGGCAATTTCTTATATTCTTATGTGTGTAGTCTTGGGTGTTTAAATAATACTGATGTTTTGTATTTTTGTATTGTTGCATAATAAAACTATATTGGCTCTTATTCATGTTGCTGCATCTAATATGGGGATAACCTGAGTTACTTCAAATTCTGGACCCAGCACCATGCGTATTTAAGTGACCTGATTAATATACAAATGCAGGCTTATCAATTAAAAAATGCTATGCAAATCAAATAACTCTGCTTGCTAGAAAAATTGCAAGCTGCATTATTTGATGTGAATTTAGCTACAACTCTTGAATTGCAGCTAACTTCTCCTGCAAGCATCAGGATGCTAATGCATGTCCTAATGCATCCAGGGCCTAGCCTTAAAGGTGCCAATTGGCTCCAAGTCATCCCCCCAAAGTGTTGCTGCATATATTGTATGGTATTTGAGAGTCGTGTGTAATTCTGTTCAGTTGTAGTTTATCTTTCAGGTTATCCCCATTTTAGACCATTTACCGTGCAGTAAACAGTCTAACACAGCTTAGTGAATGAGCCCCTAAGCATATTGATTGATTGATTGATTATTTTACCCCTGTCCTATATGAGTTTCTTCCTCGTTGTTTTAGAGACTGAATTAAGGAGCCACACAGTTACCAGGGCTAACTCTTTAATGTCTTAAATCTCTAATTCTTTCTGCCATCTAAAGCAATGGTAGCTGGGATTCCACTGACAGAGGAAGTGTAGACCTCCAGGCCCTTGGTATAGTGCAGGTTATTTAGAAACACAGTTTATTCCTCTCAAGCACCCTCTCAATCAAAGTTCATGTGTACTCACTTTAAAAGATTTTAGGACATGATACACCCAGAGCGACACAGCCAGCAGGCAGATAGTATTGTTCAACCAAAACAGGCTTACTTCAACTTAAAAAATAGGATCCATGTCAGAATGGAAAAAATCATTAACATAAAAAGATGAATTAGAATTCCAAGGGCTGTAGATGACGGTATTCACTCTGAAGTGTAGAGGATGGTTTACTGAGGCGAACACGGTAGTGGCCCAAGACACGGGGTATACTGGAGGTTCCATCAGCAAGATGGTATCAAACGTGAAGCGTACTCACAAGGCTGAAAGAGGCTGGGTCCCAATCTAGAATAGATGGATTCTCCAGGCAGGAAGGCCCTCCAAGGAGCAGATAGACAGAACGCGACAAGGCCCCTGAGGAGCGGGTACCTATAATGTCCAAGTCCCAGAGTTCAGGAACAGTTCAGAGTAGCGAATAGCAAAGCATCTCCAAGTGGAGTGGAATTCAGCAGGAAGGATGTGCTTGCTAACTCATAGGAAGCATAGGCCAGATAGCTTAAATATACTGTTGGGTGATGTCATGCAAAGGGGACACCCCCGAGGTTCCCGCCATGACGTGTATAAGAGAGGGCCTGGCGCGTGTGCACGCACGTGCCCTAGGTAATCCCCAATTCAAGATGGCGGATGGGATTGCCCACACCTTCCCGGGGACGCCGGGGAAGGTGGCTTTTCCAAGTGGAGGCCGCCATTCTTCCAGGAATCACTGGTGCAGGGAAAAGAGATGTGAGCTACAGAGGTTGCAGCTGTCTGCAACTGATGGGCGCAACAGTACCCCCATTCCTAGGGTCTCTCCCATGGGGTTTCAGCTTCCTTGGATGAGTTAGGTGAAATCGTCGAAGTAACTTCTTGTCAAGAATGTTATTAACAGGCTCCCAACTATTTTCTTCCGACCCATATCCTTCCTAAGGTATGAGGTACTCCCATTGCTTTCCATGTTTACGTACATCAAGAATGTCATCGACTTGGTATGTGACGTCATCTTCGGCAGTAAGAGGTTGTGGGTCTGGAGTCTTTTTTGAAAACTCGGAGAGGTGAAGTGGCTTCAAGAGAGATACATGGAAAGCATTGTGTATCTTAATGGAAGTAAGTAGTTGCAGGCTGTAAGTTACTGGTCCCAGGCAGCGGAGTATTGGAAAAGGCCCAATGTAGCGTGGAACAAATCAAACAGATGGCAGCTTAAGATGGATTAACTTGGAAATGAGCCATACTTTGTCTCTTGGTTGGAATTGAGATGTGATGAGCTTTGTAACATTTCTTGGCCTGTTGTCCTGCCTTTTGTAAAAAACCTTTGGTTTGTTTCCAAAGCTGATGGAGTTCTTCAGCTGAAGCCTGGGCTACAGGAGATGAAACTGACAAGGGTATAGGTAAATGAGGTAATGGTTGATGGCCATACACTATTTGGAAAGATGTTGATCCAGTAGTGGCTGATGGGTGTGAATTCAGGGCGAACTCGGCCTAGGGTAGCAACTCTGCCCAGTCGCTTTGTCTGGGGTTGACGTATGAGTGGAGGAATTGTTTAAATGTATGGTTTGTTCTTTCGGTTTGACCAATTGATTGTGGATGGTATGCTGGCGTTAGGTCTAAAGAAATATAGAATTTCTTACAAAGGGCTCTCCAGAACTTAGCCGTGAACTGTACACTTCTATCCAAGAGGATATGCTTTGTCATGCCGTGCAGGCAAAATATATGCTATATAAACAGCTTTGCCAATTCTGGGGCAGATGGTAACCCGGATAATGCCACAAAATGCGCCATTTTCAAGAAGCGGTCTACTGTGACCCATATGGTGTTGTTTCCGCTGGACACTGGCAGGTCAACGACAAAATCCATTGCAATGTGCGTCCAAGGTTCCTCTGGAGCTGGTAAGGGCTGAAGAAGGCCCCATGGGTGACCGGCCAGAGGCTTCTGTCTTGCACAGGTGGCACAAGATTCAACGTATGCTCGTATGTCCTCCTTCATTGAAGGCCACCAATAATATCTCTGTAAGGTGGATAGCATATGGAATTGCCCAGGGTGACCAGCTATTTGGGAATTATGATCCCATTTCAGAAGTTTTTTTCTCAGGGTCTGACGTACCACTGTCTTCCCAGCTGGAATGGAATGGGTAGCAGCCAGAATCACCTTCTTGGGATTGATGATATGGCGAGGTATGTCTGGGACATCCTCTGAAGTGAAGGAGCATGAGAGAGTGTCTGCACGGGTATTCTTGTCAGCAGGTCAGTACTTGAGCAGAAAGTCAAACCGATTAAAAAACAAAGACCATCGGGCTTCTCTATGATTCAGTTGCTGCGCATGACGCAGATATTCCAAATTTTTGTGGTCTGTGTACACAGTTATCTGATGTTGTGCCCCATTGAGCCATGGTCACCACTCTTCAAATGCTAGCTTGATAGCCAACAGCTCTTTATCTTCTATACCATAATTTCTCTCGGCTGGAGAAAAACGCTGGGAAAAAAAAAGAGCAAGGGTGCAGTGTATGGGAATCACTGTTCTGGCTAAGAATAGCTCCTGACATCGGAGGCATCAATCTCGACTATAAACGGTCATCGTGTGGCGAAGGCAAGGTTTTTTGAGAAAAGCCTTTTTGAGGGTTTGAAAGGCAATGACAGCTTCTGGAGACTACTGTGAAGAGTTGGTACCCTTCTTTGTCATGGCAGTAAGTGGTGCAGTCAAAGTAAAGTAGTGGTGGATGAATGTATGATAATAATTGGTGAAGCAGAGAAATTGGAGGAGTGGTTTGAGACCAGTAGGTTGAGGCCAGTCCTGTATGCTTCTGGTCTTTTGTGGATCCATTTGGAAACCCCTGCCGGACATCATGTAGCCCAAAAAGGGAACTGACTCTTGATGGAAGGCACAATTTTTAAGCTTAGCATAGAGATGGTTATCCCATAGTCTCTACAGGACTCTGGCAACATCTACTTGATGACTCTGTAAATCTTGGGAGAACATTAGTATGTCGTCTAAATACACAATCACACATTGCTATAGCATATCTCGCAGGATCTCATTCATCATATTTTGGAATACAGCCGGAGCGTTACACAGGCCAAAGGGCATGACCAAGTACTCGAAATGGCCATCCAGATTATTAAAGGCCGTCTTCCACTTGTCCCCTTGATGAATGAGGACCAGATTGCATGCCCCTTTTAGGTCCAACTTCGTGAAAATTTTGGCACCCTGGAGTCTGTCGAATAACTCTGAAATCAGAGGTAAAGGGTATCAGTTCTTTATGGTGATTTTGTTATGTCCTCAGTAGTCTATACATGGGAGAAGGGATCCATCCTTCTTGCCAAAGAAAAAGAATCCAGCTTTGGCAGGTGACTTGGAAGGCCAGATAAATCCTTTTTGTAAATGTTCTTGAATATAGGCCAATATGGCCTCAGTCTCTGATAAAGAAAGTGGATACACCCTTCCTCTAGGGGGTTCCAAGTCAGGTTTTAAATTAATAGCACAGTCGAAGGACCGGTGTGGTGGCAATACATCAGCTGCTTTTTTAGAAAACACGTCTTGATAGCACGAGTATTATGGCGGCAAACCTGGGAGAGAAGTAGTGGTAGACATGCAGGGCATAAGTGTTAGTTTCTTCAAGCATCTGTTGTGACAAGCCACTCCCCATTGTGATAGTTCCAGGGTGCTCCAGTCAAAATGGGGTGTGTGGTCTTGCAGCCATGGGAGGCCAAGTACTACTGGATGAATGGCTTTGTTAAGGACCAAAAATGAGATGGTCTCAATATGAAGAGAACCTGTGCGCAGGCGTATTGGTTGTGTGGTGTAGGAAACTACTCCTGGTAGTGGCTTGCCATGTATAGAGGAGAGAAGCAGCAGAGTAGGTGTCAGAATGATAGGAATCTGAAGGTGCTCTAACAGTCTTTTAAGTATAAAATTACCACTGGATCCGGAATCTACAAGTGCAAGAGTTTGGAATTCAAGAGTCCCGGAAATGATTGAGACTGGGAGAGTTAGTGGGGGAGATGGGGTAGTAAAACCTAGGAAGAGTCCTCCAGCGGATCCTAGGTCTGCATGTTTCCTGGACAGATGGGACAGGATTGAACCGCATGGCCAGGTTGTCGCAGTACATACAGTGTCCTAATCTCTTACGGTAGCTTCTCTCCTTGGTGGTAAGGTGGCTGCGGCTGTTGCATCAGTCGGTCACAGATGGCTGTGACCGCTCTGCCTTACCTCTTTATCTCCTCTTTCACTCTCCTTTGGCAAGATGGCTGCCGCTGATTCGGAGTGCCGAGGGTCTTGGCATTTCCAAACAAGCATGGGAGTCACAGTCCGCCATGCTCACTCCCGTGGCCTCCTAGGGCGTGAGCAAGCACACCTTTGATGCTCAAATACATGTTATGGTGGGAACCTCGAGGGTGGCCCCACCGCATGACATCAGTACCTCTGGGTATAACAAGCCTCCGCTTCCGCTTCCACCTTGAGTTAGCAAGGGCTTCGGTTTAGCTACTCTGACCACTCTAAGCTGCACGCTTAGATGCTGCTATCACTCCCAGGGCCTTGCTCCAACAGAAGCTCTAGACACCCACTCCTCGGGGGTCTCTCACTTCCAACTTCCCTTCGGGGTCCTCACTAACTAAAGACAACCACTCCTTGGGGGTCTTTCTCTCTGTCAACCTTTCAGAATATCAGACTATCGGGTACTCGCTCCTCGAGGACCTACCAGCCATCATATCCTGCACCATGGACCTTCGGTCCCATCATACTACCATCAGGAAGATGCCTTCATTCCGTGAGTACCTCTATGATCTGGTACTCCAGCTCTACCCACCAGCCGTGGCGTTACCCGCACTGCAGGCTTCCGCTTATCATGACCATCTGGGTGAGACTACACTACTGAGCCCATTGATTGTACTGGCACATTGTGGATCAGTGCCTTGCCTTCCTGCTTCACCATCTACCTACAGCAGTACAATAAAGACTCTATCCCTACTGTGTCTGCTATCTGAGTTCAGCCTATCGCAATGGTTCCTCATGGGGCCCCTCCCCATGGGCGGAGTCATCTCCAGTGCGACCAAGGGTCCACAATACCACAAACACAACAGATTGCTAACTCCATGGACTCGGCTCAGCTCGCAGCCCTACAGGCCATCCCTGGCCTAGCCCAGTGGATCACAGAACAATAAAAGTCTTTGGAGAGCCTAGCTACTGCCTTCAATCAGTTACACACTCAACTGAACTCTTCAGCTCCTCCTGTGAAGAAATTGCTGTCACCAGTGGTAACCTTCAAGACCACTGTGCATTTATCTACACCTACCCATTTTACGGGTGAAGACAAGATATGCAGAGGGTTTGTTAATCAATACAGCATGCATTTCTCATTACTGTCTACCCTCTTTCCCACTGAAGCTTCAAAGACCACTTATATCCTGTCGTTCCTAGAAGGATGAGCCCTGGCCTAGGCTTCACCGCTATGGGAACGTGAAGATCCTATCCTGAATGACATATCAGGATTTCTAAAGCTTTTTAAGTCTGTGTTTGATGACCCGGCTCTCCAGACCATCACTGGATCTGCCTTGCTCAACCTTCAGCAAGGTAACAAGCCACTTACAGGCTTTGCAATTGAATTTAAGACTCTAGCAACCGAACTGCATTGGGACACTGGATGTTTACGTGCCATATTCATGATGGGTCTCAACTCTCACATAAAGGATGAATTAGTGGCTCATGATTTTCCTGATGCCCTTGAGTCCCTGATGGAACTGGCATGGAGAATTGACCGCCATATCTGTGATCGTACTCAGGAGGCTAAGAGTCCATAAAAGTCTACAGTGGGGCCAACCGTCCTAAACCTGTGCCTGCTGCTTCCAGCTTATCGTCTGCACCCCTTGAGGAGGAAGAGCCTATGCAACTAGGCCGCAGCCATTTGACCTCTGAGAAGAGACGTTATCGCAAGCACATGGGGTTGTGCAGGTACTGTGGTCAATCGGGTCATGCCGTCCAAACCTGTCCCTTTTGTCCGGGAAACTGATGGGCCTGGGATCTGCAGGAGGACTTCTCCTGGGCTTCACCTCTCCTACTCCTTCATTATCATTACCAGTATCTCTGCTTTGTGGAGGTCTCAAACTTCAGACTCTCACGCTCATTGACTCCGGTGCCGGAGGTAATTTTATTCTGAAATGCTTGGTTGAACAGCTACGGATTCCTGGCACACCAATAGCTAAGCCCTTGCTATTGTCATCCATCCACGGAGAACCACTTTCTGGAGAAGTCTCATTGATCATCCAGGCCATCGGCCTGCGCACTGGAGCTCTACACTCAGATTCCATTCCCTTCTTAGTATTGGAAAAGGCCATGCATCCGGTGGTATTGGGGCTGCCGTGGCTTCAAGACCATATGCCACAATTTAATTTGGCTACCTTGGAACTATCCCGATGGGGACTGACTGTCATGGTCAGTGTCTTGCTGAAGTTTCACCACTCATCTGCATGCCTACTACCCCATCATTACCTGGCTTAACTCCACAATACACCTCCTTCCAGGATGTTTTCTCAAAGCAAGCAGCTGATGTTCTTCCACCACAGAGAGAGTTTGACTGTGCCATAAATCTGAAGCCAAATTCAGAACCTCCCAAAGGAATAGTCTACCCTCTTTCAGTAGCTGAGACTAAAGCTATGTCTACCTACATACAAGAAAATCTACAAAAAGGGATTTATCAGACCTTCCAAATCACCTGCTAGTACAGGCTTCTTTTTTGTTGGGAAAAAGGATGGCACCTTACGCCCCTGCATCGACTACAGGGATCTGAATGAAATCACCATCAAGGACAGGCTCCCCCTGCCCTTAATATCAGAACTGTTTGACAGGCTCCAAGGAGCCAAAATATTCTCCAAATTAGACTTAAATGGAGCTTACAACTTGGTGCGTATTCGAGAAGGAGATGAATGGAAGACTACTTTTAACACCCATGATGGACACTTTGAATACCTCAGCAAAAACAACAAAGGGACACCCTTATGCCGTAGAAAGAATTTTTATTAATATAATCTGTTACAAAGCCCGACTCCGGCCGAGTTTCACCAAGATGGCTGCATCAGGGGCTGAAATTCTATTTGTTCATTGTTTGATGCCACATAAATAGTCTTTTATGTAGCATCAAACAATGTAGTTTTATAATTCGAATGGTTAGATTTGCTTTCTGGATAATCTCTGAATGCTAAGGATAAAGGACTCGCGAATACAATTTCATTTTGGAACAGTGAGACTGCACTTCCTAGCCTGAACAGTAAGACTGCAATTCCTAGCCTGAAATTCGCAGGGACATTAAGTCTAAGCGCCGATAAGAGGTATTCAGCCTGAAATCGGCAGGGGCATTAAGTCTAAGCTTTGAATCGGCAAGCACATTAAGCCTAAGCAGCGGTCCAGTCTCATTTATATCTGTTGCTACATAAAAGACTATTTAAGTGGCATCAAACAATGAACAAATAGAATTTGAGCCCCTGATGCAGCCATCTTGGCAAAACTCGGCCGGAGTCGGGCTCTGTAACAGATTATATTAATAAAAATTCTTTCCATGGCAGAAAGGTGTCCCTTTGTTGTTTTTGCCTTGGCTATGTGGGATCGCCTTCTGATTTGTTTTATTGGCACTTTGAATACCTCGTCATGCCATTCGGTTTAAGTAACGCACCTGCAGTCTTTCAAAATTTGATGAACGGCATCTTATGGGACTTACTGTATCAATGCGTAGTAGTATATCTCGATGATATACTGATCTTTTCTCAAGATCTGAAAAGTCATCAGGAGGATGTTAAAAAAGTCCTAAGACATTTGCGTGAGTACCAGCTTTTCGCTAAGCTTGTGAAATGTGAATTTCACAAAGAAGCTGTACCCTTCCTGGGATAAATTGTCTCTAAGAATGGTTTTCAAATGGACCCCAAAAAACTTGAGAGTATCTGGGACTGGCCTCAACCCACAGGCCTAAAGGCATTGTGACGCTTCTTGGGATTCACCAATTACTCCTGATCCTTTATTAAAAAACTACTCATCATTGACAGTCCCTCTTAACTGCTATGACTAAGAAGGGAGCCAACCCTGCCAATTGGTCTCCATAAGCCATCTCATCCTTCCTGACACTCAAAGAGGCTTTCCAAAAGAAGCCGTGTCTCCACTACCCTGACCCACACCGTCCTTTCATCGTGGAGATTGACGTATCCGACGTTGGTGTGGGGGAGGTTTTAAGTCAGTACAGCGAATCCAATGTACTCTATCCTTGCTCCTTCTTTTCTAGGTGATTCTCGCCTGCTGAGAGAAATTATGGGATATGAGACAAGGAGCTTCTCGCAATCAAGCTGGCTTTTGAAGAGTGGTGTCCTTGGCTAGAAGGTGCAAAACATCAAATAGTGGTATACACTGATCATAAGAATCTAGAGTACCTTCGACATGCTCAACGACTCAACCACCTTCAAGCCAGATAGTCTCTGTTTTTCAACAGGTTCAACTTCCTTCTGAAGTACCATCCAGGAGGGAAGAACACTCGGGCTAACACCCTATCACGATCCTTCTCACTTCAGGATGTGCCGGGTGAACCCCGTCATATCATCGATCCTGAAAGGGTGGTCCTCACAGCCACCCACATGGTACCTGCCGGGAAGACAGTAGTGGCCAGAAGTTTAAGAAAAAACTGTTGAAGTGGGCACATGATTCCCGTCTGGCAGGCCATCCAGGACAGAGTCAAACCCTAGCTATGTTGCATAGATACTATTGGAGGCCAACTATGAAGAAGGACGTACATCCGTACATGGGTTCATGCGCTGTCTGTGCCAAACAAAAGCCGCCACCCATGCATCCATGGGGCCTATTACAGCCTCTACAATCACCAGATGAACCATGGACCCATATTGCTACTGATAAATTGTCTCTAAGAATGGTTTTCAAATGGACCCCAAGAAACTTGAGAGTATCTGGGACTGGCCTCAACCTACAGGCCTAAAGGCATTGTGACGCTTCTTGGGATTCACCAATTACTCCCAATCCTTTATTAAAAACTACTCATCATTGACAGTCCCTCTTAACTGCTATGACTAAGAAGGAGCCAACCCTGCCAATTGGTCTCCATAAGCCATCTCATCCTTCCTGACACTCAAAGAGGCTGCTTCGGGGGGGGACGGGACAATTTAAACAACAACAATCTGTGTCAATATCAGTCTAAAATGTTGTTGTTAAAATTGTCCCCCCCCGAAGCAGCCGGACTGGCGAAACACGGGTCTGTGTTGGGGGTTTCGCCGCTAAAATTTGTGTTCAAATAAGAGGAGTAGCCACAATAATAATTAAAAGGCATTTATTTTTGAACTTTGATCAGAAAAAATGTATTCTTGCA
This sequence comes from Rhinatrema bivittatum, assembly GCF_901001135.1. Lineage (NCBI taxonomy): Eukaryota > Metazoa > Chordata > Amphibia > Gymnophiona > Rhinatrematidae > Rhinatrema > Rhinatrema bivittatum. The sequence goes on along the minus strand of NC_042615.1, from coordinate 315,242,822 downwards.
CTTCTTGTGTGTACACTATATGTTTGAGTGCAACTAGAGCTCCAGTGTGATATTACACATTACTGAGCCTGTTGAACGTACTGACACATCGTGGATCAGTGCCTTGCCTTCCTGCTTCACCATCTACCTACAGCAGTACAATAAAGACTCTATCCCTACTCTGTCTGCAATCTGAGTTCAGCCTATAGCAGTGGTTCCTCACAGGGCCCCTCCCCGTGGGTGGAGTAATCTCCATTGCGACCAAGGGTCCACAATGCCACAAACACAACAGCGGCCTAATTGCATGGGTTCATCTTCTTCAGTGATAGGTGAAGACAGGGTCTGAGTTGCAGGTGCTGCTCGTGAGCACATACACCCTGATGGATATTTCTTAGGACTCTTTACCTCCTGTGAACATTCACGCAGGCGGCGATCAATTCTCCCTGCAAGGTCAATGAGTGAGTCCAAGGTGTAAGGTAATTCACGTGCTGCTAATACATCCTTGATGCGGGCGTTAAGGCCCTCTAGGAAAATCGCACGTAGGCATCCCAGGTCCCAGTGAAGCTCTGAAGATAGTGTCTTAAGTTCAATAATGTAGTCCGGAAGTGGCTTGGCTCCTTGTTGGAGATGTAAAAGAGCAGAACTAGTGACTGTTTTGCAAGCTGGGTCATCAAATACTGACTTGAAGAAAGCAAGGAAACCTGGCAAGTCGCTGAGGATTGGGTCATTGCTTTCCCAGAGAGGTGAAGCCCAGGCCACGGCTTTCCCGTCTAAAAGAGACAGGATATATTAGGAAAGTAAGTTGGTTGCAGCGAGAAGTGCATACAGCACTAGTTGAGAAAATCTCTACACAACAGGGAATCTCCTGAGAAGTGAGTGGGGGCTGGTAAAGGTACTGCAGTTTGCATGGAAACCACTTGCAGCGAAGCATCTTTATCAGGCATTTTAGAAATGTTCAGTAGGGAATTCAACTGATTAAAAGCATTAGCCAATGTCTCTAAGGTCCTCTGTTGTTCAGCAATATGTTAGGCCAGGTCAGAGATAGCCTGTAGGGCTGAGACCTGAGCCGGGTCCATGGAGTTAGCAATCTGTTATATTCTGGTATGGTTGTGTACCCTGGATCATAGGGGTGTGCATTCGTTTTCAACATATTATGATTCCGCAAAGTATATGCCATATTCTTTGTATTTGTGGGGGTTCCGAAATGTATGGTGAACCCCCACGAATACAACGGATCACCAACGAATAGGCCCCCTGCCCTCCTGACCCCCCCAAGACTTGCCAAAAGTACCTGGTGGTCTAGCGGGGTTCCTGGAGCGATCTCCTGCACTCAGGCTGTCGGCTGCCGGTATTCAAAATGGCGCCGATAGCCCCTGTGACATAGTAAGGGCAAAGTCTATTGGCGCCATTTTGAATACAGGCAGCTGACGACCCGAGTGCAGGAGATCGCTCCAGGAACCCCACTGGACCACCAGGTACTTTTGGCAAGTCTTGGGGGAAGGGTCAGGAGGGTGGGGGGGTTGTAGATAAATAACTTTAAAGGGTTGGGATGGAGTTTTTTGGGGGGAACAAATGCATTTTTGACATATGAATGGATCGGGGGCTCCCGAGAATGGATGCAATGGATTTGGGCCCCTACGAATACAAATCTCGAATGGGATGAGTCCGTCCCTGCTGCACATTCCTACTGGATCATAGTGAGAGCTGTCTCCACCCACAGGGAGGAACCTTGTGGGGACTCACCATGATAGGCGTGGCCTCAGCTGAGACGGACACAGATAGTAACCAGACTTTATTAGCCTGGAATGTAGGTGACGTACCCACCGAGTGGGAAGGAAGACACAGTCCAGAGTAGTAATGTTGCTCTGTGATGATATCCCTGGTAGTGGCCCACAGAGTGGGGTACACTGGGGAACTCCTCCTCCAAAGATACACTTCTCAGTGTAGATCCGGTAGTGGCCTGCAGTGCGGGGTATGCTGAGAATCTGCACTGTTGATGGTAAGAGAAGTGCAGGAGGACAGCAGAGCTGGGTAGATGACGGGACTCACTCTGAAGTGTAGAGGATGGTTTACTGAGGCGAGCATGGTAGTGGCCCGAGACACGGGGTACACCGGAGGTTCTATCAGCAAGATGGTATCAAACTTGAAGCGTACGTACAAGGCTGAATGAGGCTGGGTCCCAATCTAGAGTAGATGGATTCTCCAGGCAGGAAGGCTCTCCGAGGAGCGGATAGCCAGAAGGCGACAAGGCTTCTGAGGAGCGGGAACTTATAGCGTCCAAGTCCTGGAGTTCAGGAACAGTTCAGAGTAGCGAATAGCGAAGCGTCTCCAAGTGGAGAGGAATTCAGCAGGAAGGAAATCGTTGCCAACTCATAGGAAGCATAGGCCGGATAGCTTAAATACACTGGCGGGTGACATCATGCGGAGGGGACGCACCCGAGGTTCTCGCCATGACGTGTATAAGAGAGGGCTTGGCGCGTGCATGCGTGCCCTAGGTAATCCCCGATTCAAGATGGTAGACTGGATTGCCCATGCCGTCCCGGGGATGCCAGGGAAGGCGGCGTTTGCAAGCGGAAGCTGCCATTCTTCCAAGAATCACTGGGAAAAGAAAGATGAGCAACAGAGATTGCAGCCTTCTGCGCCCAACGGGCGCAACAAGGGATAGATGACTGAAAAATTCATCCCCTCTGGTGAAAAGAGAAGTGGTTCTCCTGTTTGGAACTGATCAAAATAAAAAAATCCCCAATCACTCCTCAAAGAAAATTTTGAACATGGTGAGCTGTGAGGCCTACTGGGAACACTACGTCCAAAAAACATTTTCCTCAGCTCCAAGCACTCCAAATAGTCTCCTCTTATAAAGAGACTTAGGTCCTTCCCACAAAGAGGATAACAAAAAGATGGAGGAAAGAACAATAATACAAAAATCTCTCAAAGGTTAGAAAAAGGGAAAAAGCAAAGGGTGACACCCCTGTTTCATGTGCATTGTATTGGTTTCCAATTGTATCTCTATATATTAGAGATGTGAATCGTGTGATCGATCGTCTTAACGATCGATTTTGGCTGGGAGGGGGAGGTAATCGGATCGTCGCAGTTTGGGTTTTTTAAATATCGTGTAAATCGTGTAAATCGAAAACCGGCACACTAAAACATCCCTAAAACCCACCCCGACCCTTTAAAATAAATCCCCCACCCTCCCGAACGCCCCAAAATGCCTTAAATTACCTGGGGTCCAGTGGGGGGGAGGTGAAGTGGGAGGGCGGGAAAACCAGCACACTAAAACAACCCTAAAACCCACCCCGACCCTTTAAAATAAATCCCCCACCCTCCCGAACCCCCCCAAAATGCCTTAAATTACCTGGGGTCCAGAGGAAGGGTCCCGGTGTGATCTTTTACTCTCGGACCTCCGGGTGCGTTGTAGAAATGGAACCGGCGCTACCTTTGCCTTGTCATATGACAGGTCAAAGGTAGCGCCAGCGCCATTTTGTTTTTTGTCCCCCGACGTCAGGAGCATAGGAGATCGCTCCCGGACCCCTCCTGCAGTCGAATCGTGTTGCCGTATGGCCGGCGCCATTTTGCGCAAAATGGCGCCGGCCGTAAGGCAACACGATTCGACTGCAGGAGGTCGTTCTGGACCCCCGCTGGACTTTTGGCAAGTCTTGTGGGGGTCAGGAGGCCCCCCCAAGCTGGCCAATAGTCCCTGGGGGTCCAGCGGGTGTCCGGGAGCGATCTCCTATGCTCCTGACGTCGGGGGACAAAAAACAAAATGGCGCCGGCGCTACCTTTGACCTGTCATATGACAAGGCAAAGGTAGCGCCGGCGCCATTTCTACAATGCACCCGGAGGTCCGAGAGTAAAAGATCACACCGGGACCCTTCCTCTGGACCCCAGGTAATTTAAGGCATTTTGGGGGGGTTCGGGAAGGTGGGGGATTTATTTTAAAGGGTCGGGGTGGGTTTTAGGGTTGTTTTAGTGTGCTGGTTTTCCCGCCCTCCCCCTTCCCCTCCCCCTTCCCCCGATTTACGATTTTTTGACGATAAATCGGGGGAATTGTTATTGTATCGCGGCTCTAACGATTTTTGACAATTTAAAATATATCGGACAATATTTTAAATCGTCAAAAAACGATTCACATCCCTACTATATATAAACGCTAAAGCCCTCACTCACTCACTCACTCACTCATCACTAATTCTCGCCCTTGCCGAGTACCTACAAGGCTGAAACTTGGCTCCGTCATTCCCTATCATGTCCTTGGAAAAACTAACCACTTCTCACTGTCCTACATTCGATAGTTCCTTCCATACAGCCATCTAATGCAACACCCCGCCAGGGTCACATCAGAATGGGATACTGAGAACCTACAAGGCTGAAACTTGGCTCTGTTATTAACTATCATGTCCTTGGAAAAACTAACCACTCCTCACTGTCCTACATTTGATGGTTTGTTCCATACTGCCATCTAACGCAACACCCCGCCATGGTCACGTCGGAATGGGATATGAATAGCAGTTCGTAATGCAGGATATGATGTGACAATCATGCAATAGTACATTGTACATTACATCTATAGATATAAACTCCAAAGCCCTCACTCACTCAAAACAATTTCTTTGCAACTTGCATAAAATAAACTCACACGTTTCTATCAACTAATCCACTGTAGCGCAGCATGGGTATTCCGCTAGTAAAGAATAAAACACAAATTGGCTATGGTCATACACGAAGCTCTTAACATGAGACAATTATCTGCATGACTGTGACCTTGAAAATATAGCATCTCCCATGGGTTTGAAGATCTGCTAGCAGCCATATGTTAGTCGTACCCTCACTGTGGGTAGTATAACTTAAGGAAACTCGCACGAGATCTTTAGCTGTGTCTGGGCCAACAATGTGGAACTCACTCCCTGATGGCCTTATAGCAATATATTGTTCTCAAACCTTTAAGAAAGTGTAGAAGACTTTTTTGATTGAGCAATGAGTTTTAACTCCACTTCATGTATGAAACTCTGTTTCTTCATGTGGCTAGTTGGGACAGCAGATAATAGACAAATTCTAGCCAGAATGACACTTTGCTTGTTACTTTGATGGTGGTTTTGTAGTTTGGTCTTTTTCTTTGTTGTTAACTTTATTAATTTAGACTGTGAATGAGCATCAGAATGTGTAGGTAAGAAATGTTTTAAATAAATAAAAATAAATAAAATAAATATTACGTGAAGTACCCAGCAGATCCTAATGGATAAATCCATTCCCTATTATTCACTCACAAAAATGTGTGGTGACAATCACCAGTATTATGGCTAATAGTTCTTTGGACCTGAACTCAGGAAATTTGTCCAAACCTTTACTAAACTCACTTGTACTATTCACATTAACCACATCCTTCAGCAACAAATTCCATTGCTTGTATGTTGACTCAAATACTTTCTTAAATTTGTTTTAAATTTGCTAGCAGTTAGTTTCATGGATTGTCTTTTAGACCTTCAGCTGTTTGAAAGGGTAAATAACTGTTCCCTATTAACTTGTTGTGCACCATAGTAACATAGTAATGATGGCAGAAAAGGAGCAAATGGTCCATCCAGTCTGCACAGCAAACTTCTTATGGTAGTATCTACCATGCTGTGCAGGTTACCCCATGTTTCTCTTAAGGGTAGAAACTGTCACTCTGTAGCAGTTATTCGATAAGCCTTCTAGAACATTCTGACAGGGCTTGTGTGTTTTTCTTATGGACTTGGCCTAAGCACTCATGATCTTATAAACCTTGATCATATTCCATCTCATTCATGTCTTCTCTTACCTGGCAAGCCCTAACCTGTTTAGCCTTTATTCAATCTCTTTTATTATTTTTGCTGTCTCTCGCTGTACTAGTTTTGCCATATTTTTTTGAGATTGGATGACCAAACTGCACACAGTGATCAAGATGTAGTTACTGTCCACCATAGATCCATCTACATGATTTATGAAATTTGTGTGTTTTCTATTCCTATTCAAATAATCCCTAACATTATTTTTAAAAGCAAAGTGCACACAATTGCAAAGTATTTCTTTTACAGAAAAAAGCATCCCTTAGAGCCTGTACAGACAGTACAATTGCTTCCAAACAAGATCAAGAAAATGTGATCATATCCATTAAAATAACAATTCACAGTAACAACATACTTGTATCTTTTCTAGTTCTGCTATATCTTTTTTGAGATAGGGAAGCCATAACTGCACAGAATACTCAAGGTGCGGTTGCAATATGGATTTATACAAAGGTATTCTGATATTCACACTGTTTTCTATATTTTTTCTAAATTATTCCTAACATTTTATTTACTTATTTGGCTGTTGAAGCCCACTGAGAAGCAAATTCAACGTATTGTCCACAAGGAACCAAAATCCTTTTCCTGAATGGTAATTTCTAATGTATAAATCAGCATTGTGTATATATAAGAGTGCATTTTCAAACTATCTCTACACAGGCACATTTTGCCAACTAAGGGGGTCATTCTTCAATTTGTGTTAGGCCATTATCCCGCACGTTATCGTATGCAATAATCAGTGCATCGTAAACTGCATATGCAAATTTTAAATTTCTTGTGAAGTGAGAGGAGTTGAGGGGTTGAGGCAAATTAGGGGCTGGTAGCACTGCAAGCGATGAAGTATTGCATGTTAGCGTGGGGAATTTTTCCAGAAATAGCTACGTGGAAGATTCCTTCCTACTGCCTCTCTGTTCTACCCTCGCCCAGTTATATTCTCCTTGTTGAAATGTATTTTCCAATCTTTCAGTTATTATGTGAACCGTTATGATGTCCCCACTAATACCGGTATATAAAAGTTTCTAAATAAATAAATAAATAAATAAATCTTCACTAAAAATATAGAATTTTGAAGTACATAGGCCTAAGTACCTGATTCACTAAGGGTTTTTCCAATAGACACAAAGGGGCAGATTTTAAAAGCCTACATGCGTAGGGGGGTTATACGCATCGGGCCTATTTACTTACGCGCGTAAGTCCCGGGGCTTGAAAAAATGGGCAGTCCGGGGGCATGGCGGGGGCGTGGCCAGGGGCCTCTGTTTGGCTGATGGGCCTGGGGATCACGTGCTGGCACTTGGCCGGCGCACACAAGTTATGCCTCTGGCAGGCATAACTTGTGGGTTAAAGGTACGGGGTATTTTTTTTTCAGGCTGGGGGGAAGGGAGGGGAAGGTGGGGGGGTGGGGGGCGAAGGAAAGTTCTCTCCGAGGCTGCTAAGATTTCGGAGTGTCCTCGGAGGGAACGGAGAAAGCCATCGGGGCTCCCCTAGGGCTCGGCGCGTGCAAAGTGCTCTAGTGTGCACCCCCTTGTGCGTGCCAACCCCGGATTTTATAACATGCGCGTGGGTGTGCGCACATATTATAAAATCAGGTGTACATTTGTGCGCGCCGAGTAGCGCGCACAAATGAGGGCCGTGCGCGTAGGTTTTAAAATCTGCACCACAATGGGATAAAAGCCTTAATGAATCTGTCCCTTTCAGTTAGCCACATTTTCTGTGAATAAAAATGAGCGTAAATCTAGCAGGCAAATATCTAGCTGGTTAGAATTAGGCTTTCCATGGCAGCATCTAAGTTTGGCTAAAAATCCCCACTTTTGGAGTGGTTAAATCTATCCTCCTAGGGAAACAGTGGCAAAATTTAGCAACTCTGCAGGGAAAGATTTTCACTGCAGATCTAGTTGCTGAACTCCATCCATCTGAAAATGTACCCCGTTATTTTTCCTCATGCGCATCATTTGTATTTTTGCACATTTACATTTCATCTGCCATTTAGATGACCACTCCTCCAGCCTTGCAAGGTGCTTATGCAGTTCCTTACAGTCTGCTCATATTTTAATGAATTAGATTAATTTTGTGGCATCTGTAAATCTGATCACATGAATTTGTGGTGAATTTGCTGTGAAGATGGCCCAAACCTTCTTACTCATTACTACGACCCATCCTTGCTCCCTCAGGGCAGGATGTGGTGGGTTCTCTTTACCCTATATTTATTTATTATTTATTTTATTTAACGTTTCTTTTATACCGATGACCGTTCGCACATCGCATCGGTTTACAGTGAACACAAAACCATTGGGCGGGGCCCTTACATAAAACAGATAATATACTGAACTAGGAAACATATAATTGAAATTAGGGGGGAGCCCTTACATCAAAACTATTTACATCAAAACTATATACAGAATTAGTGCACAGTACCAAATCGCCAAGCATAGAGGTGGTCAGTGTTAGTATCATCTGTAAGTGCAAGACTCGGATACATAGTTTAGACTCATTGTCAGGGTTTAGACTATGCCATAAAGCTGCAGCCTATTTATTTCCACTCAACCTTTGGCTCTGGGTATTTGTGTCTGTTAATGGTATTGTGTTAGGAGTGTGGCCATGGCCTGGCTGCCCCAGTTACATTTCTCTAATTGATTTCCCTGCATTTCATAACATAAGAACATAAGATATACCATACTGGGTCAGACCAAGGGTTCATCAAGCCCAGTATCCTGTTTCCAACAGTGGCCAGTCCAAGTAACAAGTACCTAGCAAGTACCCAAATATTAGATACATCACAAGCCACTATTGCTTATTAATTTCCAAAATAGAAGTTTATGTATTTTTCCTCTAGGAACTTAACTAAACCTTTTTTAAACCCAGTTACGCTAAACGCTGTAACCACATCCTCTGGCAATGAATTCCAGAGCTTAACTATTCACTGAGTGAAAAATAATTTTCTTCAATTTATTTTAAATGAGCTACTTGCTAACTTCATGAAGTGCTCCCTGGTTCTTCTATTACCTGAGAGAATAAATAACTGATTTACATTAGCTTGTTCAAATGCTTTCATGATTTTGTAGACTTCTATCATATCTCCCCCTAGGTCATCATTTCTCCAAATTGAACAGCACTAACGTCTTTAGCCTTTCCTTATAGGCAGCCGTTCCATGCCCCTTATCATTTTGTTTGCCCTTCTCTGCACTTTCTCTAGTGCAGCTATATCCTTTTTAAGATATGATGTCCAGAATTGCAACAGTATTCAAGGTGTGGTCTCACCATGGAGCGATACGGAGGCATTATGACATCCTCCGTTTTATTTTCCATTCCCTTCCTAATAATTCCTAACATTCTGTTTGCTTTTTTGATCACCACAGCACACTGGGCCAACAATTTCCATGTATTATCCACTATGACGCCTAGATCGAAGATCGATGCCTAAGATAGAACCTAACATTGTGTAACTTCAGCAAGGGTTATTTTCCCCTATATGCATCACTTACTTTGCACTTGTCCACGTTAGGGAAAAATAACCCTTGCTGTAGTTACACAATGTTAGGTTCTATCTTAGGAGGTAGTACCCAGGAAAGATAGCACTCATGTTTGGAAAAGTGTCACAAATTACATTACACTATTATCTAATTGATTAATGCAATTAGCAACATTGTGGTCAATTAGACCCAATCAGATTCAGCATATGCTACATATGCCAGGAAAGAAGACTGATATAGCTTATATAAACGTAAGGGTAATTGCTTATAGTAGCACTTTCAAAGGATGGTTTTTGAAAGCCATTTACCTGAGTAAAAGATGATTCAACTGAATAAAAAAAGTTGCTTGAACATTGCCTTCTGACTCTGCAAATAAAAGTTGTTCCTCAATGTGCATACATTTACTTGCATAGAGAGAAGTCATATCCAGGGGCAGATATGAGTCGAAGCAGGAAACCAAACTACATAGAGTGCATTTTAAAATGCACACATTATTTTCTATGGAAAAAGGTAAAGTGCCACAGAAAAAAGCAGGTTCAAATCTTTGTGGATATTGCTTCCATGGGATAACCTTCAAAGGAAACGTGTGCATAGTCTTTTCCTTTTAGAACTGGAACAATGCTTTTGGGTGAAAAATAGCCACAGAGTTTACATCAATGAGGGCAGCTATTGAATATTATATATAATAATATTACTAATACATATTTCATTCAGGGCAAACACTTCAGTTTTTACATTTTCTCCTTTTGGTGTAGAGTTTTTCATACATCTCTGCCTATGAAAATTGGGTCCTGTCAAATTCACATTTTATCTCTGCCTTTCTCCTAAACCTCCTGCTCAAAATGGTTTTTTTTCTCTCTCTCTTTTTTCCCTCTCTCTCTCTCTCTTTCTCGCTCACACACACACACTGCCTGTATCTCCTTCTCTTGTTTTTTTTTTCTTCTAGTAATTCAATATGTGCATAAGTAGCATGTATGTTCTTGCATGCATGCTATTTTATAAAAGTCAATAGTATGCATGAATTTTTCATTTTGCTCATACATTTTACCAGGGGAAAAAAGGAGCAGGCTAGAGGCATTCCAGTAGTACCCGTGGTAGTTGCTAGTTTGTAAGAGATATATGCATTAACATTACCAAATTTATTCGTACACTTTTACACCTGCTAATTGACTTGCACAAGTGAAATTGGACTTGTCTGTTGTTTACTGTTCTCCGGTGGAAGTTTTGGGTGAACTGGTAGAGATTCAGGGTGAGGTGCTAGAGGGTCTAGATGAATTGGAGATGGACTGGGAGAACTGGCAGAAGTAATGGTAAACTGATTATTTCACTTATGCACACAGGTTAAATATTTTTAAAATGGCATAAGATACATGCCTCTGTATATAAATCAGTTATTATACATACATGCTATTTTTTATGGCCCTGAAATATATGCAAGCATGTTAATAAAATACGTAAAGAAAGTATGTATTTTTTTGCATTGGAAATATTTCCATGTGCTAAAATATGCAGTATGTTATAAACCGTGTCGCTCCCACAACACTGTTTATAAAATACTAGCATTCATTTCCATGCATTCACTTACCTGAGTAAATGCAGGTAGGTTTTAAGATTATGCTCAAATGCTATATGTCTAATACATCTATATAGATCTCTGCAAGCTGATTAGAAGTGTGCTTTAGAAAACATAATAATAAAATAGCTCATAGGTATTGCAATACATTTTAAGCTTATAAGGTTATACAGTCCTTTACATAATCACAATGTAGCATCTTGTGTCACAGATGCTGTTTTAATGGATAACTCATGTCTCTTAATAGAGACACATCTGTTACATGGGCCTGCATAATGCAGGTACCCATGTCTCTTGTGTTTTTGCTTTCAGATAATTAGTTAAGCATGATTACCTCCAACCCCCAACTGGACTACTTATCATAATATCAAAAGCATAATTTTTGAATTATGATTTATGACATTTAAACACTATTCACACTTCCTTAACATAAATGGTACGTATTAGAATAACTTAACATTTAATATCTTCGCTTGAATTTTCTGTACTCTAGTTCAGATTCCTGTGAAATAGAACCTGTTACTGCTTTGTATAACTTGTTTTCATTTTGATTCTAGTAAACACTGCTCCGTACATTGATGGTGCTCTGAAGAAGATGGTGTGATCTTTACTCAAAGACACAAAGTAAATAAAATCAGAAGAGAAATAAATAAATACGTATGCACAATAACAATAATAATAATAATAAAGTAAATGAATACATTTTTTGGGGGAGTGGGATAGTTTTCAAATGGCTTGAAGCCAGCACAAATGCATGTCACACCAATTTTCAAAGCGAACTTACTTACATAAGGGGGTCATTTACCAAGCAGATTGCACGTGAAAAGTCTCTTATCATGTGCGATACCAAGATGGGGGCTGAGTCTGGGTGGCGTCAGCCCCGGAAGAGGAGGAGTCGGGGCGGCACCGAGGCTGGCGCTGTGAAGACTGCGCCAACAGCGAAAGGTAAGCACCTTTATCGCTGTCAGCTTCGCGCCAAATAACCATACCTTTTATGGTGTAGTTATTTGGCACGACGCCAGCAGCAATTGCACCGCAGAGGTGCGATCACTGCTGGCTATCGCAGGACTGCCCCCCTGTTTTGCCCCGCCCCCCATTACTGTGGGATTCAGGGAGCCCTGCAACGTTGGTAAATCTCGGCCTAAGTCCGCTTATGGAATTATCCCATTAGATCTACTTATTTACGCCTGCTAAAAATGTGCACATATATTTTTCAGGAATATTTATTTGCACACTTTTTAAAATCCAAAAATACGTCTGTAAGTCCAAATCCCTCTTTAGCTCTGCCCCCGGGAGCCCTCCACTCAATCTGGAGAGACTTGTGTACATAAAGGATATACACATATAAGTTTGCCCACTTATTAGACAGTTCATTTTGTAAAATTCAATGTCTATGCAAAAAAAACAAAACTTTTATCCAGAGAAGTCCCTTTGAAAATTATCCCAGTCAATGTGCCTAAATAATGCCATGTATATGATATGCCACAAAAGTCAATTGCAGTAATTCATAATACATAATTGCTACTTGCTGATTCACTGTTTTCTAAAGTGCTTTTATTTTCAAGGATCAGCAAAATTAATAATGAATTTTTATCTTAAGTTTTAAAGAGTCTGTTTTTGATAATAAGTTAAAACCTGGAAACAATAACTTTCTTGCCAAGTGACTGCAGTACATTTATGGTATATGTCAGTGGAACACACTACTGGTAGGAAAAATGCCCAATGTTCCATTATGTCAGCTATATAGGTAATGATGAGAGTGTGTTAGAACCATGCCACATTTTAATCCTCAGCAAAATATGACTTAAAAGTTACTCCTACAAGCTCTTAGATATGGAATAAAAAGGAAGTAGAAAGCCCTGAATGAACATTATATTCTTAGATAAAAGAAAAAGAGAAAGCTGCATTTTTCTCCATCACCATTTTCTATTCAGTTTATTTCTTTTGTTGTGTTCCATGCCTCCCCATCACAATTCAATAACATATATTATTGCAATTTTCAAAGGCTTTCAAAAATTGCTACAATATGCTGTATGCAATACATACAGTTTATTGTAACTTATCATTACTAAGATATGGCCCTAGGTATAGCTCTCATTTATCACCTGGGAGTGCAGCACAGCCCACATGTACCCTGCTAGTGTACTCCTGCCCTTGAATAACCCAACTGCCACCAGAATGCAGTCAGGGAGAGTTAGGCATGGATAGCATATTGGCTGGTCTAGCTGATACTCATAAAATGGATGCTGCTATCATCTGGTTTGGACTATTATGCCTGCATCTGGGCACAACTCTACATGAAAAGAATAGTCACTCACCTATTAAATGTTGACCTGGAAGGAACTTTGTAATTTGGGGATAATACAGTATATGCCGCAGTTGTTTAAATCCATATCAACCACATACAGGGGCTGGTAAACCAGTTCAATGATTTCCCCATTGATCCAAGTTATCACCTTTTGATGCTGCTTGCCACTTGCCTCAGGACAGTGATAGGTAACACCATCCCATCTGCTTCAGAGTAGCTTGCCAAAGACATGGGGTTGGAGGCTGATGGCTTGCTGATTCAATAGAGGAATAAGCCAATGGGGTTAACTTGAGAGGCAGACTTCCCCTTACTATGGCTTTCTTGTTCCTGCAGCTGCTATGAATGGAGGTTGGGATGCCCAGTCTAGTATCCCTAAAGGCTTGAGATTGTTAATGAGGAAAAGGGGTATTATATGTTAATTTTAGGTGCAACATTTCTGCATGGGAGTAACCTACACGGAGCAGAAGGTACTATCCTTAATAGAACGTATCAGGGTAACCTGCATGGCGCAGCAATTACTACCCCTAACAGATTACATGGGGGTAACCTGCAACGCACAGCAGTTATTACCATAAGCAATTTTCTGAGCAGACTAGATGGACCATTTGTTCTTTATCTGCTGTCATTGCTGTTGCGGTGGAGGCGGCCTTGAGCATAGGAATGCTCAGAAGCCTTGGCAAATCTGTTGCACTGCGGTGAAAGGGAGTGCTAGGGGGCGCTCCCCAGCACGGGACAAGAGATATGTGTGCCCTTGCAGCAAGACTAAACCTAGTCTGGGACTGGAGCTTGGAAGTCCAGAGATAAGATGTGGAGCTTGGAACTCTGAAGACAAGATGTGGAGCTTGGAACACAGGGGATGAGACAAGGTGAGCAAGGTCCCTCAGGTGCCCTACACAGCCCGTAGGCTGGTCATGGACCACGCTGTCCTCTGTGCGCCCTACTCAGCCGGATGGCTGGTCATGGACCATGAGAGGAGCGGGCAAGCTCTGGATGTGGTCACAGGTCAGGACAAGTTACCCCTCGGATCCTCCAAAGACAGAACAGAAATCAGTCTTTAAAACCATGGAACTTGGAACCAGAATCTTGGATCAGATAAAAGCAAGGAATCTCCGGAGGCATGGGTACTCAGGATCTGGGACAAGATGAAGATATCAGGACTGGAACAGTGGAGACATCAGGACTGGAACAGCAGAAGCCAGGCAGGAACAGGACACAGCGAAGTCCAAGGGAGAGAAGCTCCCAGGAGGTCTAGAATGGGTAGATGTGAATCTGTTATTTACTCTTTTGGATAATAGAAGGACTAGGGGCACTCCATGAAGTTAGCATGTGGCACATTTAAAACTAATAGGAGAAAATTATTTTTCACTCAACACACAATTAAGCTCTGGAATTTGTTGCCAGGAGATGTGGTTAGTGCAGTTAGTGTAGCTGGGTTAAAAAAAAGGTTTGGATAAGTTCTTAGAGAAGAAGTCCATTAACTGCTATTAATCAAGTTGACTTATGGCCGAATTTTAAAAGATCTGCATGTGTGAAAACTGGGAGTTATGCACGTGGCCATGCCTTGCGCTCGCTGACCGCATTTTCAAATGGGCCTGGCAATGTGCGTAACCACAGTACACACAGAAGTGCTAGGTTATTGAAAAGGGGCGGGCTGGGGGGCGGGCTGAGAGAGTGCTGACCCAGGGAAGTGTGCACCAATTTCCAGCTGGGGCGTGGAGTTTACTTCTGCTTCGTAAGAGCAGTAAGTATAACAATAAAAAAAATTGGGGATAGGTAGGGATAGTTTAGGGGTTGGGGAGGAGAGGGGAAGAGGGGAAGAGGGGAAGAGGGGAAGAGGGGAAGAGGGAGGAGGGATAGGATTAGGGGTAGGGAACTGGGGAAGCTCTACTTGCGTCGCCACACATAATTACAAAAATCAACCCCCCCCCCCCACTATGCACAGAGGAGACCACCTGTTCGCACATGTGTGCACGGGTATCCTATTTTATAACATGCACACGTTGGCGTATACATGTTATAAAATAGCCACGTCCAAGTGTGCATACCGGGAACCACGCACAAGTTTTAAAATCCACCCCTTATGGAATAGCCATTGCTGTTACTGGCATCAGTAGCATGGGATCTACTTAGTGTTTAGGTACTTGCTAGGTAACCTGGATTGGCCACTGTTGGAAACAGGATGCTGGGCTTGATGGACCTTTGGTCTTACCCAGAATGGCAACTTCTTGTGTTCTTGTGTTCTCCTGAGCCCTTAAGTAGGGCCAGCAGAAGGAAAATGCCCAAGGAGGAGTCCAAGGTGGGGCCCGGGGTGAAACAGCCATGGGCCCTTTAAATCTGAGGCAAAGCCGCTGGCCCGCCCCTAGGAGGAGTTGGGCCGGACCCTAGACAGCAGCCATGCTGCCGCTGTAGCGAGCAGTGGTGGCATCCTGCCACTGAAGAGGGAGCTGGGGGTAGCCCCAGCCGCAATAGAGGTCGGGGATGGGGCCCTCCTGGGCCGCGGAGCAATGATGACGTCAGCAGCTCCTGCTGCGGAGGTAGGAGGAAGAAAGCAGAGCAGTGGCGGCCCAGACTGCATGGGAACGGCGATGGCCCCAGCCACAGAGGTAAGCAGCCTCCTGTGGCTCCGGCCGCGGGAGGAGCGCAACAATTGCTATGTTACTATGTAGGTTTTGCCCACATTAAGTGCACTTAACACGGGTATATGACCTTTTTCAAATTTCTACAATAGCATGTTATATTTATATTACATTTTCCTTTGAAAATGTCCCTGTTAGGCTTGAATAATAATTTCAGTATATACATGTTGCAGAAATCATGTCACAGTGTTTGATGGATATGTCATCTGAGATTTTTGGGGGTAGACTACAAAAAAAATTAAGAAATTTAAAAAATTCATACTACGTTAGCAGAAGGTAATCTCTGAAGCAGCTGGGTTGGACTAGATATTTCTCTTTAGTACTCACCATACAAAAATATTTCAAATTCTGTTGTTACCTCAATAACCTCCATTACCAAGCACTTTGTGAAGTAATGCAATCCTACAAAAAAAAAAAAGTCATTCAATATCTAAATTGCAAACTTGCCATACCAAAACTGTACTAACTCCAGAACTCAAACAGCACCAGTTCTGCCTATGAAAGGGCCGCATTGCAAATATTGTAACATTCTCTAGTACACAAATATACCTCTTATCAAGAAAGCAGAACAATCTGTACTTTGCAGATCCCTATCCAGAAATTACACACTAGCATGGAAAAGTCTCTCAGCAGAGGGGTGGGTCAAGGATAGTGTTTGAATTCAAGAAAATGTAGAACAAATGCAGAGGATCACTGAGGGATTAGTAAAGATTGTAGAGCTGAGCAGCTGTGTGGATGGGCGGACTAGATAGGCCAAATGGTCTTTTTCTGTCATCATGTTTCTATGTTTCTATCATCTTTCCAAAGTCAGGAAATCAGATAAATTGAAAATAAAAACATTTGTACTTTTTGTTTCTGTCTTGTGGCTTCTTCTGACTTCTCTCCTTGTTATTCTTTTCATGTTTCCGTGGCACTCCTCTGGATTGGCTTTTAGATGTCTCTACTAGAGACAAAGTGTCCCACAAACCAACTAGAAGGGATACCACAGTTCAGCTCCTCCTCCAGAGGCTGCTTGAGTGGGAAGACCTTTTTTATAAGTAGCGATTGAGATAACAGGAGGTTTGGGTTTGGGTTTTGGAGAGTTAGGAGCTCTTGTAGAGATTTCTTTATAGTGGGGCCTTCTTCCTTACTCGGTACCTTTTTTGGAGGATATTCCTTTCTGTGCCTTCTCCAAGAGGCTAGGTAGATACTCCTCAATTTAGAAAAAGAAATTTGGTTTATGTTTTTCTATTTTTAAGAGGTGTTTTGCTGGGATGCAGCCTGGTTCTCCTTGTGACAGTCATTCCTCTGATCCGGTGGCCAGACTCTGAAGACCTGCTAGCTCCCTTCTAGAGAAGGACCACAGTAACAGAAGGACCCCAAAGGATTTTGGGACGTTTTTGAGTAAAGATTTTCCCTTTTTGGAGGAGGTTTTTGTCACCCCCTCCTCTCCAGTAGAGGGATTAGGCATTGGGAGCCTAATCTCTGTGTATAGAACAGACCTTTCCTACTGAAAGGTCACTAAGAACTGAATTGGAGAATAAAGAAGAAGATCAAAATTGGAGACCCACCACTGGATCTCCTCCTAGGGACATGGGCACTGGCTGAGTAAATGGACATAACTGTGGACTTAGAACCATTCTATATTCTTTGGGAACCCCAATTTACCCCAATTACTGGACTTCTTATGCACACAGAGCAGGAGTAATAAGACTCTACTAAGGAACCTGAGTCAGAGAAACTTATACAGCAGGAAGAATACCTTCAGCTGTAATCTTATTTATTCAATCTGGACATTGATTTAACTTTTTACCTAATCAGTACAGTATAATGTGAGCACCCAGTCCTGTGTCTGATGAATTTGTCCCTGCAGCACTATAGCATCATAAAATACAGAGGGAATTGCACATACGTTTTAAGGAAAGCACATCACCCCTGGGCCATATGTATCAGCTTCCCCACACCGAAAAGAACCCACACCTTGGGGATAAAGGAGAGGAGTAAAGAAAATCAGTGTAGACAGCCCCAGAATTATAAATTACTTTGTGTGCCCTTCAAGAAATATGCCACTTCAAAGAAAGGGGTTACATTATTGTTCCTTAAGACTCTCCTCCTTTCTCCAACTATCTCTCCTCCCACCATATCATTTCTCCCCATCACCACTTCACACATCTATTTTTAACTCAATACTCTATTCACATTTTATTTCTCCATCATGCCATGCCAGCCCTTCATTTCTGGCATCTCACCCTTAGCCAGCCATCTTTTTCTTACTCCCAAACCAGTTGTCTTACCCCTTTCCCCATGCCTTCGCTGTGTTCTATCCCACTGTTCCTTCATACCCCTTCTAGTTTTTTCTTCCCCATCCTAATCCTCCTCTGTTTCTCTCTCTTTGCATCCTATTTGTCATGTTCTCTCTCTCCCCTTCCCCATCCTGCATCCCTCCCCACTCCCATGGTCCTTAGATCATTATCTACTTCTGTCACTCTTCTTACTCTGACTTGTTCCTCTCTCTCCCTTGTAGGGTCCCTTTTGGCCATCTTCTGATCCATTCCTCTTCCCTATTGATTCCCTCTGGCTCTCCCTCTCAATCCTTGTGGCTCAAGGCCCTTCTCCATGGTCTTCCTTTCATTTTTCCTTTCCAGGAAGGCAGTTTAACCTTACTCCCTAAGCCCCTATTTACCTCTTTTTCCCTCCCTCCCCCCCCCCCCTACTAATAGCACAGAATTGACAGCTACCCACTCAGGGTCCTGTCAGACACATAGACATCAATCAAGACAAATTCCTAACAAATCATAAAGCCCAAAATACAATAATACACAGAGCCACGTTAAAGAGCAGTTTTTAGTATGGCTGTATAATGTATGCATATAGAGAATATAAAGTCATTAATTATTTATTTGATATATCACAAATAATCTAAAGCAATCTGATTTAAGGATTTAAGGAACTGATGAATTTTTTAGTTTATTTTGCTGTGAGAACCTATTGAGTTTGACTTCAGCTGCTCATTTATCACCCCCTAGAAGCTGACATCCTTGGCAACTGCCTAGTTGAACGAATGGTTAAGCCAGCCCTGCCTGAGCTTTATTTTTGTGGTTTTGCTGTTTTGTCTTTATCTCCTGGATTTAAATGCACTAATATTTAAGAGACTTAAAATATACAATTATTTGTTATAAATGACACAATATTGTGTTCAACAGTTTGGAAAGGGTATGGTGTTAACAGCAGCAATATTCAGTCCTGTTTGTCCTTTATTATTGTTCTCAGGCAATACATATCTCTTATAACAGGAAATTATTTTGGCCTTATCAATGGTTCAAATGTGAATATTGTGCTTGATTATAATAATTAACACTGCTATCTAGTTTATGAATTCTATGTAAATTTATTTTAATTGATCTCTAAGCACATTTTCAGATTTGAGATTAAAATACAATACATTCTTGTGAAAATACAGAAGTAGGATCTGAAAACAAAAGGCTCTCTTCTCAGTTTAAGCATCCATATGAATTTTTTTTTTAACATTGTGTGGCACCGTGAGCAGTCTCAGAGTAACCCGAGGACAGAATCAAGTTGTACTCAGTTAGAAATTCTTGCTTAAACTCTTTCATTAGTGACAAAATTAAACAAAAGCAGCTCTGCTAGTCTCTGCAGTTTAACAACACAAAAAAAAAAAAAAAAGACTCACAACTTACAATTCAGCAGTGTGTTCTTTCTCTAGGTTTCCATCTCTCCTGTGAGCCTAATGTTCCCCTCGGGTGTGGCTAGATAAGGACCTCTGGATACTATTGATTCAATGAAACTTTCTTTATTTTCTAATATAATTTGTTTGAATATCTCAAATTTCTTTATCCAGGTGTTCAAATTACAGTTATACTGTCAGGGTAAATTCCACCACATGCCAGTCATGTCTAAAAGTTCAATTAAAATGACAAGAGTGACATGCATCAGTAGTTTTCATGCAACAGGAGAAAAGGAGAGAACTATAAAGGAAGATGTTTCTGAAAAATAAGTAAACAAACACATGAATATAAAATAAACAAACAATTGTTTTTCTAAGTGTTTCTTCCCACTTGAAGATAGTTAACAAACAAAAGCTGTGGCTGGGTTTAATTAAGTTTGTATGTTTTTGCTGACCATTAACAGCCAGCTGACTGTTTTCTAGATCAATTTGTATGCAAATGGAGAGAAATGGGACTGCCATGGAACCACTGAGCTATCCTCCATGCTCAGAATCCTTTCCAAATCATCAGAATATGCACAAGTGAACAATACTGGCATTACTGGTCTTATTTATTGTCCTTCACCCCATATTTACAGTGATTTTAATTTCATTGTTTTGCTCTAAATATACAAGATAAAACTTGCCTAATATACTTACAAACCTGTCCTGAACATTCAATATTTTCCCTTTAGTAGCTGTAAATAATGTATGGTATTTTGTAACATTTTACAGATCCTGTAATGTCCTATGTAGCTATTTATCATTGTGAGCTGACAATCAGGGCTGCCAAATTCAGATTTGCAAATATACTGTAATTAGAGGTAAACTTAAACCAGGCAACTTTTAGCTAGGGTCAAATTCACCAACATTTTATGATGTTTCCCAATTTCACAGTGACAATTCATCAAAGTTGATGTAATGACTTTCCCAAAGTTTCAGCAATATCCAATAATATTTTGATTCTCTGGCCTAAGTTCAAAATTAGACAAATTTGTTTTACCCCGGGGTAAATCATTCATTGCCACACATCAGTGCTTTGACCAATTCAAATTCACCACACAATCAGTTTCCACCCAGCTCTGCAAGTGAATGAATAGATGTAAAATATTCTCCCCAGAGTCAGAGTCTACTGGAAGGTAGAGGAACAGAGAAATTATTTTCACAGGAAATGGAGGAGACCATTTTTCTGGTAATTTTGTTAAAGTGCCACCAATGTGGCATGGTATATACTGGTCTACTGCAGTCAGTGGTCACAGATTTGCATTCCTGTTTGATGTTTATATAGATACATATTTCAGGAGGGAAAAATAATTGTTTCATATAAGAATGATAATGTGCCATCATTGTGCTCTGGAGTACTTGAGTCACTGCAGACAATCACAGTTCTGTACTGACAGCTGTTATATGATTATGCCGTCAAGACATTTAAAACTAACAGTAGCTCACATTCATCAATTAAAGTAAACACTTTAAATCTTTATTGTTCAAAAATAATCATATATTAATCAAATAACAAGATAGTATCTATCCCTCTGTTTAACATTCATTTCACTATACTAGGCTATCTGTACCACTTCTCACTAGTATTATAACTCACTTGGATACACAAAATACATGACAGACGAATATAAAACACAAACTGTATCCCTCCCCTGCCCAAAAAAAAGGGGAAGAACATAAATAAAAATAGGAGAAAAAAAAAAGCAAAAAATGGTACATACAAATCAATAACCACATATAAAAACAATAAAAATCCACATAGAAAAAGTTTTTAGACATTTATAATCCAAAAGCACAGTATCAGATGACTGCCATCACAATCTCAGTCTAAAACTAAAAATGTGTTTGTTTTCTGTACCATTGAATAATGCAGGAACAGGAAGTTGCATGTAGTTAAAGACCTTTCACCAATGAAGAAACCTATGTTATCTTCAAGGATCATCAATAAACACTGTGAAACTGAAACAAAATGTCCCTGTGGGAAAATTTTTGAGGTTAAGAAAACTATGCTCTTCTACTATGGAATATTATGATAAAGTGTTTGATATGTACAACAGATTTGTAGAGAGAGGTTATCCGAGGAAGGTCTAAAAACGGTCCATTAAGAGGGGCTGGTGGGCCAACCGAGATCTTTTATTGCAATCACATAATTCTTGTGAGAAATCTAATTTGGTTTGTATATTGGCTCTTACACCAGATAATTGGCAGATACATAAAAGTATACTCACACATTGGATGGATGGTTTTGAGATTACATCCAAAATTTAATGAGGGCTCTACCTTTGCCTTTCTTGTGCTCGCAATCTGAGAGACCGGTTGGATTACTCAACCATGCCATCTCCATTGGCATGCAAGTTACAGGGAGGACATTATCCCTGTGGGAGGTGTAATATTTGTCCCCTGTCTTTCAATGGGGATACTGTTATAGATGTCCTTTCATATTATGCTCAGAGTCCTCTTGTGACTCAACAGGTGTCATTTACCTGATTTGGTGCCCATGCCATCTCTGTTATATAGATAAGACCACCTGTAGACTTAAAACAATGATACAAGAACATGTTAGTTGGATTAGAAATGTTAGACATGAGGCTCCCAAGGTCTCTCAATTGAAGGTGGCAGGACACAAAATTGAAGATTTGAGATTTGTGGCCTTAGACAAACCAACCCCAGGGGCAAGTGGTGGAGATTTTGACAAACTTTTGACAAGGAAAGAGCAACGATACCTTTTTCAGTGAAGTACTGTATATCTGGGTAAAAATCGCAAGTTTAGCACTGACTCAAAAGTGGGCCTTCTCCGTTGCGGGCCCAATCCTGTGGAACTCTCTCCCAGAACAAATTCACTTAACCGCTAATACTAAAGAATTTAAGAAAGTTCTGAAAACTTATCTTTATACCATTGTCTATAATATTCAATAACTATTACCTCATACTCGCTGCAGACATAGTTTTAATAATGTTTTTACTGTAAATGTGATTTATTTTATGATAGCTTAGTTTGTGTCTGTAAATCGGAGTGAAGGCAGCTAGCTAAACTTCGGTATATAAAAACATTTATATACATAAATAAATAAAAACTGTGAATGTCTTACTGTAAACTGCTTAGATGGGCAGATTCCTGTCCTATTTGTGGTATATAAAAACTTTAAAATAAATAAATAAATGCATCCGGGGGTTTTAAATAATTAGATAGAATGGAGTGTTTTCTATTAAGGACTCCCATATTTTGGTATACAATTTAATAAGTCCCTCTATTAAATCCATTAAAGCTGTTACAACAGGGTCGAATTTCACTCATTAGATAAGTGTCTTTAATAGAACAATGCAGCAACTGTGAAGACATTCTTACAGTTTTTCTACTGGGAATCTCTATACCTAGCAACCGGTGTATCTGTCAAGCCAGTGGGGGAGCGATTTAGTGGGTTTTTAAGACGTGAGCATGCTCATGCTCACATAGGCAAAGAGAACTAAGTTCGGTTTGAATGTGTTGAGGGTATGTTTTTGTGGTTTTGTGTGTTGTTTGTGTTATAAAGTCTCTTAAGGACATTTTTATTGTTTCTGTTTACTTTTAGAATGAGAATAACAATCCCCTGATGTAGGCAGTGGTAACTGCCGAAACGCTGCAGCGTCAGGTTTGTTGAATGGTGTTCGTGGAATTCTGACTTTGTTTCTGCTGTCTTTGCCTATGTCTTTGCTGCCCCTATGAAGAGGGGGTGTTGTGAATTATTTTAGTTTTATTACTTCATGTCGCCTCTACAAAGCATTTTTCTACCATCATGAGTACTTTCTTTACCATTTTAGAGGTGGCAGAAGCATGATTTCCCCGCTGGGCCAGTAATGCCAGGATTAACCACAACTTGCCAACTCCTTTCCCAGCGGGCACCAGTTGTAATGAAATTGCCGCTGGATCGATGTTTAGTGATGTTCCTTGAAGATAACCTAGGTTTCTTCATCCATGAAAGGATTTTAATGTTGTGATCCTGCCCGCGAGCCATGACACCGTTCCTCGGCAGGCTGAGCCGTGACACTCCTGGCTCCCCTGCGGTCCTAGCGCCACTGCCGGGAGTCTCCTTTTTGCGGCATGGAGCCACTCCTGCTGCCTGTTCATCTCTTCACGGCAGGGCTGCCACCGCCGCTGTCCTTCAGGCCTTCCATGGGATGCCACCAAGGCATTCTCTACTTCTAGCTTCTTCATAGGCGCGGGTGCGCGCCTCTTTCTGGTATTTAAAGGGCCAGCGGCAGGAAAACCCCGCAGCACCAATGGATGACATAATTAACCTTCATCTGCTTCAGCCCTATAAAAGGGCCTTGCTGCTGTTCCTCAGTGACTTCGGATCCAGTCTTCACAGTGTCTGTGGTCTTCTGTGGATCCAGGTTTTCTGTGGTCTTCCTGTGCTTTGATGGATCTTTGTTCTGTGTTCTTCATGTTCCAGAACTTCGTCTCCATGATGTTCCTGGTCTCATCCCTCATCGGAGCTCCCTCGTCACCTGTCTTCTGTTCCTGATTTTCCAGATGTCCCATGTCCAGATGGCCTGAGTCCCATGCCCTGAGGTGCCATGCTCCATGTTCCTGATGTCCGATGTTCTTATCTTGACTTTGTCCGTCTCATCTTCAGCTCTTTGTCCAGTTCCCAGGTCCCTCATCTGTCTACCTCTCTTTTCGTGCCATGTCATGGTCCGTGACCAGCCCATGGGGAGGCTGTGTAGGGCACTTCGTAGCACAAGGCCTTCTTCTCATCTGCAGCGCAAGCCTCTGGGAGACTTCTGTTTTTAATGCCTTGCTTCTGAGTATCCTGAGTCTTGAATCTTGTTCCGATCTTCAGAGTTCCCTTGTGCCTGCATCCGTCCATGCCTAAGATTCTGCCAGAACCTGCTCCGCTTCAGCGAGGTCTGCGACCAGCCAAAGGTGGCTGTGTAGGGCATGCACCAGTGCAGGTCTCTACTGAATCTTCATCATGTTCCAGTCTCAAGTTCTCTCAACCTAGCTTGATGTTACCCAGGTAGAGAGTCCATCAAGCTAGGTTGAGAGAACATTGCACAAATCTCATCTTTGGGACACAGTAGGGTTATTTATTTTATTTTTGTGACGCTCTCAAGTTTCAAATTTTGTTCCCCTTTTTTCATTTAGGACGTGGTGTCACTGGTACTAAGCTAACAAGTTCAATAGTATTGGTTTATATTAGTTGCACTGCAACACTGTTTCTCTACAGTCTCAGCGCAGTAACACACAATATGCCTTTTTTCAGTTTCACAAATTTTTCTAAACCTTATTGATTAAGTCACATTGAATCACTCTGGTCCAGTTTGCATTTATGTATTTCATGATTTATTTCTTTCCCCTTATATCTTCCTTGTAGGAAGCGGTGCCATTTGGTTGAATGGAACCGTAGATTTTTAAGTGCAGTCTGCTACAATAAACGTGTGGCACTTTCCCTTACTTCCCCCCTCTCTTTTCCTTCCTTCTCCCCCCTTTTCCCTCCTTTCGCTCCTTCCTACTACTACCCACTGCCCACCCCTTCTCATCCCCCACCCCCTCTCCTTTTATCCCCACTTTCCCCTCCTTCCCCCTTCCCACATTTCCTTCCCCCTCCCCTTCTTTTTCCCTCCCCTCCTTTTTCCCTCCCCTCTTCTTTTCCTTTCCTTCCTTCCCCCCATCCTCCCTCCTTTCCCTCCCCCTCCTTTTTTTTTTCAAATTCAAATTTTTTTTCTTTATATAAATTGATTATTCACTCAATCACTGTCGCCTCTATAGATACGCTTGCGGATGATTTGAATACACACTCCATATGTGATAAAATTCAATTGCTTTTCAGATTTGAGAAATCTTTTTGAGGTACATTTCTCACCTTTAACTTATTCAATTCAATATCCTGAGTCATGCAGTTTATTACATAACAATTTTAATATACGTAGGTCTCTGTTCGCCTTTTAGATATCTTTAGAGTGAGGTACAAAATTGAGTTTGATGTCAGTTTTATGCTCTGCTACTCTATCCACAATTTTCCATGGTATGTCTTTTTATTTTATTTATTTTGTTCTATTTATTCAGTTTGATGTGAGTTTTTTTTATATAAATTTTATTGTTTTTAAATGGTCTTATATTTGTCTTATTTTAGTTAATTTCCTTTTATAGAATGAGTTATGTTTTTTTATATATATATTTATTATGTTTATATGTATGTTTATTCATAGCCCCTGAGGCAGCCACTAGAAGATGGTGAAACTCGGCCTGAGTCGGGCAAATTTTATCAATTATCTAATATGACTCCACCCATTAAAGATTTTGGAAAAGACTTCACTGGCATCTATTCCTTTTGTTGTTCCCATCGATATATCAACTCCAGAGGATAATATTTTCAAAAAAATGGCAAAGATACACAAAATGTTCCTCAAACTATGTCTGGGGCCATGGGAGAACTCATGGCTACCCCGTGTTTTTGATGATAGTAATGGGACTCGAAAATGAAGTAGTTATGCAAAGTACCAAATCTGCAATCTCCATTAAAAATGTAGAAAGAATACACTAAGGGGGTCATTTATCAAAGTGCTATATAGCGTTTTCACATGCAAAAACACCATAATGTTTGGTGTGATGCCAAGCTATCAGGGCCCTGGGGAGAGGGAGAGAGAGAGAGAGAGAGAGAGAGAGAGAGAGAGACTAGCTATAATGCCTGCATGCTAGATAGGTATTTATATCTCTATGGGAAGCCCACCTAGTAACTTGAGGTGAGATTTAGGTATTAGTGTAGGGGTTAGGGGCCACTTTGACATTCAAAGTGAGACGTATGAGTAGAACAGTGCTCTCTTGTGAAGATTTGATGACCTTCGGAGTGAAGAAACTCACCCAAATATGAGATTTGTGCAATGTTCTCTCAACCTAGCTTGATGGACTCTCTACCTGGGTAACATCTCCTATAGCATATAACATCTCCTATAGCATATAACATCTATAGCATATAACATCTCTTTTATAGCCAAGGTTACAGAAAAATTAGTCAACACCAGATTATCAGAATACCTCGAAGACAACAACATATTATTCCCCACTCAATACGGCTTCCGAAAATCTTTAAGTACAGAATCACTTCTCATATCTCTGACAGATTACCTCATCATGGGCCTCGATAAAGGTCACGCCTACTTGCTGATACTCCTCGACCTATCGGCGGCCTTTGACACCGTGAATCACTCCCTTCTCCTAAATCAACTAGCGAACATCGGAATTACAGGCTCTGCTCTTGCCTGGTTCAAATCATTCTTGGGAAACAGAGGATATAAAGTCAAAATACATAACAAAGAATCACAGTTTTACCCTTCTTCGCTAGGTGTTCCACAGGGCTTCCTCTCTCTCCCCCCACGCTCTTTAACATTTACCTCCTACCCCTATGTCAACTATTAACCAATCTTAACCTCAAATACTTTCTATACGCAGATGACATCCAGATTGTCATCCCTATCAAAGAATCCCTTACAAAAACTATCAAAATCTGGGAAAACTGTCTTCAAAATATTGACAACCTCCTCTCCAGCCTAAATCTAATCTTAAATTCCGCTAAAACCGAAGTCCTCATAATTTCCCCTGAAAACAGTAACCTCACCTCAAATCCTCCAACCGGCTTTCAAACTTCACATGTAAGAGACCTAGGAGCCATTATCGACAATCGGCTAAATCTAAAATCTTTTATTAATCAAACCACGAAGGACTGCTTTTATAAATTACACGTCTTAAAAGAATCAAACCACTTTTCCATTTCCACGATTACAGAACAGTTTTGCAATCAATAATCTTCTCTAAGTTAGATTATTGCAATTCTATTCTATTAGGTCTCCCGTCTTCTCATACTAAACCTCTTCAGATGGTTCAGAACACGGCGGCCAGAATTTTGACAAACACAAGAAGAAGAGACCACATATCTCCGATTCTCAAAGACTTACATTGGCTGCCAGTGCACTATAGAATCTTATATAAATCCATTACTACCATCTACAAAGCATTCCATCAACTCTCTCCGCTTAACCTCCAAATCCCATTTAAAAAACATACCTCCATCAGACCTATCAGAGTGTCCTACAGAGACTCATTACAGGTGCCTCCTGCAAAAACCTTTAACCATAGGACTCTCAGAGACAGGGCTTTCTCTACAGCAGGACCTACCTTGTGGAATTCTTTCCCACCAGAACTGAGACAGGAACCTTGCCTCCCCACTTTCAGAAAAAGACTTAAAACCTGGCTATTCTTGAAAGCCTTTCCAGACACCAACTGAACCCACTCTCAACTCAAGCAACTAAGAACTCCCGTCAGGGTAATCAACAACCTTTGACAACTCAATAATGTTCTCCCTTTTTTTTAATGAGGCAGGTTTTATTTACCTTGGTTTTATTTACCTTGGTCATTCTTTTGTTATCTCAGTGTTAATCTCTCTTTTGCCTTCTCTTCATTCCAAGTTGCATTTTATCCCTGTTTTATTGTAACTGCTACCTTATTCTTCTATCACATGTTAATGTTTTTAAGTTATTAAGTATTTATTCTGTTGTCACACCTTGTTATTTGTAAACCGGCATGATGCGACTCCCATCGCGAATGCCGGTATATAAGAAATTTAAATAAATAAATAAAATAAATATAGCTATATAATTACCAATCTAGTGTGAGGACATTATGGCTAGGCACTCTCTCTCTCTCAGCTTAAACCTATTAAACATGGTCCCCTCAGTGGTTGTATGTAGGAAATACATGAATTCTGGCACTTATCGCAAAATGCGAAAAAGTTATTGTGATAAACTGCCTATTACCATATCACCCAATTTCCTATCGCATGCGATATTTAGTGCATTTTGATAAATCGAGGCTTAAGGGGGTCATTTTCAAAAGGGATCGCATGTGATACCTAGATTGGGACGGGTTCTGGGTGGCTTCCGCACCAGAAGGGGAGGAGTCGGGGCAGCAGCAGGGCAGACGCCACAAAGACGTCGCTGATGGCAAAAAGGTAAGGGCCCTTTTCGCCACCAGTTTCATGCTCAATAGCACCACCTTTTACGATGGCGCTATTGGGTACGAAAGCCGGCCTACCCCCCGCTTTACCCCCCTGTTTCAGCCGTATTTTCTAAGGTCTGCAACCTTAGAAAATCCAGGCCTAAGAGTGAAGTTGACTTTGCTTCTGATGCCTGCCAGAAAGCTTCATAAAACTTAGATGGAAAACCTCAAATTTAGAGACAACAATGTAATGTATTGTGTCATCCTTTGAATTTAATGCAATAAATGAAATGAATAACATGAATTAAATGAATATGCTTCTGATCAAACCAAATGAATTGAGCAAAACAGGAACCAAATGTGTGTAATGGCCCTGTGCTCAGTTACCTTATGAAGGTATTCCTGGGCCCAGAACTAACCTGACAGGAGCCCTCCTCAGGCAATCTCCATTGGTACTTGGGTGCTTGGTGCTTCTACCAGGGGAAGAAGTTGTTATTGGGTGGGATTTCCCTCCCTTCTTCACAGGAAACCCCACAAAAAAGATGGAACTGTAAATAGAGCTTGCGGTATTTACATGTAGAAGTTTTATTAGACTACATGACTATATTTATGTTTATAAGACATTAAAAAGTATATTTTGTTCCTGTGAGGTATCACTATAAAGAAATGAAAGAATATATTCCATTCTATTTGATCAAGTATGGTTTCTCTCTCCTTTGTTTCCCCTCTGTACCTCAAGTCTCACCCATTTGAAGAAATGGAACTATGTCTGTGGGTACTGCCAGTCATAAGGGAGATTCATGGCATTCAGACCGCTGCTGCCATTTCCTCTCCTTTATCTCTCAGTCCTTTGCTGGGGTCCAGACTCTTCCACATTACCCAACTCCACCTCCCGATCTACTACTTGCATCCCCAACTCTACCTCCCAATCTACAACTGGGGTTACTTTTTCCATCAAAGTTCCACTACTGCATGGCCAATGTCCTAAGGCTTTCTTCCTTAGTGGGAGGAGTTTCTATTGCTTGGGTTTATAGTTCAGGTAGCCCATGGCCTCTTAATCAGCTTTTATCTAGCTTAGAGGCTCCCATCTCAGCCACAAGGCCAAGATCCAAAGAGAGCACAGGAAGAGAAAAAAAAGTGCAAACTACTGTATCTTGCCTGGTCTTCATATTCCCTGTCCTAAATATAAGATAGCCTAGGATGTTGATCCCCCCTCCTGTCATTCAGGGTGAAGATATGCCTGTTTGTTAAAACTGTCTTTCAGTACATTCCAACACAAATTCATCCTTTCGTCAAAGTCCTGCAATTTAGGACTTTGTCATTGTTTGTGACTTTCCAAGGCCGCATATTATATTTCCTCTTTCCATCATGGTTCTTTCAATAATAACATTCTCTCTCTTTCTCCCCCTCCCCCTCCCAGGGAAAGAGGAAGGTGTTCATGTGCACAACCCTGGTGTGAACGGACAGATGTTTTGTATTTGCTGCACTATGGACCTCACCTGCAAAATGCTGTTATGGTCTGTGCCAGTACTACCTGCTGCTTTAAGGCAGAGTTAGCTCTTCTTGTTATCACTCTTTGATACTCAGATTAACTCTCATTCTGAGTTCCCCCCCCAGAAAGAGAATGCAATCAGAGTGCAAGTTCTCCCCACTGATGCAATGAGGGAGCATCACGACAGTGACACATGAATCACTGAGAAGCATTTTTGCCATCTTACCAGGAGTTTCAATGTTTAACAAATTATGACACTAATTTTCTTGAAAGACAGCACTTTGTATTTTAATATATTATAAATGTAATATAACTGTCTTATCTGTTACTTGAGGGAAAACGAAAAAAAAAAAAAAAGAGTCCCATGATCAAGTGAAAGCAAAAGGCACATTGGAATTGATTGTGTTGCCTGTCTCTGGGCTGATTTAATAAAGCCTGTACTAAACTTGGATTTGAATTTTAGCATGTGTTTTTCTTTGTTTATGAGGTAAAAATCCAGATCCCCGTAGGATACAGTAAACTAATGGCATACAAATGCGCCTTGAGTGTAAATAACATGTTAAATGTTTTATTCAGGGGTCATTGCATGCCCATGAAACTGTAAATCCATAGAAGAAAAAAATGCACTGGACATGGGACCTGAGAGGGCTGAACCACGCAGCCTTTATGTTCCTCTTACCCACAAAGCCAAGTTAAAAAATTATTTAAATTTGGGACAAGAGAGGACTGAGCATGAACGCCCTCCCTCCTGCCCACTCAAGTTAAAACATGTTGCGGCCAGGGCACCTAAATTCTCTTATGACATCTCAAACCCAGTCAGAGGAGAAGCTTACTTCTTTCCACGGGTCAGTTTTTGGTTGTACCGAATTAATATTAATTTATTCTCTTCACTGGCTGGTAACTGATTTGTCCTGTCACTGCGAGCTGACAGAGAAAGGACTAATCCTTGAGCAATTAATGAGGATTGGTCCTTCCACTGTCAGCTGTCATTGCCAGGACAAATCAATGGCAATCCAGTAAAGTGAAAAACCCATGCTAAAATTAAAAATTGGAGCAAAAAGCTGTGCTAGAGTCAGCACAGCTTATTACATCAGTCCATCTGTAATTGAACATCCAAATACATTTTCTACTAAATCCTTTCAGGAACCTAATTTGACTTTGCTGGTTCATGCACCCTCATTTTTGCCTTTATTTTTTTTTTCTTTTTAGAGAAAACCAGAGAAATTTGTGGTTAGACTTGGGAAGGAAGGAATGCTGTGAACTAAGGGAAAAGGTTTGTAGGCTTATCTGCCTGAGATAGTAGAAAACACAGAAGGAAAACAACAAAAATCTGCCTTGATATGTAGAGATCTTACAGACGGACATGCCCTAGGGCTAGCATCTGGGATATATCCCTGTAGTGCGCACAGGAATACTTTGTAAACAGGATGGTCCAATTGGTCTTTTTATGCTGTAATCTATTATGTTACTATTGCACAAAGCAAAGGAAAAACATGCTCTTCTATATGTTTTTATCAGCACTGGTGTAAATTTATGTGGGTAGTGTAATAGTTGTCCATGATTAATCTCTTACTCTCCATTTCTGCTTATTGGAGAAGACTGATAAGCCCTTTGTCTAGTTAATGCTTAGATGAAATAAATTTGCCTGAAAGAGCGGACACATGTACAGAACATTCACACTGCATGGTACATAAAAAGATGTAATTACATTAAGCATTAGTTGATGTAAGCTAGTGTCTTAAGTTGTTCTTATCCCTGCTTGGCAAGGGTAAATTAACTTATAAAGGAGACAGTCCCTGGCCATTATTTTAAACTCAGGAAATGCCCAGTGGTAGTACAATAAATATTCCTTTTCAAAGCTAACAGAAGAGTCATTAACACTTCTTAGAATGGTTATCTTCTTTTTTATGCCCTTTTAGCTAGAAACCAGTGTTGTAGTATTTCCAAGACTATGCTGACACCATGTGGACATTACTGTTATGCTGGTGGATCCTTGACCAAGGGGCAGTTGACGCTACCTGTAGGGAGGTGCCCCACAGGTCCCCACCATCAGTAGGTGAAGTTGGTGGACAGCAAAGGCCCAGCTGGAGCTTTGCCATTACCAGCCCACATTCCCCTTAGGTTGAGCTATCAGGTGCCAGGGCTGGCTGGACTTAGGTGGGGCCTCTGCAGTGAAGGACATCCAGGTGTAGAGAAGCAATCAGTGCTCAGGCTGAAGACTGGAACAGAAAACAAAGCTTGAGGTCAAGGGTAAGGCAATGGTCAAGACAGGCAGCGAAACTCATGGTCAAAGTCCAGGCAAGGGTCATGGTAGACAGCATAGCTCAAGGTCAAGGTCCAGTTCGGTCAAAGCCAAGATCAATCTGAGGAATGAAGGAAGAGGATGTGGAGCACAGAAGGCAAGAAGGAACTCAGGAACTCAGGAACTCAGGAAAGCAATCCACATTCTGAAGAGAGAAGACCTGTTGCCATGGCAAAAGCTGGAGGCAGAATCCAGCCTTATATAGTCCTGGATGGATGATGTCATCAGCAAGATCTGCCGGGCTTTTCCCACCACAGGCCCTTCAAATTTAGAAGAGAGGCACACGCTCACGCCTAGGAGGATGCTGAGTGCAGGAGGAAGTCGGCAGCTTTCCAGCCATGAAGATCTAGAGGCATTGGTGGCAGCCTGACCATGAAGAGGAACATGGCTGTGGCTTCCAGTCGCACAGATGGCTGGGGGTGTCAGCAGCACCCAGGGCACAAAGAAGCAGGAATCAGCTGCATCAGGCTGGTGGCTCAGAGCCACAAAGAAGAGTGGTAGCATTGGCCATGGCCCCCCACCACTAACAGGAAGCCCGGGGCTGTCCCAGCCGCAGTGGTGTGGCATCAGTTGAGTGAGGCCAGCTGTGGGGCTCCACGGCCGGGAAGTATAACAATTACAGAAAGGGGATATTAAAATGTATTATATTTTTTCTTGTTTAGCATATGAGATAAGTGATATATTATTTATTCATTCCTAACAGCCAATAAAAAGCAAGAGATTGAATATTGATGAGCCTTTTTAATTAAGTATAACAGGTGGCTGCTTGTGTTTATAGAGAGAGACTTTGACTTTTTATTTATTTATTTATTTATTTAGAAACTTTTATATACCGGTATTAGTGGGGACATCATACCGGTTCACATGTTAACAGAAGGTTTGGAAATACATTTCAACAGGGAAGGCAAACTGGGCAGGGGGTTAACCTAAGGCAGTAGGAAAATAGATTAAACAACAAGAAATCAACAAGAGGTCATAACAAGAATACAACAATGTACAATGTGATTATAATTCCTTAATATAAGGAAAAGGGCGGTCACCTAGGGGGTAAGAGCAGTAGAGGGGAAGGGAGGATCTATTCTGTGTAGGCTTGGTTGAACAGGAATGTTTTTAGTTTCTTTTTGAATTTGATAGCACAGGGTTCAAGGCGCATGTGGACAGGTAGGGAGTTCCAGAGGGCGGGGCCGGCAATGGATAGGGCGCGGTCACGGGTGGAGGAGAGATGAGCTGCTTTCAAGGACGGTACATGTAGAGTACCTTTGTTAGTAGATCTGGTAGCTCGAGAGGACAGGGGGGCAGTGAAGGGGAGGGCAAGCCAGTTGGAGTTGTGTGTGTAGATAGATTTGTGTACTATGGTCAGGGTCTTGTAGTGTATACGGGATAGGATGGGAAGCCAATGTAGATCCTTGAGGACAGGGGTGATGTGTTCGTGTACCCGTGTGTTGGTAATGAGCCTTGCGGTGGCATTTTGCAATAGTTGAAGGGGTTTTATAGAGGACAAGGGGAGCCCTAGGAGGAGGGCATTACAATAGTCCAGTTTGGAGGTAAGGGTGGCTTGGATCACTGTACGGAGATCTTGGGTGTATAGCAGGGGTCGGAGTTTCTTAAGAACGTTGAGTTTGAAGAAGCCTGCTTTGAGGATGGAGTTGATTTGAGGTTTCATGCTAAGGTTGGGATCGAGGAGAACTCCGAGGTCCCTAACAGCTGGTTGACCTGAGAGGAGGTTAAGTTTGGGGTCATTAGGTAGGAGGTCAGG
Organism: Rhinatrema bivittatum; assembly: GCF_901001135.1. NCBI lineage: Eukaryota > Metazoa > Chordata > Amphibia > Gymnophiona > Rhinatrematidae > Rhinatrema > Rhinatrema bivittatum. The sequence continues at coordinate 315,208,831 of NC_042615.1, read as the reverse complement.
GGGATGTGAGGAGATGTGGAGGAGTTCTGTTTTTGTCATGTTGAGGGCAAGCTGAAGGTTGGTGAGGAGGGAGTTGATGGCTGCAAGGCAGTTTTCCCAGTGCTCCAGGGCGTCAGATATAGAGTTGTGAATGGGGATGATGATCTGAACGTCATCAGCGTAGAGATAGAATTTGAGTTTAAGGTCGGTGAGGAGCTGGCAGAGGGGGGTGAGATAAATATTGAAGAGGGTTGAGGAAAGAGATGAGCCTTGTGGGACTCCTTGTTGTAAAGGGTGTGAGGCAGATAAGTTGTTTCCAATTTTAACAGAGAACTTTCTGTTTGAAAGGTAGGATTTGAACCAAGTGAGAGCTATTCCTGAGATGCCAATGCTTTCTAGCCGTGTCAGGAGGTGGTGGTGGCTGATGGTATCAAAAGCCGCTGAAATGTCAAGGAGGGCAAGGAGGTAGCTGTGGCCTTGGCCCAAACCTCTGAGGAGGTAGTCGGTTAGGGAGAGGAGTAGTGATTCGGTATTAAAATGTTTCCTGAAGCCAAATTGGGAAACATGGAGGATAGTGTGGTTTTCAAGGTAATCCATGAGTTGTGAATTAACAACTTTTTCCATTAGCTTGGCAATAAGAGGGAGGTTGGAGATGGGGTGGAAATTGGAGGGGTCTTTGGGGTCTAGGGAGGGTTTTTTAAGAAGGGGTAGGAACTTTTAAAATGCTTTTATTCAGTACAAAAGCCAAAGTTATGAAATATAAAAATTAAAAACATGTAGAATTCCAACAGAAAATACATATTTACAGATTCAATATCAAATCACCATCAACAATTTTACAGAGTACATTATTAATAGCCCATCTTGCTTTACATTTTTTAGTATTATGAAACATTTTATAATATTTGTATTCTAATTTAGTTCTTGAAACAATTAAGAAATGAAAAGCACAAGAACATTCCACAGTCCTGAACCAGCAATTTTGAATTTTTCTGCTTTTTTAAAATATCCATTTTGCATTGTCCCAACATTAAATTTGTAAAACAAACAAAATCTCACTTTTGACACTGATAATTAATCCTAAATTTAAAAACAGTAGAGAAATCAATAGCAAATGAGAAAAACTGTTCTTTATAAGAATAGGTTTTAACCAAGGACATTGCAGGAACATGTGAAAAATGTTTTCCTTATCTGTGCAGAAAGGATACGATTCTGACATCATAGGGTTTGGATGCTTCACAAATGCATTGGTAGGCGTCATAGTGGATAATACATTGAACTGTTGGCACAGTGTGCTGTGGCAGTCATAAAAGCAAACAGAATGTTAGGAATTATTAGGAAGGGAATGGTGAATAAAATGGAAAATGGCACAATGCCTCTGTATCGCTCCATGGTGAGACCGCACCTTGAATACTGTGTACAATTCTGGTCGCCGCATCTCAAAAATGATATAGTTGTGAAGGAGAAGGTACTAGGGATGTGAATCGTTTTTTGACGATTTAAAAAATCGTCCGATATTTCTTAAATCGTCAAAAATTGTTAGAGTGCGCGATACAATAGAAATTTTCCCGATTTATCGTGAAAAATCGTTATTCCCGTTAGTGTCCACTAACGGGCGTTATTTGGGGGGAGGGCGGGAAAACCGGCACACCAAAACAACCCCTAAACCCACCCTGACCCTATAAAACTAATCCCTTACCTTCCTCCACCCTCCCGAACCCCCCCAAAACTTTTTACGAGTACCTGGTGGTCCAGTGGGGGCGAGGGGACTGATATCCCACTATCGGGCCATCGGCGCCATTTTGGCTGCCACTCAAAAATGGCGCCGATGGCCCGATAAAAAAAAAACCCACCCGACCCTTTAAAATGACCCCTTAGCTTCCCTCACCCTCCCGATCCTACCAAAACATTTTAAAATTACCTGGTGGTCCAGTGGTGGTCCCGGGAGCGATCTCCCATTCTCGGGCCGTCGGCTGCCACTCATAAAGATGGCGCTGATGGACCTTTGCCCTTACCATGTGACAGGGTTCGGCCAATGGCAAGGATACCCTGTCACATGGTAGGAACACTGGATGGCCGCAGGAGGTGCATGCATCTAATCTTTGTTCAAGATATTCAGTTGATTCAACTTCTGGGGTTTTTTTTTGTAGCGTCAGCTTCCAGACATGCCCTTAGACACCAGTGTTGTTCCAATTCTCCAGTCTGTTCCATGTCTATGTTCCAGGTGTCAGGAGGTCCAGCCTTCAGCTATATCATGGTGTTTGCTTTGTATAGCTTTGGTTCAAGCTTCCAGTTATATTCCAGTACATCAATCTAGTTCCAAACTGTCAGCCACATTACCATCTAACTCTTCAGCCAGTTTCAACCTTTCAATTATGCTTCAGTCTTACACTTCACCTTATGCAATTTGTGAGGTTTGCTTTGCCCAATTTCCAGCTAAGAAATAAGGATCAACGCAACTTCTGAATACTACTTGTCTCCTAATGTTCCACCTGAAGAAACTCCTGCAATGAAGAGTCTTGGTTTTGAGATTACACCATATGTGGCAAGGTAGCCGTGTAACAACTAATTTTCTTCTTTAATGCAGATATGCAAGGAATTGTCCCTAACTGTAAAATAACATCTGCTGCTGCTTTTGAAGTTATCACTTGTTAATGTCATCTCTGCTGTGCTCTTTGTGAGACAGTGTGACTAAAGAGACCTGGCTGGGAGACATCAATCTGTTCTCCAGTTTCACTTTGAGTCAGTTATTGATGCCATCGCCACTGATAGCATAATGGATGTAAAGGACAGTATTTCTCTCAGTCATGAAGGATTGCCATGGATCTTATCCTTTGTATAATGCTTAAATGGAGTTGCCTGATGAGATTCCATGCTTTCCATCAGGTCCATTGCCTCTCTGCCAGATGCTCCTACTACCAGTCATAAAGTCTACTATCTAAAATAAAGTTTGGATTCCACTCATGCTAAAGACATCCTAAGAGCAACTATTAACTATGTAACTTTGAGACTCTGAGACTGTGTTGCAAGAGGAAGAGTCAGTCGTCATAAAGTCAAACTTAAAAGCGAGGCTGATCTCTAGTGTGTAACCAAGGAATTGGATCGAGGAAGAGCACTCGATGTCATCTACTTGGATTTCAGCAAAGCTTTTGATACGGTCCCGCACAGGAGACTGGTGAATAAAACGAGAAGCTTAGGAGTGAGTGCCGAGGTGGTGACCTGGATTGCAAACTGGTTGACGGACAGAAGACAATGTGTGATGGTAAATGGAGCTCTCTCTGAAGAGAGGGAGGTTTTAAGTGGTGTACCGCAAGGATCAGTGTTGGGACCGGTCCTGTTCAATATATTTGTGAGCGACATTGCGGATGGGATAGAAGGTAAGGTTTGTCTTTTTGCGGATGACACTAAGATCTGCAACAGAGTGGACACGCTGGAAGGAGTGGAGAGAATGAGAAGGGATTTAAGGAAGCTGGAAGAGTGGTCGAAGATATGGCAGCTGAGATTCAATGCCAAGAAGTGCAGAGTCATGCATATGGGGAGTGGAAATCCGAATGAACTGTATTTGATGGGGGGAGAAGGGCTGATGTGCACGGAGCAGGAGAGAGACCTTGGGGTGATAGTGTCTAATGATATGAAGTCTGCGAAACAATGCGACAAGGCGATAGCAAAAGCCAGAAGAATGCTGGGCTGCATAGAGAGAGGAATATCGAGTAAGAAAAGGGAAGTGATTATCCCCTTGTACAGGTCCTTGGTGAGGCCTCACCTGGAGTACTGTGTTCAGTTCTGGAGACCATATCTACAAAGAGACAAGGACAAGATGGAGGCGGTACAGAGAAGGGCGACCAGGAAGGTGGAGGGTCTTCATCGGATGACATATGAGGAGAGATTGAACAATCTAAATATGTACTCCCTGGAGGAAAGGAGAAGCAGGGGTGATATGATTCAGACTTTCAGATACTTGAAAAACGTTAATGATCCAAAGACAACGACAAACCTTTTCCGTCAGAAAAAAATCAGCAGAACCAGAGGTCACGAGCTGAGGCTCCAGGGAGGAAGACTAAGAACCAATGTCAGGAAGTATTTCTTCACAGAAAGGGTGGTGGATGCCTGGAATGCCCTTCCGGAGGAAGTGGTAAAGTCTAAAACTCTGAACGACTTCAAAGGGGCGTGGGATAAACACTGTGGATCCATCAAGTCTAGAGGGCGTGAATAAAGAGGAGGCAGCAAAACACTGCACAGAGCAGCAGTAGCCACAGAGGCATTCAAACACTGCACGGAGTGGCAGTTGCCACAGAGGCATTCAAAGACTGCACGGAGCGGCAGTTGCCACAGAGGCATTCAAACACTGCACGGAGCGGCAGTAGCCACAGAGGCATTCACGGAGCTGGATGCCAGTGCCCAGTAGTTGGTGTTCCACCTTCACGGAGAGGAAGGATGGAGGGCTGCTATCTCCAAAAAAAAAACCAAACAAAAAAAAATAAAAACAGGGGTGGGTAAGAATATGGGGTAAGGGTGTGGCCTACTTGTTACAGCAGCTGCTACCCCTAATTGAGCTGGACGTTCACTTGGATGCAGATACGGCGCTGCTCTCTGGATTGGTGGTGGGGTGGAGGGGAATTAGGGCTGGAGGGTACTGGAAGCCAATAGTAACAGGTGGGAGAGAAAAAAAAAAAGGGGAAAAGAATGGATAAAGTGCGTAGCTTGCTGGGCAGACTGGATGGGCCGTTTGGTCTTCTTCTGCCGTCATTTCTATGTTTCTATGTTTCTATGTATACCTCTTTTAATTGGAGAACTTTGTCCTTGCAAGTATCTTCTAATCTCATTACATGTCTTAATATTGACTACAGAGCTCCCTTAGTGAAAAAGAAAAGTATCCATAGCCATCTTACAACTGGTGAACTGGAGGTAAGACCTAATAAAGAGACATTCATGAAAAGTCCATTATGGTTGAAAAACCATTCTTCAACAACCAGAAAAGTACAACTTCTGTTCAGGCCAATTGCTATCTGTGTAATGGACAGTGCAAGGGAAGTCACCTCACCCTCTCATCTTTTCCTATCAGTGTTTCAACAACAATGAACTGAACACTTTGTTTATGAACCCATGTAAGCAGAGGGCTATGGAATCAAAGGTTAAATTTCCAACAAAGTCACGTTGCAGGCAGCAGCTCCTGCTGTCTTCTGATTCTGGTTCATGTCCTAACATTTTACATAAGAACATAAGATATGCCATACTGAATCAGATGAAGGGTACATCAAGTCCAGTATCCTGTTTCTAATCGTGGCCAATCCAAGTCACAAGTACCTGGCAAGTACCCAAACATTAAATAAATCACAAGATACGATTGCTTATTAATTAATAGCAGTTTATGTATTTTTCCTCTAGGAACTTATCCAAACCCTTTGTAAACCCAGTTCCACTAACTGCTCTAACTACATCCTCCAGCAATGAATTCCCAAGCTAAACTATGCACTGAGTGAAAAAGAATTTTCTTCAGTTTGTTTTAAATGAGCTACTTGCAATCTTCATGAAGTGTCCCCTGGTCCTTCTATTAGCTGAGAGCGTAAATAACCAATTTACATTTTCTTGTTCAAGTCCTTTCATGATTTTGTAGACCTCTGTCATTTCCTCTCTCAGACGTCTCTTCTCCAAACTGAACAGCCCTAACTTCTTTAGCCTTTCCTCATAGGGCAGTCGTTCCATGTCCCTTATCATTTTTGTTGCCCTTCTCTACTCATTCCCCAGTGCAACTATATCTCTTTTTAAGAGCAGTGACCAGAATTGCACACAGTATTCAAGATGCAGTCTCACCATTGAACGATATATGTTGCACTGGAGGTGGAGCCTTGGACTGGTGCAGGATTGGTACGGCCTTCTGGTCAGACCCAGAGAACACCTGCCACCAGGAGGTGGATCACACAAGGAGATAGAGGCTAACTGGAGCTTCACCAATAACAGTCCAGGAGTTCCACAGGTTGAGCCCTTGGGTACCCAGACTGCCTGGACTTAGGTGGGCCTCTGATGGTCTCCCGGAGAGATAGCAGAGTGGTGTGCCCACCATGAGCAAGGGTGCACGGCTGATGCAGAGTGGATGGACTAGACCTGAACTGGAAGCTCCAGAGACCTCAGGAAGGCAACAGTTCAAGAAGGTTCTCCAGGCGAGACAGGCAGCGCCTGTGCATCTAGCCAAGTGGGAGCCATGGTTGGTTTCTAAGCAGGTTGTTCCAATGATCACAGTAGGGCCAGAAGAGAGTGTCCAAGTGAAGTGCAAGGGTCAGAGCCAGAGTATCAGTCCAGGAGAGGTCAGCCAAAGCAGGGGTCAATACCAGAATCAGTCCGGGCATAGTCAAGGTGAACAGGGGTCAGTTCCGGGTGGCAGGTGAGAAAATAGTCAGGCAGGCAGAGGTCAGTACCAAAGGTCAGTCCATAGAGGTACTACCTGAGAAGGATACAGGAACACACAGAGTCATTGGGAATGGAAAGTACAGGAACACGGAGACACTGGAACACGAAGGCAAACTAGCACACCAACGATGTCAACCCAATTGCCAAGGCGAGGTCCTGGGGCCCACCTTGGGCCATTTAAAGGGCTGCATGTCGGCCGTGCATGCCTAAGGGCATGGCTGAGGATGCCGACTACATGGAGCCCACGGACACCATGATCTGGCTGCAGTTGCAAGAGAGGGGTGTCCGGAATTGGTCAAAGGAAGCGCGAGGTGAGCAGGCCCGGCCGTGCTGCCAACGCGGCTGGGATGCACAACAATATAAAGGCATTACGACATCCATCATCCATCATCTAAATTGATCTTAGTTGTTTTTCCCAATAGATTGTACTTTATTATATATTATCCGTTCATTATTTCGATATGTTCCATGTAAACCGCCTCCCCGGCGATAGTTATCTCTGATAAATGTGAACCGGAGTGATATGTATTGTATACAGGAACTTCCGGTATATAAAAACCAAAAATAAATAAATAAATAAATAAATTAATTTTGCCATTCCCTTCCTAATTATTAGGGATGTGATTCAGCTGAATCTTTCAGTTCAGCCATTGTTATCAGCCCACCACGGGAAATTTCGTTTTCCTGTGGTTTGGGATGATAGTTTTCAGCCACCCCGATTAATGCGCACTAACCCTGAAAAACAAATTTTCCCAAAAATTCAGGAAAATCCGCTTCATTTTTGGGGTGCCGAGCCAGGGCGAATTAGGCAATTTCATTGAAATATTAAAAATCATCATTTATAAATATATTAAGGGCACATCCCTGAGGTACTCCACGGTTTACCTTTTCCCACTGTGAAAAGAGACCATTTAATTCTACTCCCTGCTCTCTACTCCCTACCTACTACTCTCAGCTTGCAATCCACAAAAGGACATCTCCTCCTATCCCATGACTCTTTAATTTTCTTAGAAGCCTCTCATGTGGGACTTACCAGTCTATAATTTCTCAGAATACCCCAGATCCCTTTTTAAATATTGGGGTTACATTGTCCATCTTCCAATCTTGAGGTGCTATGGATGATTTTAATGATAGGTTAAAGAAGATACTTCTCTGAAAAACATGTTTTTAACTCCTCTAAACAATCTTTAGGAAGGGCAGACTTTATTTCCAACAAAGTTTTTTTAACATATTGAACAGATTTAATGTGTAATACATTAGATAATGAATCCTCTACATCCAACTGATATTATCATAATCTACCAGATGATGAATTTTTGTTATTCCTGCAGCAATGAATAATGATACCAGGCTTATAGAACTGAAACTTTCTATATCCAAAAAAGTGGAAAAGAGCCCACTCTAAGAGATCTGGTAAACTTAAATCCCTTTCCTCTTTCCTAACCTATTTAAAACAGATTGGTAAAGTACAGATAGTCCAACCTCATCAACCTTTTGAGAATCTGTGAAGAACAGCTCTCTCTCTCATATGCTACTTCTCTACAAGAAGTTGAAAGCTGTCTGTCTCCAAGAGAGAGACTCTTCAGAGAACATTAGTGTTTGCAGTGAATGAAACCTGAAAGCTGCTGTTATGATCACAAGGTCAATCAACCCCTGACCACCTTCCAATACAGGCAAACACAGAATACTCTGTTTTAACCGGTGATTACTATCCCAGAAAAAATTAAGTAAAACTCTCTGAATTCTCTCTAGAAGTAAAGGAAGTGGATGTAAAACAGTAAGCGTTAGATTTTAAAACATGCGCACTAGCATCCAAGTGCACATGCTACCCGATGCACACATGGATGCCCGATTTTATAGCATGTGCACGCAGGTGGGTGCATGTTATAAAATCAGGGGTTGGCGCGTGCAAGGGGGTGCACAATTGTGCAACTTGCACGCTAACGTCCGCGGCCTTCCCCCGTTCCCAACCCCCTAACCTAACCTCCCTTCCCCTTTTCCTTCCCCTAACCCTCCCTTCCCCTAGCCCTCACCTAGACCCCCCGACCTTTATCTTACCGGTTGCGCCTGCCTTTACGCGTGTGCGCGTGTGGCCGGGCCTTTCTAAAATAGGCCCGGTGCATGTAAGGCCTCCTACGCGCGTAAATATGGAGGATTTAGGCACATAGGCATTTTAAAATCTGGGCCTAATTCTATGCCATAACATTGATGAGACTAAATTATTCATTATTAGGACTCATTACCTAAAAGAGAGATTGGATAAAAGCACTGCCATTTTTGTAACATTCCTTTAACTTTGTTTAGGATTTCTTCCCAGTTGTGTTTGATAATGGCATCACTCTCTAAAGAGACTCTGAGCATATTAAAACCTACTGTATTCCATTCTAGCCCACCTGGTATTCCAGGAGGCTGTATGTTTTTCCAATCTGCCAATAAGAGTGTTTCACTTTTCTCCCAGTTGTCATGAGCTGAGGACACTTTTTCAAAAGTATTTTGACACTCTGTTAGAATTTTCACCTCCCTCTCATACATCTCCAGCGTACACTGACACTTTCAAAGGCTCACACCTGTTATGGTTTTGGATATGTGGGCCCTGGGCCGAGGTGAGAGATGACACCGCCCATAGGGAGGAGCCCCTTGGGCTTCACCGTCGGTAGGCAGAGTCTCAACTAGTATGGACACAGCTATAGAATAAGTCTTTATTGCACAGGAAATAGAAGTATAGCCCGAGGAGCGGGAAGTGCAGAGAGAAAGTAAATGTCTGAGATGGGAAATACCCAGACTGGATATCTCAGTTGTAGATATCCGGTGAAGGAACAAGGAGTGGGGTTCACCATAGTAGTCTCCCTGAAGTGATGATGTGGTTTTGATCTGCAGAACATAATACTCCGTAGAACTTACCCTCAGCGAGGGTAACTGTAAATCCACGATATGATGGTAGTGTCAAGGAACCCATAGAGAAGACGAGGTAGTGGCTTGCAGCACAAGGTACACTGAGGTGATTCCTTTCTAGATATGGAATGGTAGTTGGCCTGAGGATCGGGGTACACTGGAGAGGTTTTTGTAGCAATGAAGTGGCAATGGCCTGCAGCGCAGGATACACCGAGGTGATTCCCCTCTAGACTTGGTACCGTAATGGCCCGAGGTATGAGGTACACTGGAGAGGTCTCTGCGATAGCAGGTTCAAGAATAATTCGTGAACTCAGGGTACTCACTGATTGGAAGTTCCAGGTGAGGTCCCAAATATAGGGAAAAGCCACAGTTCAAGGTAGAAGGACCTTCGAGGAGCAGATAGCCAGAGATGAGGTAGGGTCCCCGAGGTGCTGTTACCCACAGCGTCTGACCCGAAGTACAGATACTGGAACATAAGTCCGTTGCAAGAGAAGTGGATTCAATGAAGAGGGAACTCCTTGCTAACTTGTTGATAGGCAGGGCCAGCCAACTTAAGTACAGCTGAGTGTAGACATCATCTGGAGAGGTCGCCCCTGAGTTTCCCGCCATGACGTGCCGCGCCATGACGTGCCGCGCCATGACGTGCCACGCCATGACGGCACGCGCCATGACGTGCACGCGCCGTGTGTGCGCGTGCGCACCTAAGTAGTTGTGGAGACAAGATGGTGATCGGCCTTGCCCACGCTGTCCTGGGAACACCAGGGATATCAATGATAACTAGCAGAAGCCGCCATCTTCCCCAGTGGTGTCAGAGAAGAGAAAAAAGAGGTGAGCATAAGTGGTCACAGCCATCTGCAACCAACGGGCGTAACAACACCCTGGAAAATACAAAGAGATTCAGAAAGATATTTCCTCAATTTGCAAAGTAAAGGTTCAATGGGTAGGAAATATAACATCTCTGATAAAGAGCAGCCTTGCCAAATCCCCCTCTGTACTGGGAAAGTGGAGTTAATCATTCACTTACTTTAATCAGACTGTTTATGTTTGAATATGACAATCTGATACAAGAGACAAAGCTGGGCCCAAAATCAAAAGCAGAGTTTTCAGAAGATAAATATAATTAATTAGATCAAAAGCCTTCTCTTGATCTAAGGAAATAAAACCAAAGTGCAAATTAAAAAGTTTGGGTACCGTGACAAAATCTTGCATTAGAAATAAATGATCAAAAATGGATCTGTTAGATATGCAATAGGTTTGATTAGATTGTACTACTGAACAAATAATTTTCTTTAGCTTGTTTGCCAGGGCTTTGGAAAAGATTTTATAATCAGAGCAGACGAGAGACACCGGCCTCCATTTCCTAAAGTTGCTAAAGTGTCCTTTCTTTAGCAATAATCTGATTATAGGAAACTCTTTCTCCATGATGCTTTCCTCAAACACATAAAAAAAATACTGTCCCGGGACTGACCAAAAGTGCTTATAAAACTCTGCTGGCTGTCCATCAATGCCTGGTGCTTTATTGATGGTTAGTTCTTTAATAGCAACTGATAGCTCAGCAAGGGTAAGACAGTCTTCAAGTCCCTCTGCCTCTTCTGATGAAATCTTCAGGAGATCCTGAAGGAACTGCGAAGTCTTAGAGGTGTTTACAGACTCCACTGCATACAGCTCTGAGTAGAAAACTGCAGTATATCTCTAGATCTCCTCAGGTAGCAACAATTCTTATCCCATAAGAACATGCCATACTGGGTCAGACCAAGGGTCTATCAAGCCCAGCATCCGATTTCCAACAGTAGCCAATCCAGGCCATAAGAACCTGGCAAGTACCCAAAAACTAAGTCTATTCCATGCTACTGTTGCTAGTAATAGCAGTAGCTATTTTCTAAATCAACTTAATAGCAGGTAATGGACTTCTCCAAGAACATCTCCAATCCCTTTTTAAACCCAGCTACACTAACTGTACTAACCACATCCTCTGGCAACAAATTCCAGAGTTTAATTGTGCGTTGAGTGAAAAAGAACTTTCTCCAATTAGTTTTAAATGTGCCACATGCTAACATCATGGAGTGCCCCCTATTTCTATTATCCGAAAGAGTAAATAACTGATTCACATTAACCCATTCTAGACCTCTCATGATTTTAAACACCTCTATCATAAATTCGAGTAGCAACTTTGATAGTGTATGGAGGGTAAATGAACAAGAAAGACAAACATACTATGGTCAGAAAACCCTGATGGAACCATTTTAAAGCCAGACAATTAATTTAATTGATTTCTTAAAATGTAAAATCTGTAAAGCTTTGCTAAGGATAGGTGGTTGGTGCTATGTTGTTCAGCAGGTCCTAAGCTATGGAACTCCATGCCCGTCGAGATCCGCTTACAAAGAGACATCAAAACCTTCAGAAAACATTTAAAAACATGGTTATTCAAACAGGCATACAACAAAGGGAAAGGAGAGTAGAACACTGGGGAAAAAGAAAAGCAATTGGCAGCACACCCTAAACACTACCCAAATCAACACGGGTACATATCCTATTTTAATCATTAATCTCAAATATCTAGAATAAGATGACATAGTTTCTCTTTTATTCCCGCTCAAAATAAACGGACATAGCATAACACATCCAATTATGAGTTTTTTGTTTTTTTATTACTACTTTGTTACCGTAAAGTCTTGGCACATGTATAATGATAGAATTCATAATCTTTTCCAATATTAATATTTGTGCCTTATTGTAAACCGTTACGATGGTACCTAACAGTGACGGTATAGAAAGGTTTTTAAATAAATAAATAAATACATTATGCATATTGTTTAGTCTTTGGATTATAATTCCTCCATACATCTGTAAGATCATTAACATTTATAGACAGTAGCTCTTTAGCAGACATAGGGTGGAGTTCCAAATGATTCCTATCATTACTTTCATCAGTAGTACAGTAAAATTCAACCTTAAGAATAAGAAAATTGTTAGACACAGTTTTTTTATGAGTGCTCAACCTTTGAAAAAACAAAACCCCTTTCTTTCCCAACAGGTGCATAGACATTTATTATGCAAATTTTGCTTGAACCTTTAGTAATCTTCCTTTAATAACTTTTGTCTACTACAATTGACTTAAAGGACAAATTTTAAAAGCCCTGTTCATGGCAAATCCAGGAGATATGCGCATGACTGGGACGCCGGCAGGCTATGCGAATTTTAAGAGGCCTGCGGCCATGCACGTATTTCTCGGTACATGCATTGGAAATGTTTTTGCAAAAAGGGGTGGGCTGGGAGAGGGGTCTGGGTGGGGCACACGTGGTGCATGGGCAGGCTAGAACAGCACCATTAAGTCAGGGATCCCACAACCGCGTAACTTGCTGCTGCTATGGACTGCAGGTAAGTAGTAAAATAAAATAAATTAGTGTAGTCAATGGGGTTTTAGGGGTCAGGGCTAGTAGGGTAAAATGGAGGGAGGTCAGGTAGGGGGTTTAGGAAGTCCGCTCATTTACTGGGGTGAACTGGGAGGAAACGGGGAAATAGACCTGAATGCGTTACCGCGCGCATGTACTAAAATCCCCCACTTATGCGAGCAAGACGGCATTTGTACGCACATGTGCGCATCAATATAAAATTGTGCGTGCATGTGTGCATGGGAAACGGATTTTATAACATGCATGCACAGATGCGCGCATGTTATAAAATCGGCACATCCATGTGCACCCGCCGGCAAATGCACGCACATGTGCATCCGTGCGCAGCTCTTAAAATGTACCTTTTAGGTTTCAAGTTCTCAGAGAATAAAACAGCAACTTCTGCAGTTATATATGAGCCATAACTGAGAAACCCTTCTCCTTTTCCATCTTTGTACCAATCTACCTGATTTTCTTCATCAGTATGTGTTTCTTGTAACAAGGAAATATTTATTTTCTTCTGAACCAAGTGTTCAAAAACAGTGGCTCGTTTGTTAATGCTCCTACATCCATTAACGTTCAGGGTTCAACAGGTCGGTTTACTGCTCATTGTATGTGAATGTAATGAAGTCGTACACAAAGCATAAAAAAATAATGCATAGGACAGAAAATAGAAAAGTTATCTGCTTACTAATCCCCATCATTGTTACTATTTAAAGTTTTACAAAATTTGCTCATCATTTTTTTAAATCTGTATTGTTTTTGCTGACAAAACTCTGACATTGATTTCTTGCTCAAAATGTGCTGAGAATAAAATCAGATCTCAGAAAGTCATTTTTATATCCTCATGATGCTCCCCTTGGTTTTACTGAGAAAGGTTTTAAGGCTCTTTAACGAATAAGCCCCTTCAATGTGCTGCCCAGGGGGTAGATCACAGCTCTGGGAATCAGTGACATCCTCAGCACTTTCACAGTCCAACTCACTCTGTGTCCCTGTGGTAGAGCTGAGAGAGTCACAGCAAGACCTGAGATAACAATTTGGTGAGTCTAAGAAGGCAGCAGTTCAGGAGTTTTAAACACACCATCCACATTTTCCCAGGTGTTACACTCTGATGTGCTTGCCTCCTCACAGGATCTCCTGATTTCTCTAATTGTATAATCATTTTCTCTGTATCAGTAGTGGGAGGTTGGGATACTATATTTTCTACCTTATCAGGAAGTTAGGTCATGTTGTAGTTACCTCAGTAGCTTGAGTCACTTCTGGCTTCAGAGGTCTTTTTTTTTTTTACCAACAGCTGGTGGTACAAATTCCTCCCCCACAGATTCTGGAAATGACACAGCAGCACCTTCAGTACTCTTAGCCTCCATTACACTTTCTGCTTCAGAATCAGCCCCTGACTCATTATTCCCTGACCCAAGTTCACTGCCTTCAGCTTCAACCTCTGATTCAACATCTGAAGCAGCTTCATTCTCAGCTGCCACCTCTGTTCCAACTCCCTCCTGCCTTTTCTTGTCGGGACATTTTTTCACTAAATGAGTCACACTTCCACATGGAAAATACTTCATAATCTTCCTTCAGATTTACGATCTAAAAAAGACCCCAGCAGCTTAATAGCAGCTGTCAGAGTACCTTGGATTTATTCCTTATCTCCATCGAGCAACTGGTTGTGGCTAAACTTATTTAGCAATAAAAGTAAATTCTACTTAAAATAAAACAACACTTCATCTTAATGGATTTTATTCAATGAAGAAAATAAAACAAACTACATGGCAATGGCAAGTTGCTCCCTCTCTCTTTCTCTTTCTCTGTCTCTTTGTCTGACCACGTTAGACCAGGGCTAATATACTTCTAATTTCTCTTTTATAGATTATATAATCAATTAATACTTTATTCTTTGATGACACACTTCCTTTCATCACATCCTTATTTTTGTTACCATACAGTTGATCCAATCACGTATCTGATCAAGGCCTGTACCCAATCACTTGCCACATATACCTATGTCCTAATACTGAAGCAACAGTCCTTTTCCTTCATTCTAGATTTCATCAGCTAAACCATGCCGGGGTGTTGGATGCAATGTTCATGCAACACTCTGTAATTTTTCTCATTATAAAAAAAATCTCCTAGCACTGTATTATGACTACGGGTCTAGGTGCAGATCTAAAAATAACCCTATTTCCAAGATTTCAACATAATTTCATAAGATTTCAGTAACTTACTAAACAGCAGAGTTGCTAAGTTTTGCAAAATATATTAACAAAGGGAGACAAGACACGTGCCTCGCTTTCCGTCCCCCCCCCTCCCCCCCACACACACACAAAAGACAGGACAAAGTTATGGCTTACAAAAGGCTGCAGTTTATTTCCATAAATGAACCCGAGCCTGACAATCCTTAATGTGCAATCAAGAAAACACAACCTGCCTCACCTCCTACAGCCAAGGCACCTACCACCACAGCCCAGTGGTAAGGCTAAGCGATACCATCTCTTATCTCTTACCCTGCCTCTTCCCAGGGAGGATAAGCATGTGGCCTGAGCATCAGCCCCCCCTGCTCATTGGCTGTCTTGTGTAGCAGCCCCCAACTACACAAGATCTCCCCCCCAAAAAAACCCCTTTAACAATACAATAATGACACTTAACAACTTTGGGCTCGTGTTTCCACCTGCACTTCGACAATGAGTACATACCAAGAACCAAGAGCCCCACCGGTACATGACATGCAACTGGGAAGGAGGGAGGGAAAGAAAATGATCGCTGCTGCCTCTGCCATTGCCCGGGACCGACTGAGGAA
Source organism: Rhinatrema bivittatum (assembly GCF_901001135.1). Taxonomy (NCBI): domain Eukaryota; kingdom Metazoa; phylum Chordata; class Amphibia; order Gymnophiona; family Rhinatrematidae; genus Rhinatrema; species Rhinatrema bivittatum. The sequence continues at coordinate 315,193,369 of NC_042615.1, read as the reverse complement.
AGACCTCAAGGAGCTGACTCCCGCCGAGGTATCTCAACCAATGACAAGGCAGCAATTCAAAATTGTTGCCATCGCCAATGGTTGTTGCTTCCCCCCCCCCCCCCACCCCCTGTCCTCCTCCTGCTCACTCCCCGTGCTTTTCCTATGTTAATGTCAGCGGCGCGAGACAAGCCCGCACCTCCTTAACGTATGTATGTTCCTCTATTTTACTCTGTATAGCTGACCTATGAAGATGGAGATTTGATGTCCTTCAGAGTGAGGAAACTCAACCAAAGATGAGATTTGTACAACGTTCTCTCAACGTAGCTTGATGTTACCCAGGTAGAGAGAGTCCATCAAGCTAGATTGAGAGAACGTTATACAAATCTCATCTTTGATTGAGTTTCCGCACTCCGAAGGATATCAAATCTTCACAAGAGTGTACTGTTCTGTTCAAGTCTCACTCTGAATGTCAAAGTGACCCCTAACTCCAACACTAATACCTAAATCTCACCTTGAGTAACTAGGAAGGCATCCTGTAGAGGTATAAATACCTAACTACTATGAGAGCCTTATAGCTAGGTTCTCTCTTTCTCTCTTTCTCAGTTATATGCTGCATTAAAATTGTGTGATACTACACTGCAAAGACAGCCCACTTGGCCAGAAATTCTACCCCTTTTCTAAATTAGCATTGCACCATGCATTATGGCATTTTTCACATGCTAAAATTGGAAAAAGGGCAGTAGAACCTGGAGAAGATGTATAGGGAAGACCATGTCACTACTCGACAGATGTTGGCGGGCAACAGTAGCTTAGCTTGGGCCCAGGATATTGCCTGGGCCCTAGTAGAATGAGCTTTGACCTGAAGGAGTAAAGGCTTTCCTACCTCTAAGTAAGCTGCCTTGATTACTTCCTTGATCCAGCAAGCTATAGTAGCTTGCGAAGCCGCTTCACCCTGTTTGTTCCTGCCATGAAGAATAAACAAGCGATCTGTCTTGCGCACCTATTCCGAGTGTTCCAGATACTGCACTAGGAGTCTGCCAATGCTTAGATGGAGAAGAAGGTGGGAGTCTTCTGTGTCCTTATGTCCCTCCAGTGATGGTAAGGAGATGGATTGATTCAAGTAAAACTCCGAGATCACCTTTGGTAAGAAGGAGGGGACAGTGTGAAGCTGTACTGTTCTTGGAATAAATCAAAGGAATGGTTCCTGATAGGCCGAGCAATAAGTGATGGCCCAAGCATATTGCCACCAAGAATACCGTCTCTAGTGTTAATAGGCGTAGTGACAGACTGTGCATCGGTCTGAATGAAGGTCCTGCTAGAAAGTCCAATACTAGATTGAAGTTCCATACGGGGACTGGCCACTTTAAGGGTGGTCGGAGTTCTTTAACCCCTTTTAGGAAACGGGCCAAGTCGGATGTGCCAACAGACAGTTTCCATTCATCTTGGCCCTGAAGCAGGAGAGAGCCGCTACCTGGACCTTGAGGGAGTTGAGAGACAATCCTTTAGGCCATCCTATAAAAATTGTAGAATCATGGGGATCTTGGCCATTTCTGGGGGCACCCCACGGCCCTCACACCAGGCGTCAAATATTCTCCAGATCTGTATGTATGCCAGTGACATTGAGAAATTCCATGCGTGAAGCAAGGTGGCGATCATGGCTGCCGAGTATCCACACTTCTTCAAGTGAATCCTTTCAAGGGCCAGACCATAAGAGAGAATCGAAACATATCTTTGTGACGAATCAGGCCTTGCTGGAGAAGGTCCCTGTGTTGGGGGAGGCAGAGAGGACTCCCCAAGAGAAGCATTCACATGTCTACATACCACGGGTCTCTGGGCCACTAGGAGGACTAAACCTCTGTGGTGTTCTATCTTGCAGATGATCTTGCCCATTAGAGGCCATGGGGGAAGGCGTACAGTAAGACCTCATCTGGCCATGTCTGGATGAGGGCATCGATCCCTTGGGAGTGCTGATCTCATCTGTGACTGAGGAACCGGGGGACTTTCGCATTGTGAGATGTGGCCAGTAGGTCCATGGCCAGGAGGACCCAGTGATTCACTAGAAGCTGGAAGCCTTTGGGCGACAGTGTCCATTCCCCCGGGTCTAGGCTTTCCCTGCTGAGGAAGTCTGCTGTGACGTAGTTTCCTGCGATTTGGGAGGCCGAGATCTCTTGTAGGTTTAACTCTGCCCATTCCATAAGGGTATCTATTTCCAGAGACACCTGATGGCTCTTGGTTTCTCCCTGGCAGTTGATGTAGGAAACCATTGTTATGTTGCCCAACATCACCCAGATTGCTTGCCCCTGGAGCCTGTGTCTGAACTTCAGGCATGCTAGTCTGACTGCTTGAACTTCCAGGTGGTTTATGTTCCATTTTGCCTCTTCCTTGGTCCATTGCCCCTGGGCTATCAGCTCCTGGCAGTGAGCTCCCCACCCTCAAAGACTTGTTTCTATCATGAGGATGATGCAGCTCAGTGGGGATAGGCTTTCACCCTTGCTCAGGTAGATTTCCTGAAGACACCACTGGATCCGAGAGCATATCTCCATTGGTAGGTGTAGGAAAATCGAGTAGTCTTGGGACAGTGGGTTCCATCATGACAGTAAGGAGCATTGGAGAGGTGCTGTACTATTTGAATGTGACTTTGTGTTATTTGTATTGGTATCACTTAATAAAATATATTGAACATAAAAGATGCTCAAGATAAACAATTTACTGAACTGAATACCATAAAAAGTTTAAAGTAGTAAGAGGGAACTCATGCAAAACCAATAAATGAGGAAGTACAACGCCAGAGTTCAGGTACAGGATATGGGAATTTTTTTTTGCCCAAAAAAGCCCTCATACTGGCATAAGACAAAAGTTACTCAAGCATAACGATTTAAAAGTTCTGAATGTGATAAAACTTAAAGTAGTGCCAGAGATTTAATTCAAAACCAGAAAATCATGAAATGGAAAAAGGCCAAGGGCAGATCAGTGGTATAAGAAATGGTCTCTAAATAAAGCAGCTCTCACTACTTTCCTGGAAAACCAGCCCACAATCATTAGAGAAACATTTGTGATGTACTAATTGTGAAATAACTTTTACATTTGGAAAACCCATCCTACAAGAAAATGTAACTTACACTCTGCACCTTGGGGGTCTTTGTGCCACTCAGCTTTGCTTCCATGCCCAGACCTTATACCTTAGAGTTCCCTTTGCCACTGTGACTTGCTATCATACTCCAGAGCTAACACCTTACCAGTCTTGGAGGGCGGGGCACTTTGCACCTCTTATGGTGGTTTGGAGCCTTCCAGCCACTCTCTCTGCTACTTGACCCCTTTATCAGTGCTTGCCTTGGAAGTTTACTGCCACTTTTTCTGCTTTGTCTATCATCATGTTGCCTTAGGATGTGCTAATTTCACTTCCGGTTCCAGTTTGCCCCATGGGATTCCATGAAGACTTTATGGAACTGTTGCTGGTGCCATTCTTTGGAAACCTTGTTCTTCCCACTTTCTCTGCTTCTTTGTTCCTCTTACTGTGACTTGGTGAAATCCTGCTAATTTTGAAGCCATTTTTCAGTCTTCTCAGACTTTCTAGGCATCTTGAAGTTCTTTCTCTCTTCTGTTAATTTCTTCCCACAAGTTTTAAGGCAATTGATCAGAAAACTCCTATTCTGAAGCTCACTATAGGCTGAAAATTACCTATAATGTTTCCCCATTGACTTTAATTGCAAACGAAAACAAATGAAATACAAAATGATTTAAAGTACCCACAAAATAAATTTTAAAATGAAACATTTTTTTCCTGTGTCACATGCCTAGTGTGTGTTTGTGTGACATACAGTTCTCCATTCAGTGAGTGGTCCTGTGAGTGAGTATCAATAAGCAAATTAATTTGTAATATTCAAACCCCAGTTGAAAATATACTTCAACTAATTCCATCATATTGGGAAAAGGGAGAGGAGGCAATGGTAGCTTTGACAGGACAGATGAATTGGTGCAGATCCATTAGAAAGGATAGAAAAAGGCACCAATTCTGCCCCCAGATTCAAAAGATACTATTTAGCCATTGAATGGAAGGAGTAGAGAGCACTGACAGCTCGAGCCTGAAGCAGTTAAAATTTGGAGATCATGCGCTACTGTTGACTTTTCCTCTTCTATTTGTTTTAAGAAAAGAGAAAAAGTGGGAGAGCAATCCAAACTTGGCATTAGCAGGGTAGGGGCAGCAGAAGTACAAAGCACAAAACAAGCAGCATGAGCACGTTCCTCCAATATTGCCGCTTCTGAGATAATGGAGGCAGTATTTGCAAAAATTGATTCAGAAGAAGAATCATGTCCTAAATCTATGAAACAGGATATTAAACAGTTAGTGGCTGAAGAATATTTGGTGCCTCTAGTTGGTTGCATCATAGCTTCATGTGATGTCATGGGAATGACATCAGGCCTTATCCAGGGATTTCCTCTGGTTTATCCCTACCTAGAGATTGGAGTACTTTTGATACTTTGTGTGACTTGTTTGTGCCTCTCAAAATGTTTTGGGATCTTCATGCCATTCTTTCACTTGCTTTCCCCCTCTAGCAATAGCTTGGGGTCCTTTGTTACCTTTTCATGGTGCCTTGAGATCTTATCACACTTAGTGCCACTTTGCCCTCTCATACAGCCTTGGGGAGGGGGGGGGGGTCATGCCACTGTTGTTGGTACCCTTTGCTTTACTTTTGCTGCCTTGGGGTAATCTGGACACTCTTGCTGCTATTTTGCTCCTCTGATGGTGTCTTGGAGAACTCCTGCCACTGCTGGTACTATTTTGCCCAATTGTGAGTCCTTGGACCCTTTACACCATTTCTGGTGCCACTTTTATATAGTCCTAATGTGTTGGCATGCCTTCACCCATCTGATAATGTCTATCTACCAGTTTCATTAAAAATGATTAGAAAATCTCAGTTTAGAAGCCAAGAATAGCCTGCTTTGCTTCTCCCATTGACTATAATTGTAACCCCTTTTCAGGAGTGGTAATTCCCTTAGAGCACACATCTAATTTATAATCTTTGGGGCTGCTTTAGCTATCCAACTCCATCCCAAGCTAGACACTTGATCCCTGGGGTGGATTTATAGGGGGGGGGGGGGGGGGAGAGATTCTCGTCTATGGCCCAGACAGTGAAATGTGATTCTGTGTGTGTTCTTAGCTGTGTCATCTCCGGGAAGAGATGCTGTGAAAGAACAGGCAGGACCAGGAACTGTGTGTTAAATAATAAGTTACTGATTAGTTTAAAATCAAATTAAAGTCCATCTTTAAATACTTGGGCAGTTACAGCTAACTTTATTACAGTCTGAGTTTCTCTCTCTGGGTAGGTGTCATTTCCTTCAGCAAACTGGTCATGCTTCCTATGATGGTTTAAAGTATGCACTCTCTCAGTGGCTTAAGCAGGATTTCTAAGTCAGGGGTCCCCTTATAGCATAGCAAAACTCCTACATGATAGTCCAGTGTCTTTCCGGACACCCAGCCCTGTGTCCTGATCCCATATTTGTGGAGATCTGAATGGGATCTCCATGTTCTAACTTGATTCCTTTAGTTCTTCTGAGAGGTGACTTCTCAGGTTGAAAAGTCTGAAGGTGGGAATCTGATGATCCAGCCAAGTTCCCAGTGGGGAGGGGTGGTGAAAAAACATCCTCACAACAAAACAGATATACTCTCTTCTACAAAGATTTTCTAGACTGAACTTCTGCTGTCACGGGTGCTTGCCACATTGATGGGGAGAATGGTCTCACTTGTCTTTAGCCTCTGCACTCTGAATCCAGACAGCAAGGTTGACCTTTATCAAAGGAACAGATTGAAATGCAATCCCTTCTGTGGCAGAGTTCCACAGGCCTTCAAGTGCCTCCCACACACCCAGGCCTGTCACAAGTGCTTGCCACATTCATGGGGAGAATGGGCTCACTGGTCTTCAGTCAAAGAGTGCAAGATCCAAAAGGATTCAGGCCAAAAAAATATCCTTATTGTAATTAAATACCCAAAATGAACTGGCAGCATATACAAAGTGAATCCTCCTCCAAAGAGGGAAACTGGGGAGGCAGAGAGGCCCTACCAGGGAGGGACAAAAATCTACATTCTGACTCTTGATATCTGCATCACACTGACTCTACCCACATCTTAAAATGTAAAAAGGTTTGTAATAAAGGGCATGAGCAAACAATTCTGGCTCTCCTAGGTGGGAGGAGGGCAGGAGGGGATGGATAGCTCAAAATGCTGCATCTCTGGAAAAGGAACTAGGGCATATAGTGTCAGACTCGGGGGGGGGGGGGGGTTTCCAATCACATAATGGTAAACAAATTAATGAATGAAAAGAACAAACACATTTGTTTTAAATTGAAATTAACCTAACAAAAGCCTGTGGCCTACGAAATGAATTAATAAACCAAAACGAATATTTTAACACTGCCCATCCTTAGTAAATGTAAACTAACCACAAAAGTAAATTGCTGCAGACCTCTTATCTCTACATAACCCTTTCTGCACCATGGAGAGATTTTGCCAAAACTGAAAACTAGTTTTCCGTTAAGAAAATGATTTATTAGTTATTTGTAGGTTTTATCTTGATTCTGTCATTTAATTGTGACATTTTTTTTCAAAGCTAGACTTAACTTTGTATTTACAGGGAATTTTCACAAGTGGAAGAGCAGTTAAATCTCCTTTAAAATCTAAATTTGAACTTCTCTATTCTTTCCTTTCCCAACATTTATCCACCCATCCATCTCCTGTAAAGCTGTTCATATATAGGTTGTTTTTAGTAGGGATGTGAATCGTTTTAGGACGATTAAAATTATCGTCCGATAATTTTAATATCGTCTTAAACCGTTATGGAACACAATACAATAGAGATTCTAACGATTTATCGTTATAAATCGTTAGAATCGTGAGCCGGCACACTAAAACCCCCTAAAACCCACCCCCGACCCTTTAAATTAAATCCCCCACCCTCCCGAACCCCCCCCAAATGACTTAAATAACCTGCGGGTCCAGCGGCGGTCCGGAACGGCAGCGGTCCGGAACGGGCTCCTGCTCCTGAATCTTGTTGTCTTCAGCCGGCGCCATTTTCCAAAATGGCGCCGAAAAATGGCGGCGGCCATAGACGAACACGATTGGACGGCAGGAGGTCCTTCCGGACCCCCGATGGACTTTTGGCAAGTCTCGTGGGGGTCAGGAGGCCCCCCACAAGCTGGCCAAAAGTTCCTGGAGGTCCAGCGGGGGTCAGGGAGCGATTTCCCGCCGCGAATCATTTTCGTACGGAAAATGGCGCCGGCCATACGCGTATGGCCGGCGCAATTTTCCGTACGGAAAATGGCGCCGGCAGGAGATCGACTGCAGGAGGTCGTTCAGCGAGGCGCCGGAACCCTCGCTGAACGACCTCCTGCAGTCGATCTCCTGCCGGCGCCATTTTCCGTACGAAAACGATTCGCGGCGGGAAATCGCTCCCTGACCCCCGCTGGACCTCCAGGAACTTTTGGCCAGCTTGTGGGGGGCCTCCTGACCCCACGAGACTTGCCAAAAGTCCAGCGTGGGTCCGGAAGGACCTCCTGCCGTCCAATCGTGTTCGTCTATGGCCGCCGCCATTTTTCGGCGCCATTTTGGAAAATGGCGCCGGCTGAAGACAACAAGATTCAGGAGCAGGAGCCCGTTCCGGACCGCTGCCGTTCCGGACCGCCGCTGGACCCGCAGGTTATTTAAGTCATTTGGGGGGGGTTTGGGAGGGTGGGGGATTTAATTTAAAGGGTCGGGGGTGGGTTTTAGGGGGTTTTAATGTGCCGGTTTTGCGATTTTTTGATTTTTCGATTTTTCACGATTTTTCACGATTTTTCACGATATTTTACCCCCCCAAACGGCAACAATACGATTCCCTCCCCCTCCCAGCCGAAATCGATCGTTAAGACGATCGAGGACACGATTCACATCCCTAGTTTTTAGGGCAAAAATATAATTTTTTGTTGATTCACCAATTAGGTAAACTGTTGATTCCTGCCCACTTTACTCAATCTTCTCTTCCCTCAATAAACCCCATCTAAAACCGACCTGGTTTAGCCAATTTTTCCTGCTCATGTAACAGATTTTTCATTCTGGTCTTTAGATTAAGAGTGCATTTTGTAATTTCTTAATCTGGACTGGGGCTGATATTGGATAGAGAACAGGGGCTAATATTGCATATCTACCACACACACTATATAAGAAAATGCTGATTAACTTAAGTAACCAGACTTCCCCTTAAAATATTTTAGACCCCCCAAAATTATATTTGATGCTACTCAATTAAAAGCTTTTCTAGAATACATAAATTGAAAACTTCTCCCTTCAAATGTATCCTATCTACCTTAAATTGTCTCTCTCATGGCTTTGCTGTGTTAACTCAAAATCACTTTTTTGTGTGTGTATGTGTGTTAGGGATGTGAATCATTTTAGGACGATTAAAATTATTGTCCGATAATTTTAATATCGTCTTAAACCGTTATGGAACACAATACAATAGAGATTCTAACGATTTATCGTTATAAATCGTTAGAATCGTGAGCCGGCACACTAAAACCCCCTAAAACCCACCCCCGACCCTTTAAATTAAATCCCCCACTCTCCCGAACCCCCCCCCCCCAAATGACTTAAATAACCTGGGGGTCCAGCGGCGGTCCGGAACGGCAGCGGTCCGGAACGGGCTCCTGATACTGAATCTTGTTGTCTTCAGCCGGCGCCATTTTCCAAAATGGCGCCGAAAAATGGCGGCGGCCATAGACGAACACGATTGGACGGCAGGAGGTCCTTCCGGACCCCCGCTGGACTTTTGGCAAGTCTTGTGGGGGTCAGGAGGCCCCCCCCAAGCTGGCCAAAAGTTCCTGGAGGTCCAGCGGGGGTCAGGGAGCGATTTCCCGCCGCGAATCGTTTTCCGTACGGAAAATGGCGCCGGCAGGAGATAGACTGCAGGAGGTCGTTCAGCGAGGGTTCCGGCAAGGGTTCCGGCGAGGGTTCCGGCGTTAAGACGATCGAGGACACGATTCACATCTCTGATGTGTGTGACTGTATGTTTCTTGATTGGGTTGTACGATCCATGGAGTAAAGACTGTCCATTATATGCCTCTGTACAGGTATTTGTATAACTGATATGTACACTATGATGATAATAGTATAACATATAATATAACACCAAATTAAGTCTTCCTATAAATAAGGAGCATTTAATAAAGTAGCATACAGGATGAAAATCTGAAGAAGTGCCAGGAAATGATCACTGTGCAGTTTGACAGCTTAAAAATTGAATGTATTGAATAAGTAGGCTTGCCACTGCTACAACTAAATTCAACAAAGATAGATGAAGTCATTATTCAGTAAGGGGTAGATTTACAAAAACGGCGCGTTCGTGTACTTTTGTTGGCGCTCCAGGCGCCAACAAAAGTACGCGGGATTTTAGTAGATACGCGCGTAGCCGCGCGTATCCGCTAAAATACGGGATCGGCGCACGCAAGGCTATCGATTCCGTATAGCCGGCGTGCGCCGAGCCGCGCAGCCTACCTCCGTTCCCTCCGAGGCCGCACCGAAATCGGAGCGGCCTCGGAGGGAACTTTCTTTTGCCCTCCCCTCCCCTTCCCCTCCCTTCCCCTACCTAACCCACCCGCCCGGCCCTGTCTAAACCCCCCCCCCTTACCTTTGTTGGGGGATTTACGCCTCCCGGAGGGAGACGTAAATCCCCGCGCGCCAGCGGGCCGCTAGCGCGCCGGGACGCGACCTGGGGGCGGGTCCGGAGGGCGCGGCCATGCCCCTGGACCGCCCCGGGCCGTAACCACGCCCCTGGGCCCACCCCCGAAACGCTACGTCCCACCCCGAAAACGCCGCGTGGATCGGGCCCGCCCCCCTCGACACACCCCAGACACGCCCCCCTCGGAAAACCCCGGGACTTACGCGAGTCCCGGGGTCTGCGCGCGCCGGTAGGCCTATTGAACATAGGCGCACCGGCGCGCAGGGCCCTGCTCGCGTAAATCCGGGCGGATTTACGCGAGCAGGGCTCTTAAAATCCGCCCCTAAGTTGAAGAAAAGCAAATATATCCAGAGAAAGTTACGTTCATAACTTTTCATGGATACTGAGTGGAATTTATTGGCATAAAACTTCCACTGAATATATGTGGAAAAAATTATATATGTTATTTTATCTGGATAAAGTTAGGATTGCTATTTTTCTGGTTAATTCTGTGTTCATAACTCGAGCCAGAGCTCTTGCTTTCAGAGAACAAGTCTGATTTCGAGGCTAGAGTGGCAGATCTGGAAGAACTAAGGCACAGAGAGGTATATAGAGGAGACCTTCAGGGACATAGTGGCCAAGTCCCTTTTCCACTCTGACAGCCCCTGTGCTGCCTTGGAAAAACAAGATCACCCAGATGGGCAACATGAACTTGGTGTAGTAGGAAGTTATCCTGTAATTAGGACTTGTTCTCCAGGTGATGTAATATCCTCTTACACTGAGGATGGGTCTCAGAAGGAATTGGTTAAGATGGCCATCATAGTTGGTGATTCTATTCTTAGTAACATAGATAACTGGATGCCTGGTGGACCTCATGTATCACTTAGGTAGAATTTAAGACAATGTAGGGGAGGACCCAACTGTTGTAGTACATGTGGGTACCAATGACATAGAAAAATATGGGGAGAAGGTTCTGAAAGCCAAATTAAGCCTTTTATGTAGAAAGTTGAAATCTATAAACTCCAGAGTAGCATTTTTTTAAATGTTCCCTGTTCCAATTGCAGGGCCCCAGAAGCATGCTGAGCTCCAGAGTCTCAATGCATGCATGAAATAACACTGCAGAGAAGAGGGCTTTAGTTTTGTTAGGACCTGGGCAAAACTTTGAAGAAAGAGGCAGCTTTTTCCAAAAGGATGGGCTCCACCTTAACCAGGGTGCAACCATGCTACATGGGCTAACATTTACAAAGGAGAGAGAGCAGCTTTTTAAACAAGAACAAGGAGGAAAGCCAAAATTGCTCAGCAATGCATGATTCAGAGAGAGGTATCTTCGAAGGACACTAAAGAACCAGGGGAGTAAGAGCATCCCAATAAAGAGGGATAGAGTTAAAATATTTCTAAATATCCCTCTTAACTACTAGAAAAGTTGTATATTCAAATAAAGAATGTACCTTGAAATTGTTGCACAGAGTGGTGGACCACTGGTCTGAGGCGAAGTTGGTGCCACCTATAGGAGAGGGGCTCCTATAGATCCTCGTTATTGGGAGGTGGATACAGGTGGAGGAGACTCAACCAGACCTTCAGCTATACCAGCCTTCATTCCCCATGGGTTGAGCCCTTGGGTGATGGGGCCGGCAGGACGTAGGAGCGGGACTCCGGATGAAGGCGAGAACCTCAGGAACTAATGGGGCCTTGTGTTATCCATGATGACCTTACCTATGCTCCCTTGTGCCTAAAAGCTGACCAGAATGGGGGCTACACAACTGTGTTTCATATCCTTGGTAAATATTAAAGGAATGTGGGCCCTGACAGATGTCGACCTCTGGCAGTGAATTACAGCACTTGAGGAAACAATGTTATCTTCAGAACTCAGAGTTTGCACTTCAGCTTTCTGTGCAAGTTTAGAATAAAGAACAAATAAGTATACTTTAAATTTTATATTTAAGGATTTTGTTCAAATATAATAAACACTAGCATAAAGAGATGTTCTCTCTGAATAACTACAGCCTATTGCAAACCTTTGATGGAAAGGGCTGATTATAAAAGTTGTTTTTTTTTGGGTTTTTTTTTTGCTGAAATACAGAGACTGCTCCTTTTATAACAAGTTAAGTGCATAATGCCAGAAATGAAAATTGACTGAAGTGGAGGTAGATAACGTGCTTTGTGTACCTAATGTTTCTCTATAAATTATATTGCAGACAGAAGACTACTTTCAGAGAAGACTGAATAGTTATGGATGATGTTCAGATTTCACCAGTAGATTTGATTCAAATAGTTTGATGAAATATTAAAGTTAGGGATGGGAAAACCTTATGTAGCCTTCACATTTTTTCTTGATTTTATTCAGCTATTATAGATCTGTAAGCAGGTTTAGGGGTTCAGGAATCAGTCTGATGTACGACACTGCCAGCTGCACTCCCACCTTACTTGCGATCCTAATTCAGGGAAAAGACATAAGAACATAAGAAATTGCCGTGCTGGGTCAGACCAAGGGTCCATCAAGCCCAGCATCCTGTTTCCAACAGAGACCAAACCAGGCCACAAGAACCTGGCAAGTACCCAAAAACTAAGTCTATTTCATGTTACCATTGCTAGTATTAGCAGTAGCTATTTTCTAAATCAACTTAATTAATAGTGGGTAATGGACTTCTTCTCCAAGAAGTTATCCAATCCTTTTTTAAACACAGCTATACTAACTGCACTAACCACATCCTCTGGCAACAAATTCCAGAGTTTAATATTTATAAATGATCTGGAAAGGAATACAATGAGTGAGGTAATCAAATTTGCAGATGATACAAAATTATTCAGAGTAGTTAAATCACAAGTGGATTGTGATAAATTGCAGGAGGATCTTACAAGACTGAAAGATTGGGCATCCAAATAGTAGATGAAATTTAATGTGGACAAGTGCAAGGTGATACTTAATTATAGGGAAAAATAATCTATGCTGAAGTTACATAATGTTAGGTTCCATATTAGGAGCTACCACCCAGGAAAAAGATCTAGGCATCATAGAGGATGATACATTGAAATTGTCAGCTCAGTGTGCTGCAGCAGTCAAAAAAGCAAACAGAATGTTAGGAATTATTAGAAAAGGCATGGTAAATAAAACGGAAAATGTCATAATGCTTCTGTATCACTCCATGCTGAGATCACACCTTGAGTACTTTGTACAATTCAGATTGCTGCATCTCAAAAAAGATATAGTTGCGCTGGAGAAGGTACAGAGAAGGCCAACCAAAATGATAAAGGGGATGGAACAGTTCCCCTATGAGCAAAGGCTAAAGAGGTTAGGGCTGTTCAGCTTGGAGAAGAGATGGCTGGGGGGTGGGGGGGTGGGGGATATGACAATGGTTTTTAAAATCATGAGAAGTCTAGAATGGGTAAATGTGAACTGGTTATTTACTGTTTCAGATAATAGAAGGACTAAGGACACTCCATAAAGTTAGCAAGTAGTACTTTTAAAATTAAGCAGAGAAAATTATTATTATTTTTCACTCAACGGACAATTAAGCTCTGGAATTTGTTGCCAGAGGATATAATTAATGTAGCTGAGTTTAAAAAAGGGTTGGATAAGTTCTTGGAGGAGAAGTCAATTAACTGCTATTAATCAAGTTGACTTAGGTAATAGCCGCTGCTATTATTAGCATCAGTAGCATGGGATCTACCTAGTGTTTGGGTAATTGCCAGGTAATTATAGCCTGGATTGGCCACTGTTGGAAAGAGGATGATGGGCTTGATGGACCCTTGGACTGACCCAGTATGAAATTTCTTATGTTTTTATGTTGTTACCAGCATAGGGGTCTTGCTGGCACATGCATAACTGCCATGCCCCTATTACCACCATGAGAGTCTTGCTGGCACATTCCTAACTTCAATGACCTTTATACCAGCAAGGGGATCTTGGTGCTCCTGCTCCATCTACATTCTCTGCCTATTAATATGTATGAGTGAGAGTGCTTTAGTGTTGTTATACCTGATCATGCTTTGTCATCAATCTACCTTGAACGTGGAATGAAACCGACTATGCCTTGTCCTCTGCCTGCCTTGATCTCAGAATGGAATCTGACCATGCCTTGTTCTCAGCTAACCTTGAGCTTGGAATGGAAACTGACCATTCCTTATCCTCAGCCTGCTTTGACCTTGGACCAGATATCAACCATGCTTCACCCTCAGCCAGCCTTGACTTCAGGACCAGAACTTGACCTATGCTGTAAGTCCTGATGGCTGACAGAATCTGAGAGCTCAACCCAAGGGTAAGGTGGTTGGATAGGCAGAAGATCTTTGGCTGGGGTAAATTGGCTGCCACCTGCCAAGGCCTATTCTGTGCTTTTACATAAAATAAAGAGTGCCAACTTGATGGTGGCCTAGGGGCTCACTACCACCAGCTGCTGTTCAACATGACTAGTGCCTCTGTGTTTGTTTTTCCTTATTTCTTTGTTTTACTAAGATGTTTGCCTTTCCCCAAAAAAAGAGGTGAAAATTTTTGAAAAAAGAAATATCCTGATCTCTACTTATTTTACAATTTTGTGTTTTATTCTAATCTCTCAGCTATGTTCCCAGTATGGTTTTCACACCTTGTTCATTTCTATTGATTCCACTGTGCTGCTTTCTCCACAAATCAAAAATGTGAAAAAAGACAAAAGAAACAAGTTTTTCCTTCCATGGACTTGCTGCCTCATACCTAACCCCATCCCAGCTGTCATACCACTATAAAGCACTTACTGTCACATGCCAACCTTTGATAATATTGCTGATACCCCCTTTTGGAATCTGGGGTGGATTTTTTCCACATTTGCATTCTTCTTGGTTTGTTAGACTGGATTGTTTTGTCCCAGAACAAACATTTGAAAGAAGTAAAAAAAAAAAACACAGTTTTCATTACCAGAGCCCAAAACTCATTTTATGGTTCTTCCTTTCCTCCAACAATCAGCCTGGTTCTCCTACCCTGTTGTATGTTTGATTAAATTGGGGTAATTTATTCAACAGAGCCTTCATTCAGAGGAATAACTGCTGATACAAGAGAAAAGATGCTCAAGAAAAAACATTTACTGAACAGAATGCCATAAAAGGTTAAATGAGGAAGTGCCAAATTGACAGCGATCAGGTGTTGCAGAGTGCGCTCATCAGGACCAAGCTTATGGCCCGGTCAGGAGCTCAGAAGCGTGATCCATCTGGAGAGGAATGTGAGCCCTTGAACCACGGCCTGACTCAGGAAGGAGCCCCAAGACACACCGTGGGAGGTGAGCTGGTACCAGCATGGATGGAGCAGGAACAAGGCTGGAGTGAAGGCAAGGCGTGGATTATCCAGAACAGGATGAAGATACTGACCCTCCACCGGACCTGCATGCTGCAAGAAGACCAACAACGCAATGGTGGTCAATGAACAGTCCTCCGACCGTTACAAGCCCTTTCAGACCTGCCACTGAGAGAGAGGGAGAGAGAGAGAGAGAGAGACAGAGGGCCTGGAAAACACAGGGTATTTCAGAAAATGTCATACCTGAGGGACGATGGTGCTGCCTGTGGCTCAATTATCATAGCACAGGTGAAGTCTGTCCTAGTGGCAATCGGATAATTGTGGATTCTTTCTCTCAGTTAATGCAGTTTGGGGCTATTTGGGAGCTGAGGTATTTATAGTGCAGATTCATATATCAGTGACATAGGTGGATTATAGCAGTAAATTTAAAGTGACAATTCTTGTGGTGTTGGATGAATTACAACATGATATATCTTGCATAAAAATGGGAAGGAAGATTATTTCAAGCATACAGTGCAGCCAGCTAGAAAGCACAAAGGAGTTAGTATTAAAGGAGAAGGACATAGATAAGAGGGAATTACCTGATGGGCGGAGTTTATGAGGAAGGATGATAAGGTTATGGAGGCCCCATGTGTTGTTGGGAATGAGGGTGGTGGAGACACTGGGGCTCCTCGTGCTTTGATTGGGGTGGGGAAGGCCTGATTGTCCCTTTATCTTTCCAGCAGGTGGTTTTGAGGGGCTATATTTTGGGGAGGCCTGGAGGACAGGCCCCTCCACTTGTTAAATGTTAGCATGCTGGCCATAAAAAAATGCTAAAATTCAACGTGCACTCTGAGCAGATGATACATTTTACATCTTAACAAGTGTTGTGAATGAGCTGTTTAGTGGACCCTTGGGCCGACCTGTAAGAGACTGGGGAGAGGTGTACTATAGTCTTAGTGAGTGACAGGTCGGGAGGCGGATACCAGGCAAGAGCTGGACGTAAGCTTTACCCTGGAGGCCGGTACTCCCCCTGGAGGAGTCCATAGGAGCCCAGCCGCTGGGACTTAGGTGATTCACCCTGGAAACCGGTACTTCCCTGGGAGGAGCCCGTAGGAGCCCGGCCGCTGGGACTTTGGAGATCACGGAAGCTGGAACTGGAGCAACCAGCCAGGAACTGAAGCAGGGCTGGCTACTGGAACCAGACAGGAGCTGAAGCAGGACTGGCTACTGGAACCAGACAGGAACGGAAGCAGGACTGGCTACTGAAACCAAACTGGAACTGAAGCAGAACAGGTTACTGCAAGCAAGCCAGACAGAAGCAAGATTTGAGCACAGAGTGAAACAAGTCTCAGGCAGGAACAGAGTTGCTAACGCAATAGCACACTCCGGGGCACAGCGCAACAGAGAACCACAAGGAACCCCGTTGCAAGGCAAAGTCCTGGGCTCCGCGGTGGCCTTACATAGGCCGCGGCGTCCGACATCAGGGATAGGGCGGAGCCTTCAGTGGGGCGAAACAGCCTTCATAAGCGCGGCTTGCGCGCGTACGCCTAGGAAGAAGGCGTCCAGGCAGGGCTTCTCGGTGGCGTCCCCCCCGCGGGGATGCCGCGAAACAGGCTGCAGACTCTCGGAGATGGGCCGGGACCAAGGAGGTAAGAGCCTAGTCGCGACCGCTGCGAATGGGACCACAACAGTACCTCCCCTCTTACGCCCCCTCTTAGCAGGCCCAGGTTTACCTGGATGGTCTTGAAAGAAGGCTTTCAGTAAGTCCTTATGAAGGATGTTGCGGGCTGGCTCCCACGTGTTGTCCTCAAATCCACAGCCCTCCCAGGCGATGAGGTACTCCCAACGGCGTTGATGAAATCTGACATCTAGAACCTCCCGAACTTGGTAGGTGGTATCTCCTGGCACGGAAGGATCTGCAGATTCGGGAGCTCGGGGATGGTACCTGGAGAGGATGACAGGCTTCAAAAGTAGGGATGTGCAGAGGGACGCCATACTTTACATTCGTGATTCGGATTCGTCAGGGAGCAGATACGTTGCATTTGGCCGTATGGCGCCCCGATGCATTAATATGGCGATTTCTATTCGTGTCCCAGCTAAAATTAAAATTAACTCCAACCCCCCACCCTCCTGACCCCTCAAGACTTACCAAAACTCCCTGGTGGTCCAGCGGGGAGTCCGGGAGCCATCCCCTGCACTCTAATAACCTCGGTGCCGGTTTCATCATGGCGCCGATAGCCCATGTCACAGGGGCTACCGGTGCCATTGGTCAGCCCCTGTCACATGGTCATCGGCACCATCTTGTGCTCCTACCAAGTGACAGGGGCTGACCAATGGCACCGGTAGCCCCTGTGACATAGTATGGGCAAAGGCTATTGGTGCCATTTTGAGTACTGGCATCGGACGGCTGGCATGCAGGAGGTCATTCCCGGACCCCCGCTGGACTTTTGGCAAGTCTTGTGGGGGTCAGGAGGCCCCCTCAAGCTGGCCAAAAGTCCCTGGGGTCCAACAGGGGGCTCAGAGCGACCTCCTGCACTCCGGCCATCCGATGCCAGTACTCAAAATGGCGCCAAAAGCATTTGCCCATATTATGTCACAGGGGCTGCCAGTGCCATTGGTCAGCCCCTGTCACATGGTAGGAGCACAAGATGGCACCGATGGCCATGTGACAGGGGCTGACCAATGGCACCGGTAGCCCCTGTGACAAAGGCTAACGGTGCCATGATGAAACCGGCACCGAGGGTGTGAGTGCAGGGGTTGGCTCCCGGACCCCCCGCTGGACCACCAGGGAGTTTTGGTAAGTCATGGGGGGGGTTTCAGGAGGGTGGGGGGTTTGTTTAAATTTTTATTTAGATGGCCGTATAATTCGGCGAAGATTCGTGTATTCGTGGGGAATCGCGATACGTTTCGCTTC